>NC_137936.1:16513095-16886407 GCF_963969265.1 Rhamphochromis sp. 'chilingali'
CTGCACTGGCATTTAAGTAATGATACAGCCAGAACAGACGACACATCAGACAATGAACTCCAGCCCTTTTTTTTGTTTTTGGCAATGTGTACTCATGACAAATGGTTATTAAAAGTAATCAGTGGGTTTTATTGTTTTGATTTTGCATCCCATGATCCTGAGCCAAGGACATAGTGTGCTCGTAGTCCCAAAAGGCAACCAGTAGCATAAGATATTCTTTGCAGGCGTGGTTAAACGGAAACTCCTCTGATTTTACAAATCGAAGTGTGTTTACAGGCCTTCAGGTGTTACACACCAGTAGTTTCACACATAAAGTCCAAATAAGCTGTACACAACCTTTTGTGCATTCAAGAAAAGCCAATCGCCTGTAGCTGGAAGAAAAAGCCTGATCATTATCTTGAAACTAGCAGCTCGAAGCTACAATAAATAGCTTTTGCACTTAAATGTTGAAGAAGAAGAAAGTATGGATTAAAAGTGGTATCTCTTCACCTGTGGTATTGATTGTGAGCATTTTTTTCACTGTCCAATTAAACTGGAGGAGCACTAATATTCTTTATGAATTAGTAGTGAGACAGCTTATGGTAAGGTGGTGCATGTACACATGTACACGGATTTTAATTCAAGTGTCAGTGCAGCTGTTTTTTGCGTTTTGTTTTTATTGCCCTTGTATAGTCGGGATACAGTTATATGTGGGGCTTAAATGTGAATCATAGGAGTGTACAGATCAATGATGAGCACTAAGAGATAAAGAGTGATAAAGAAAAGCCCACAGATTAGCGATGAACTACAGATGAAAAGCTTTTAGCACATATTGGTCCCTTTTGTTTGTTACGATACATGTATTGTGCAAGTCCCCGATAAATAAACAACAAATAGTGATTAAAAATTATTTATCCACAGTCAAAATTACAAGTCCTCACATCACGAGCCCTTTGTATACACCTATCAGCACGTTGTTCTGCTCTCCTGAAACTGCCAAAATTGCTATGAGCTTTTGAGAGCAAATGATAAAAAATGGAGGACATCAAAATTAAATGACAAATTCATTATTGAGCAGGTTGCTTGTAAAAAGATGAGAGAGTGGAGATGAAAGCGAATGGCTGATAGAAGCGTAAGAAGAGCCCCGGGAGGTGGGAACTGCTCCCGTGTCGTTAGCGTCTCAGCTCAGACACTGACTTACACTTTGCACCCACAACAATTGTTTCACAAATTTTGCATACATTTCAATAATATGGTGTTTGGATGCTTATAGCTTTCACTGTCGTCGTAACTGCTCTAAACAGAGGCAGACAATTAATTTTATTGCTTGATAGTAATTTGGCCGACAGACATCAGCTGTACATGATCTTCTGTTAAGTCAAGAGACTGAAGCCTGCAGCGGTTTGGATAGGAAAACTCTGCAACCGTGATGAAGGGGTATAAATTCATCTAAATATAAACAGTTTTATTATCACGCAGAACAGAAGTTCTTGTGTAGAACACCTTTAAGGCAGACGTAGCAGGGCTTTCATCTTTTTTAGAGTTTACTTTATGTGGCAAAGTTATAATGGCATCGTCTGGGTTTAGACCAAAACAGGAGACGAATAGTGCTTTTGTTTTCCCCGGCAGCTATTTGTAATTTTCCCTAGGTAGCTGAAATGGTGGAAGGTGGATAAAATTGTGGAAACTCTGCTCATCATAAGACAAAGAGCTGGGAGAAATAAGAGAAGGGGAAGAGGGCAAGTGACGGAAATGGAACGCAAAGCCTTGGACAGGCAATCACTTGATGGATTCACTCTGGAATTTAAGAGGGTTCAACAGCAGTAGTCCAACCTGTTGAATATGTTGTGCTCAATAGGACTTGGAACTAGTGATTGAGCCCACAAACCTGTCAGGAAAGTGTTGATCGAGGTCAAGTGAGCTCAGGACCATTTTACTAGAGATTTCGACACAAAATTCAGGATTCATCCTGCTGGCCAATAGAAAGATTGCAGGTTCAGGGTACTTTTGCACTGAATGTGTGGTTATCCGTTTCATAAAATACTTGGTGGCCTTTTCTGGAGTACAGTAATTTAGAAGACATGATTTGACATTCAGCTGATGTTACTTTCACTGGATCACTAAAAGTAACATCAGTGGCCGACTTAGAGGTCAGTTTTGGCGATGTTGGAGAAAAGGTTATCCAGTGGCATCTCAATTCAAAGAACTTCCATCAAATCAATTTCTGCTGTGACCACCTCTGCTTCTTCAAAGCGCTCCATCACTCCATGGCACTGAGATCTGCCACAGGCCTCAGTCAGAACTCTCTGACTCTATGTTTGAGGTTTCTGCCATGATGTAGATTAAAGCAATGAAAAAAAATCAGACATCTCCCTGATGGTGTTGCAAGCTGAACTAAAACTGCACATTGCCTCATTCCAGTAATTGTTGTCAATATACAGTGTATCCAAAGGAGTCATCATAACATGGGAGATTTGCAAAAATAAATCAACTATGTGGCTAGCCTTAGCTATTATAACTTAAAGGTAACTCCAGAATACTTTGTTCTGGTGAAAATAAAGATGTGAAATACCAGCCAGAGGGCGAAGTACACTGTGACGAGATATGCTTAGATCGGTATATAATATATAACATGCATATATGAATATGTAGTAATGTATTGATTAAAATGTTTGTGCGTCACGTTCATGTATGTTTGGAGCTTCCTACAACAAATCAGTGTAGTTGTTGTCTCTGCTAGAATAAATATAATGACTTTTGCTGGCTATTTTTATGCACACTGAAAGTAATTTTTCTGCGTTTTTTTTAATCTATTTGTTGTGGGGGGGGGGGGGGGGGGGGGTTGTTGTTTTTGCATGTCTGCAGTTTTTTATGATTGTTAATATTGTTTGCATGGCGTACGACTGGCTACTTATTTTTACTGGTTCATTTATCACAGTGGGCAGTCACACTGTGTCAGTCAGGCAAAGCTAGTGATTAATGAAGCAATTTAAAGCTTAAGTTTGGGAGCTGATGTAGTCGTCCTCCATCAGTTGTAACAATGTTACAGACAGCAGGAAAATATTTTAGCTATACCTTGTCACCAAGGTTGTAATAAATAGTTAACTAAGGAGATATGAAAAAACATTCTACCTGAAATAAAATGTAAAAACACAAAGGAAATTTCCTCGCTCTCAGCTGCTGTCACATTTAACAACACAACCTGCCTGAAGAGGTTTTGTTTATTTACACTCAGGTTGTGTTTGTTTTGCAACATCTGTACCAAACTCCTCAGCCTTTGCCTTTGGCACATATCCTCCACATTATAGTAATTCAAGAGATTAAGCCTCTAAAACTAATGAAAGCTAAAAACACACATATAAACACACATCCACTCTGGAAAGTAATTACATCTAAAGTGAATTAAAAAAACAAAAAGTGAAAAGAAATAATAATTCTAATAATTATTATTTGAGCTTATCTCTTAGGCCTACAGCTTAGGTCATACTTTGCCTAGTTTAAAAAAAAATGTCTTTGGTGATTAAAACCAGATTTCTAGAAGCTGATATTTCTAAGGACAGCACATAATTTTTCCCACTGTAGGGTGCCTGCAGTTTTGGTCAGCTAATTACCGGCATGATGCTCTAAATGTTTGATGTGTTAGTGTGACGGTTTTGCACCATGAATACCGAGCAATAAGTGTCTTTGGTGTGTGTGTGTGTGTGTGTGTGTGTGTGTGTGTGTGTGTGTGTGTGTGTGTGTGTGTGTGTGTGTGTGTGTGTGTGTGCGCATGCATTACATTCACTGAGTCTTTCCCTTTATAATCTTAAATACAGAACACTGATATGAACATAAAAGAACCTTGGGGTCTTTTTAACTGTTACATAATGAATAACATTTGTGGGACGCTATGCTCTGACGGGCTCTGAATGTGAAGTACCAGCGTGAAATATTTATGTACATGCTACGTGATTTCATCATTCCTGCATATTTGCCCATTCTCCTGCCAGCTGAGATACTATTACAACAGAGCACAATCTTCTCCCTGCTTCGTCTCTTAGTTTTTAATCATCATTCTGTCCGTGTCTAACGGTAGAGTCTAGGCTAAATCTCACACTGAATAACAGACATTCTCATCTCGGACTTTTTACCCGTTCTCGTCCATCTTCTTTTCTTTATCTCCTCTCTATTCTGCTTTTAAAGTTCTGCCTGATTCTACCATGACCTTGCTATCGCACATGAGCAAAACTGTGCTATATTTAAAGTCTCACATGCAGCATTAACAGACTGTACAAAACAGTTTTTATGCTCCCTTTTCTCTGAATCCCTTTCTCTCTCTTTTGTTCTGTTTCTGACAAACAGAGATCCGCCGCACCCCGAGCTATGAGTCCTCCGCTTGTGGTCAGGATGTGAGACTGATGATGTGAAAGCAAAGGCCGTCATCAAGCTACAGCCGCTGTGCAGTCCCACTTCTACCACTGCAATCAAAGACGCACAATAACACTCTGGTTACAGTAGGGCCTCTGCAAGCTCAGCAAATGGGAAGAAACACATTTCAGCTTTTTAATTCTGTGTGAAACCACCGTTGATGTCTGTCAACATTATAGTCCCTCTTTAATTGGGTGCCACTTTGTGAATGATGACACTAAACCATCTGTCTGATATATACACATAGCTTGCGTGCCTGTTCACACTACAGATTTTCAAAAATTGCTGTCCAAATGATTGAACGCACATCTCCATAACAAACTCCTCTCCAGCTCGTCTAAATCACCTGTAAGGATTATGAGGCCGGCTTTAGTGCTTCTACAGTCACATTGTCTCTTGTGTGTGTTCGGTGGTATGTGTGTGCCCATTGTTATGGGCTCCCAACCTCCCGCACTACCATGGCATGTCTCGTGTCCCGCGAGGTGTGTGTGTCAGATCAAGCCATGGTTCTCCCTCGATTCCGTTTACCACGAAGCCCCCACTGTGGACTGCAATGATCTGCTGCTGACTAAGCTCCCATCACCAATACCCCTGGACACGCACACCTTGCACCTGCAGAGCAATCTCCTGTCAGTTCTGGACACTGCAGTGCTCCATGGACTCCCCAACCTCACCGACCTCGACCTCTCTCAGAACCGCTTCAGTCATGTCAGGACTATAACCGACCGTTTCTCCCTTCCCTCCCTTCTGTCTCTACACCTGGAGGAAAACCATCTCACTCACCTTCCTGAGGCTTCTTTTGCATCACTGCCAGCTTTGCAGGAGCTTTTTCTCAGTCACAACTACTTACATTCAATAGCACCTGGGGCCTTCATTGGTCTGGACTCGCTATTCCGTCTTCATATCAACAACAACAGACTCACCACTGTTAACCCTCAATGGTTCAAGGCTTTGCCTCGCTTGGAGGTTCTCATGCTTGGGGGTAATCCCGTCGAGTCGCTTCCTGAGCGTGGCTTTATTGCCCTGAAATCCCTCCGGAGTCTTGTCCTTGGCGGTATGGGTCTAAAAGGTTTGGCTGAAAAAGCACTAGAAGGCCTGGACAGCCTAGAGAGCCTCTCCTTCTATGATAATCTTCTGAGTAAAGTTCCAACTCAGGCCCTCAGGAGAGTACCAGGATTGAAGTTTCTTGACCTCAACAAGAACCGCATCAAACTGATTGGGACAGGAGACTTCCAAGACATGGTTCACCTGAAGGAGCTCGGTTTAAACAACATGGAGGAGCTGGTTTCCATTGATAGGGCCGCCCTGCAGAACCTTCCAGAGCTCACCAAGCTTGAGATCACAAACAACCCACGTCTGTCCTACATTCATCCACAGGCTTTCCTCAAGCTGAGCAGGCTTGAGAGTCTAATGCTCAACTCCAACTCACTGAGTGCTCTGCACCAGCACATCATGCTCTCCCTGCCAAATCTTCAAGAGGTCAGCTTACACTCCAACCCTCTGCGATGTGACTGCCTGTTTCACTGGGCAGCCAAGGAGGTTTCTCATCCCCAGAAAGACGCCGAAGCAGATGCGAAAACTCCCCGAGTAGTGCGTTTCATTCAACCCCAGGCGACCTTATGCTCAGAACCTCCAGAACTCAGAGCTCGCAGGGTGAGAGATGTGTCCTCAGGAGAGATGTCAGCCTTGTGTCTTCCCATGATTCCTGCCAGCTCTCTGCCTTCCTTCGTAGGGGTCCGTGAAGGCGGCAAACTGGTTTTGCACTGTCGAGCTCTTGCAGATCCACAGCCTGAATTATACTGGGTGACCCCCTCTGGTCTGAAACTTCATCCGGAACCGATGCATGCATCCAAAGCTTCTTCAGCTCCTCTCCCCTGCAAGAGCCGGAGGACTTCTGAAGAATTCAACCTCACATCTGAAGCCAATACCCCTCGCCAGCAGAATGAAGACAATATTCCCTGTCAGCTCCTCAAACACTACCGGGTACTGCCTGAAGGAACTCTGGAGATCAGCAAGATCAGCACCAGAGAGGCGGGATTGTATACATGTGTGGCTGAGAATGCATTAGGAGCAGATACACGCAGCGTTAATGTAGGTGTCCATAACAGAGAAAAGAGAAGAAACCGGGGGGCAGCTGCTAACCTGAAGAAGTTTCAATTACTGAGAGCAGATGCCAGGTTCGAGGTGAGAGAGATCAGAGAACATTATGCTATCCTGTCTTGGCAGAGTGGACACAACCTCCCCTCAACCCGCCTGTCCTGGCAAGCCATGTTCTCCAAGGCCCACTCGCCCACATACACCACACGCATCCTTGCTGGTACACAGAGCTTCAACCTGACTCACCTGCAGGCTGGGACATATTACAGAGTCTGTATGCATTTAGGAATCAGTGAGGGCACAAAGCATGCCAGCAGGAGATTAAGAGAGAGCAGAAAGCCTCAGTGCGTTTCATTCAGGACAAAGGATGCCCCTGAACCCCAGCCCAGCCTGCAGCTGAACCCACAGCTGACCTCCACAGCAGTTACACTACTGCTCCTCGCGATCATACTGCTGCTCGCAGGCCAGGGCTGGGACAGTGAGCCTGGTGAGGGAACAGGAAAGAACCATAATACCTCCCATCATGACATAAGGGGTTACAAAGCTCTGATCTTCAATCAAAAGGCAAAAGGAAGTGACGACCCTCAGCCAAAGCAGAGCGAAAAACTGCTACTACATCAGAACTGCTGAGATAATTGTACACACTTAAATGCAGTAACACTGACACACACACACACACACACAAAATGTCAGACACACACTTTGTTATTAAGAAGAGGGGAATCATAGACGAAAGCCGTAAAGCGAGAGAGAGATTTGTATTTATTTTATATACCGTATAAAGTATATATTGACATTGTTTCTGTGTTAAGATGTGTTGTAAATGTCTAACCCCTAACCAGGGAAATAAAACTGGACAATCAAACTCCTGCTGTACAGTGAGTGAGCACAGGAGAAACAAATGAGCCAGAGCTGCCGATGACCACTGGACCGAAAATAAACAGAGACTGATTCAAGCCAGAGACTTATATTTACCGACGGGAGCAGCTCAGACCTCCAGGGTTTTGTCATGTTTGCCGTCTATGTGTTCCACAGACTGAACTATGAGTTTCTCAAAGCAGATGAAAGTCTGCCTTAAGACTGACACTGAACAAAATCCCTGTTTTTTTTGGACTCTGTAAGTCAAAGTGATTGATGTAACAACCCTTCTGCTTAGCTTTCCAAATCTTGGACTGGGTTGTCCATCTTGCAGTACGCTACATGTACAGCATACTCATCTGGATTCCTCGCCTAACATCCTACATTCTGCTTCAAAATAAAAGTGATCTGAAAGTGATTGTGTTAAATTCTATTTTGAGCTACACACAATAAAATCTCTTTTCCATTTACTCGTTTTTACTCTTTCTTTTCATTTTCCAGACCTCAAAACAATTTCAAAAATACTGAAAATACACTATTTGATTAGGGTTCGAGGAAATACAGAAAAGTTCCTGCATCAATATCTTCTTACTGATTCATCTACAGCTACAGCCCCTTCCTCATCTGCATGCAATTATCATTTCTCCACGGTAGAAATAGGTATAATAGCTCAGGATAGCTGGAACCTACCAAATTAACACAAGATGCAGTGTGTCCCCTGCTGGATAACAAGTGGAACTGAGCTAGGGTTTGCAGTGTCAGTCCCAAAAAGGCTGTCTCATTGTAAAAGTTGCAATCCTACATTTACATGTCTGTCCCTAGACTCAGGTTCTCTTTGAGTATTTTAAGTACCGCCTGCTCCAGTGACTCCAGTGTAAGAGCCTGGGCTCAGTTGTCAGCAGTGTGAATCAGATCAAGTATTTATCTTGCAAATTTATAGTTACTTCAGTGTGATAAAGTATGAGAAGTCTGTCTATGTTCATTGCAAGATCCAATCAAAATCAGCAGAGTATGTGGTCACAAATTTTTTTTACAGCGGAGTCCCTGCAGGAATATCTTTGAAGCCAAAGCATCCAATAACTCCATCAATACAATTTTACTGCTCGTAATCGCATAACCTCACCAAGAGACAAACATCGCCAATGAGTTGATGCAAGGCGAGGTGGAAGAGAGAGACTGAGCAGTCCACCTGGGGCAACTTTTACAACTTCTAATGACAATGACACCTTTAACTTGCTTCCCCCCCCCCCGAGGATGCTGTGTCAAACAATTTGCAGCGACATGTCCTGTTTTATGGTAGTAATAACATTGCTTCTCTGACTTGGTGGAGCACCTTTAGGTTTATATAGCTTGGAGTATCTACTGGTCATAACTGCTTGTTGTTTCTTAGCTTACTTTGACTGGATGTTGCAGTGAACAAAGAGTTCAAACAAGAAAATCTTTAAAGCTAAAAAAAAAAAACCCAATAAATCAACCAATATCATTTACCATGAATGTTACAGCCAGTCTTGCATTTTGAGAGATATTAATATGTGAATCTTAGACTACTTTTTATTATATGCTCTAATAAACTGCCCAATATTTTAATTTAGTCATATTTTATAAACACAAACCCCAGTTTCCCACCTAAAATAAAAAAAAACCACTTTCATCAGTAGTTAGTTTGCATTTATTCACACAAAACATAATACATTTCTTCAATAAGGCAACACAATACTGTATATACATACAATGACTCATATGTATACCATGTTTTAAATTTATGTTACTTTGTCATTCTTTACTGTCACTACCAAGTGTAAATAAATAGTTTAGCAAGTCATGTAAAAGAGAGCCAGATGCAAAAACCTCAAAGTCAAACTGTACATCCAACGCAATGCTCCTTTACTTCCTGTAATATGTTGTCGTTGCCAACCTGTTTGAGCTGATTTCTGAACACAGCTTAATGGTCCATTTACTTTCTGAAATAAAAAAAGTGTACGGAAGCCCAGAGAGCTCAAAATACTGCAACTTACTTTGGAGCAACTTTAGAAAATATTCATCAAATATTCAAATCTGACAGATTTAGCAAAAATAATAAAAATGATAGCAATTACTCATGCATTAGGATACACAGAGGCCGCTGCAAATACAATGAAAATCTTTTTAGGGATCATTAAATATTGATGAGCATACCGTAGCTTGTTGCTTTTGAAGGTGAAAGATGATGTTAGTGTCATTTAAGTTGTGTCACAGTTTCATATTCTGTTTATATCCAGGTTTCTGCATTTATTCTGACGGCATTTCAGCAGGTGGTTGTTTTCTCACATTGATAAATGCTGAAAAATCTTTTAGTAGTTTGCCTGCGTTCTTGCGTTTTCATTAGTTGCCTCGAATTGAACTCTTTGGCTCACCGTAACACTAACCAGCGAAATCAACCCGTTAATCCTTCAGCATCGGTCAAAAAACAACAAACAAAAAACAACAAGAAAAAATCTCAAATGTAAACCTCTTCACAAGCTGACATCATAAGAAGTTGCTGGAGTTGGTGTCCTAAATTATGTGATGTGTTTTCAGTGTGACGTGAGCATGCTGAATGTACCCCACCCACTGACGTGAAGTGAAAATGCCACTGTTAGTTCCCATTCTCTTCAAGACTGACAAAATCGTACGATCAGTTACAAAAATATAATTCTACTCTGCATTAACAAATGACACAAGTAATTAGTTCTGGTTCAGAAGACAAAGTTTTGAACCAGAAACTATGTGGAAATTAGAAAATGACATCAAGCAACAATACTGTAATTATTACCACTGTGTACAAAGCACACACAATGCCGCACACTTCACTATGATATATGAGCAGTACTAGATGCCGCTCTGTTTTAGTCTCCTTCTGTGCACTTGATTGTGTTTTATGTCCTCTTGTTTTTCCTGCTTGCCTTTGCACTGCTTGATAAAAAGTTGGAAATCAAAGCTCCAAATGCTGATTAATTCATGACTTATATGTTCACACTTTTTTAACACTCTGTAGGATGAACTTTCCAAATAAAGTTCTTAATAACTGTATGTATTTACTGCATTAACAGTAAACCAATAAGCTATTTATAATAAATTATAATGGAGCTGTAGCTGATTTAAGTCAGTATGCAAGTGTTGACTAAAGTCTTTGTCACCAACTAGGAAACTGAAAACATTTTAGCAACACAGTATAACATAAGTGTTAGCCTAGATAATCCGATAGTTTCAACATAATACACACTAAATGTAAACAGTAATTGGAGGATTTATAATCCACTTTGTACAATACTGTTTGAAAGTCTTAGAGCACTCGTTTTTTTATATTGCAATATGGGAAAGAAGTGATTTAAAACCTGTGCAAACATACATGGAAATTCATCATGTAAGGCAAAAACAGGGTTTGTACAATTCTAACAAGCTTTAAAGTCAATATTTGGTATGATCACCTTTATTCTTTTACACTGTATGAAATCTCTTAGAAATTCTTACTGGTAATTTCTTTAAGTACGCTTCAGTAATAGTTCTCCAGGCTTCATGAAGGTAATTCAAAGTTCTGGTTGGATGTTGGCTGGTTTTTGTTTCATTATCTTTCACAATGATCCCACAGGGCTTTAATAATGCTGAGGTCCAGACTCTGGGTAGGCCAATCCATGACTGATAGTGTTTCACAGGGTTTTTTCCATTAAAGTTTTTTCCATCAAAGCTTTTACTGCATTGGCAGTGTGTTTGGGATCAATGTAATAATGAAAAATGAGTCAAATCAGGTACTTTCCAGATGGTACTGCATGGTGGATCAAAATCTGACGGTACTTTTCTCCACTCATGCTTCAGAATTTTTGGATAAGATCCCCAACACTTCACCCATACTCACTGTTGTGTCTTTGTTCTGACCTCAACCATATATAGTGACAAATATTTGAACCACCACTGATTTTCAGTCCAGTTCTTTGGTAATTTGGCATGCCTCAACCTTTTCTCAGCTGCCGTTAAGTTGCTATTGAGGCTTCAGTGAACAGTAGATGGATCAATAGATGTGTGCGGTCTTTGCAGGACTAATTTTTTTAATCTTTATTTCTTACGGGCATGAGTTTCACACATTGTTGATCTGCTGTAGACAGTTTTGGGGTTTTTTTAGGCCTGCCCCTGCTGTTATCCAGTGTCCTTTTAAGAACGCACACTGTACCATGCTGAAATATGCCAATTTTGGGGGCGAATAGCTTTTTGAGGATAAACATGTTTTTGATTTTTTTTGTTAAGCTGTCTGTTATATGTAGACATAATACTGGTTTATCCCTTGAGTTAGGACTTAGTTAATGTTTATGAGTAAATTATTCAAAAGTTGGTGTTAAGTGGCTTCACAAACAACAAGAAAACATTAATTTGAAAATGCTCACATGCAAGAACTGGACTGAAAATTAACAAAAAGACAAAGATAGAAAGGATGGAGAACTATTGCTCAAGACCACTTTAAAAATGACTAGCAAGTCTGGGTCCATATAAAGAAGTGAGGGATGGCTCAAGACTTTTGCACAGTATTGTAACTATTAACATATGTGGACATGAAATAGTATTAGAAGTGTGTTACATTGTGTCTATAAATAATTATTTGCTTATACAACACTTATGAACTCTTCATATGAGCAGATATATAAGCATATCTTAGTGTGTTGTAGTGTTTCATTATCAACATATGAGCGTATGATAAGGCAATGCAGTGACTATGATTGAAAAAAAGTTCACATGATTTATGTCTTTTAATTGTGTTTGATGTCAGGGCTTTGACCCCGACTTTAACAAGCAGCGTGACCTTAAATATAGAGATTTTGCCCTCAGTCTCTCAACATACAAAAACACACACAGACTTAAAAAATCTGCACACACAGACACACACTTACAGACACCTACATTTGGCAAGAAACACTTAAACGATTTCATTAATCCTTTATATGGTAGAGTACGTTCACACTGCGTAACAGGCCTATGAAAAGAGTGTAGTGGTGTGAAAAAAGAAGCAGCATCAATGCTACTCAGTTAACTGAAGCCACAACAGATATACGACTGTGTCATCATGTGTGGAGCTGAAATGGCTGGTTGAATAATTAATCACCCAACACCCTTAAGAAAAAGAAAATGCTTAAATGCAAATATTCCAACTTCCCAAATGTAACCACACGTCAGTTTTCTGGTCTTTTATAATAACATTTTTTAAATTTAGTTACACCTCACCATCTCTTTTCTATATTATCATTTGGACTCTGGAAAGCTAAAATTCCTACTGATAAACGTTTTGTCCCATGTATGACAAACAAAACAAAGTGAATAAGGGAACATCGTTACACATTACCTGCTTCTGCTCTATACATCTTACATCTCAAGCTTTCTCACATGTCTAATCCTTTTTAAATTAATCCATTGCATATGAGATATATTAATATTAATAAGACCACGATGAGGAGCACGGTGTGGAAGTGATTACACTGTACTGTACATCTGTACACATGGAGTAGCAGGCAGTATCGGAGTGAACACAGTATTTAAAACTGGCTACTTCGTTCTTAGTTGCCGTGGAAACGGCAAGTGTCTCATGCTTCAAGTTGGACTAAAATGTAAACATTCATTTGTAGATTTTGATCTTTTCATCTGTGTTCATGTCCACCTTTATATGGCAAACAACAAGAAGAGAAAATCTGCAGTCTGCTTGAAACGCTCCGACAGATGAGATTCTCTAATTTCATCTCTTTCAGCTCTTCCGGGAGAACATTTCTCTACCAAACCCTGACTTCTGACCTCTCTATCAGGCGATAAAACATATCTTTCCTATCCAGCGTCACAAACAAGTAAAAGCCTCCAAGGTTCTGAAATGTTTAAAAAAAAAAAAAAAAAAAAAATCAGCCTTTTCCACATATTCGCTAAATTCATCAAAAAATTGAGCATATTCGTCCTTGACAAACACATGCATGCATTGCAGACACGCACACACGCACGCACACACACATCTCAGCTGTAGTTGTAGGTGAAGTTATATGAGCTAGGCTCCTTTGGCACAGGAGGCGGCGCTTCCGGGATCGTGATGTTCTCAAGGTCGAGGAGGCGGAGCTTCATCTCCATGCTGATGAGAGTATCTAGGTCACTGCGTGTCAGGTCACTGCCCATCTCTCTGCCCAGCAGCGCACACAGCCCATCAGTCCAGATACAATACTGCACATATGGACACACAGAAACATGAAGGTGAAACACAGCCAAGTCTATATGAGGGAAAACATCCAAGGAGAGTTTTTTGGTTTTTTATATTAGCTGATTTCTGACAGCAGCTTTTAGACTTTTAGCTGAAAGTTATACAACGAACACCCGGACCAGCCTCTTACGCTACTTTTGAAATATTTTTTTTGTTTTACAATAATAAAAAAAACCTGCATTAACACCCATTTTATCACATTTTAAAGTCAATATAGACAATGTATTAGCAAACAGCTGACAGTTTACATAAGTGGCAAACACCGAACAACTTGGACTTCATTTGGAAGTGTTTCCATCCACCTGGCAAAAGTAAGTGCAATATTAACTCACATTCTGCTTTACACCAATTGCCAAGGGAAATATCTGGCTCTTTAGCTGCTGTGTTCACCAGCTGGTTGCTAACTTTATCTGTCTGCCGTTTAGTGCTGGGAAGGTAACATACAGCAAATCTGTCAGAGCTTATTCAGCTGCCTGCTGTCGCTGGAAATGAGGATGATGAGAGCTGTGAGACTAAGGCAAATCAGTAGATTTGCTGACTGTAAAACAAAGTAAAGAAGTTAATGATGCTAAAGTGTTCCACAAGGATGTGCAATTCAGGGGGAATTAAAGCTAATTCTTTCCAAGCCCGCCACACAAACAACCAGGTTTTAATAATAGAAATACTAATCAGTGCGGATTTAAGTTTTCACATGTGCCAAACAAAAGGAAGAACAGCTGTCGTGTTATCGTGCACATATGAGCTTACCTCGTATTTGTTGGGTGCAACAAAATTAAGTGTTTCATCGGGATCATAGAGGACAGAGAAGGCCAACTCCAGCACCTCCTGAGGGAATCAGCAGGTCAAACAGAGTTTCTACACCGGGCGGTAGCACAGAATTAAAGGGCAGCTATGAGACTAGAATGGCAATTAAAAAGAAAGAAAATGACACTACCTTGTTCTGTTTTAGAGCACTTTTCTCCTTCATATGAGGGCAGTCCTTCCCTGTCACCACAGACTTAATATCAGAGACGGGGACTGGGGAAAAACAGAAGAAACAAACACATAATCATATTCACCTATTAAGGTCAGCCTTGTGACGGACGCGGCGTGCTCCGCTGGTGACAGTGTCATTGTCTGTGTTATGACAGACTTATTATCAGGCAGATGGAACCACTATAGTGTCTTACTCTTGTCACTGAGTAGCTCAAAAGGCACTTCACCCTGAGGTGACTCATCCAAGTCCCCGTAGTGCAGCACTTTGTGATTCAGAGAGAGTCTGCAGAACCAAAACTTTTCTAGATAAAAGAAGGGGACAAGGTGCATAGTTTACAATCAGCGCTCATTCATAAGAGCAAAGCGATTGCTCTGATGCTGTACTGTACCTTGCCTTCGACGGTTGCCCAGTTTACGGAAGCAGCTTCCCTCGCACAGCCGGTTGAGTCGCTGTTGCTTGATGAGCTCTAAGATCTCGGGCTGAATTCTCTCCCGCAACTCACTGCAGCACAAAAACGCAAAGAACACAGTTCGGATATGATTTAAAACTCCTCAAATTCTAGCGACCACAGCCGAGTACACAAGCATCGTGGGAAAGTCCATGTTTTCGTGGGCCCAGTGGCACCTACTGTGACAAACATGGGTTTTAGGACAGAGAATGACTTAAGATTGGACAGTCAGAGCAGTGCAGCTATATGGGTCATGGGTCACTCTAAAACAGTGATCCATGCCTTTATCACAGCTCTGTCTTTGTACATTGGTGAGTGCTCCCTGTCTCGTTTCAAGCTGGTGCAACTGCTGAATTTTAACTGGAACACGGAAGAGTCAGCACATTACTCCTCTTTTATCTTCACTGCTCTGAGTTCATTTTAAAATGAAGCCTGTGCCTCCTTATTGAAGTTCAATAAGGAAGATCTGTAATCACTCATCTGCCTGCTTTCCTGGGTGTTCAGCTGCTAGTCTGTTCTTCATATCACTACCATTTTCCCACGCTATCAATCTCAATACAGACACCATTACTGCAGTCCAATCCTCTTCTTGCCGGGTCTTTCAGCCAATCAGCTTCCACTCTGTGCGTGGAGGTGTAGAGGGAACAAGCCTTTTGCAGGTGCAGCTTTCAAATTGTGGAGTTCGTTGCCACTACACATCGGACCGGCCTCTTCACTGGCCATTTTCAAATTTGCTCCTAAGACGCACCTCCTCTGCTCGGCTTCGAGCCAATTTTTTTCTCCATTTATTAAATATTTTATTATAATGTATTTTTATTCTTATGTTTAGCACTTCAGACAGTGGTTGCTGTTTTTAAAGTGCTTTATAAACAGAGTTGGCTTGTCCACCAGATAAAGACGAAAGAGATGCCTCTTCTGGGAAACACTATGCGAGTGAGGTTTACCTCCAGCACCCGCCTATTCTTGACCTTCATTTTGTCATCAGCAGCAACAATGTAAAGCTTCATGGTCATATCTTTAATGCTATCATGTTGACATGTGTCCTAAAATGTCCAAACATGTACACACAACCCAAAGAACTCAAAACTGCCTTCGCCCTGACTTTGCAGTAACGCCAAGTGCAGCAGGTGTTTCTAGGATCAGACACCACAACAGTCTGACAGACTTGCGAAGCAAAGGGGGAAAAAAATTACAGCCACATTCTCAAGGCAGGTAATGAGAAAGAAAAGTAGTGTGGACACAAACTGACATGATGGGTGGAGACTGGAAATCATCCTGGCTCATTCGTTCTGACTGCCGCAGACGCAGAATCTCTGAATAGTTGAGGCCTCGCAGCTTAGTCTTCAGCTGGTCTATGGACGACGGTTTCATGGCCAGAGCTCTGGTGATCTGCTCACGGACCACTTGCATCACCTGGTGAGGGTTTAACCAAACATACACACAAAAGACGAGTAAGAAAAGATGACATACTCTCCCGAATGCTAACATGGGTACAGTACACAGTAGAGTAGTAACACTGGCTTTTAATGAACCCTCATTCCCCAGGGAAGAAGCTAAAACTGCTGACTCAAATATGTTTAAAAGGTATTAATATTTAAAGCACTCTATACACAAAACAGCTTTGTGTATCCCTGTTCATTTCATTAAATGTCTTTCGAGGTAGTAACTGTCATGCATTATTTAATAAACCGAAAACCTTTCAACTGTTTGCTCCAGTGAGCTGCTCGGTCACACATTACAGAACACAGCAGCTACAGTTTTGTGTGTCAGTGTTACGCCTGATGTTCCTCACAGTGATACCTGTCAAACACAGTCCGCTCTGGATGGATGGTGTATTTGGTAATGATGAGCACCTACTGTACTCAACATCACTGCACTTGGTATGACATTTGAGTGCTCGTGTTTACAATCGTACCGTCTCGTTAAATCATCATTTTAGTTAGGTTATGTCAGCGTGGTGACTTTTCCATAATTAGCACTTAATTATTTCAGATTACCACTTGAAAATTAGCTAATGAAGGAAAGTACAGCCATGGCTCATAGACAGGTCTATGTTTTACAAACATTTTTTGCCGACATATTGTACAAAGTAAAATTCTTGACCTAATGATGGAGAGAGAAAAAACTGAGTTAAGGAACTGCCAAAATGATTCACCAACAGAGAGGAATTCATGTGTTCTTCTGAAAAAAGAGAAAGTCGTGGGGATCTCCAAAGTCATGAATATTCACTGTTTGGGTGAATCTGATTACAAAAATCAAAGCACACATTCCTGAACAATTTCTGTTTTTGAGGCAAACCAAGTAGTTAGCATCCACACCAACCACATGGATGAGAGCAGCATCAGCAGCCGAGTCCTGTGATCGACTGGTGGCGTGTACGAAAATGACCTGCTCCGACACTTTCCCATCTACCTCTACTGCTACTATCAAATAAAGACAAAACACAAACAGACATTCTGCTTCTTCTTTATTTCCCTCCATTGCTGAGTATTTCTAGCTTGAATGCAGTGCACCAGCACTTTGAAGTGACATTGTTCAAAACACAAACTCACTCAGTAGGGTTGACAACCAACACAATATTAATTATATTATATAACAAGACTGTGGTCAAGCTACTACGTTTTTATTATTGTAGAGAGCGATACAAAAAACACATTAATATTCTTATCTACCAACTTAATGTATTTGAATACGTATGACTGAATTAATCCAGTATTGTAACTTGAAGCTGTGTCGTGTAGAGCAGTGTCGGGTAACAGTGCAGAGTCCAAGGTGCATGATTACAGGTGAGGACGAGAGAGTGTGGAGTTACTCTACTTCAAAGAAAGTTTTACCATGAAAATAATCAGTCTAAAGGGACTGGAAATAGATCAGATTTCTCCCATATTAGTTTGCCTTCATTTTCACATGATCAGATCAAATGATCGGCACGGTGATATCTTAAAGACTTTACAATAACATATTAGCCAAAAGAAAGCACTCTAGTCTCAGAGCTCAGATTTACTTGTGTTTCTTTGAGTTTCTAGCAGTAGAATAGGAAATACAAATAGAAGGGGAGGCAGAGCCTCAGGAGTCACACACTCTCTCTACTCCACAACACAGATAAATAAAGTTAAATTTACGTAAATATAATTAAACATGTATTTTAAACTAAACCCAGAGAATTCCATTTCAATTATTCCCAGGAACTTCAAACAATCTGACTATATTATCTGTGTTTAGTTTAATTACACACAATTAACTATACTAATAGTTCACAGAGTTTGAAAAGGTAGTATTTGGGGTTTGTAATGGCTGTCATATAAGTGGCTCTACGAAAAGGCTTGCACCATTGCACCATCCATCTATAAATCAATCAATCAATCACATGGTCTAACATGTGGCAGTATGGTTTATACTATTTCAAATGATATAAAAGGTTGTCTAGGGTGGAAATGTTGACATGTAAATGTGTTGTGTATGTTAATATCTGACCTTGTTGAAGTCCTCAGCTGTGGCTCTCATCTCCTTCCAAGTTTTATTAAGCAGCTGGATGCAGACACAGAAAAACTCCTCCCATGCCCGGTCATGGGTGAAGAACATGGGATGATAATCGTTGCAGCCCTCATTAGCTACACAGAAGAAAAGATTTCTAAATGAAAAACATGAAGCATGAGGGAGACACACTTCTTCCATATCACACCATTTTGCAATCGAGGAGCAAGTTCAATATCAAATTTAACAAAAATGTAAAAAAAACATTAAGGGATAGAGTGACACTGAAATACAACAGCAACATATGCAAAGCTGCTTACGCAGTTCTCCAACTTGGAGTATCTCACACAGCATTCGAGTAAGTTCGATGGCACAGCGACCAAAAGGACACTCGTGTTTATCTTCTCGGCTGCTGTTCTCCAGAACAATCTGTCATGAGTAGGGAAACGTGTTAACGTGTTGTGGAAGACTTTGGTGGCTCTGTAAACTCGGCAAAGTCATGCATGAGACCAGCACTGACCCTGATGTACGTGTCCTGGTGAACTTTGGCTAGATACAGCATGTTGTCCAGAGCCAGCATCCCTGGTGGCGTCTGGGTAAAGTCCATAGCTGGGTTCACGTGGTTCTGCATTTTAAATAGAGATAATGTGAGTGAAGAGACAGAAAGAATTGCACCAAACTGGGTCGATTTCAACCTCCAGATCATTCCAGAAGAAACTGAAATCTCTAGCGGAGACTCACAGTGAAGCCCAGCATCTTGTAATCCTTGGTGTACATGGCCTTTCTTTTCTCTGTGCCAGTGGGGTCGTTTTCTCCATCGAAGGCAATTCTGCGTAGCTCAAAAATGATGTCTCTCTGAGCCTGTGAGAGAAAAAATAACATGTTTGGAGCATATTAGCATAAACAGGAACACACAGCTGCAAAGGAATGAAATGAAAAAGGCAAAAAGGCTAAGTCAATCGGCAGAGAGTGAATGGCTGTAAACAAGCAGTGGAAAAAAATACAGGAAAACTTTAATTTTCTGGTCCACTTGTTACACTTAAAGCAGCTCTGACAGTGCACACGTCACTGGTAGAAGGGTGTCTCTAATTACACTTGTTCAGGATCCTGCTGTTTCCATTCAGCTGAACATGTTGCTTCTTTAAACATGCTCCAGACGATCAGATTACTTTACATTCAAATCACACAAACCACTGCATAGCAACATGGAAATGAGCACAAAATTCATTATTCCACTTTTTTACCTGGTCATTGGGATCCATTTTTGTCATCATCCGTTCTTCCAAAAGGTTAAAAGTCAACACCTGCAGCACATATAACTGATGTGCCATTTCTGCTTTGATTGGTCGATTTCCTCTGATGACGTGCTGGAAAGGAGGAGCAGAGGGATTTTAGCTGAGCCTTTATGATGGCTGCAAATTTGTAAACAAGCAGCATATCATATGAAGCAGAACAAACCAAAGCTACTGATGGAATATAACAAAAATGAATTGTATTATTTTTCTAATTAGAAGCAAGATAAGCACCATGATTACAATTTGTCTGAAATAACAATAAAAAATAAAATAGCACAGACATTTATCTAGTGGATAACCAGGTCACACTAACAGTGCATGAAAGAGCACAATGGTGGAGCTGCTCTAGGACATTTCCTTATTCCAGGAGGCTTGAGTGCAGCACTTCCTAACTTGCAGCCATTTGCAGCCAGTTCAACCAGGCGCTTTCAGACAAATGCCAAAAGGAATCATTTTCAGAGGAGATTTTGTTCCACTTCATAGACTTGGCCCCATATCACATTTGCTGGTTCTGTGTCACAGCCCTGCAAGTGAGTAAAGCTTTCCAGTTTCCAAATTGTGACCAGCTCTTTGTTCAAGGGTCGAAACAATCACCAAACGCCAACACTGTAAAGTCTCAAAGGAGGATGAAAGCAAGTATTGTGTATCACCAAGGTTTTCGGGAGTTTTATTGGAAATAGTTCCTGACACTTTCAATGGGAATTGTTTAAAGTACTTGGAAAGCTTAACAGCCATCAAATGAAAGCTCTGCTACGTTTTAGTGTCTGAGTTTCAGACTTGATACTCACATTGAGGATGATGGAGCGCAGGTGTTTCTGAGCCAAAGAGCTTGCCATTTCCTGAGGGTAAAGACAGACATTACTCCACAAAAATCAATTTAGGAAAGATGATTTACTACAAACTAGAATCGCACCCAATGATAATTTTACTGACATCGACCTATGGATAAATGAGAAATAATCTAAAGCTAGATTTTGATCTATGCTTTAAACCATTTGCCTTCGCACCTTCTGTAAAATATCTCACAGTCGGTGACAAGTCTGTCTGCTGGTGCAGCAAGCTATGGTTCTGGCTTAATTTGAGGGTTTATGCAGCGGCTTTCCATGACACAGAAAGGATCAGACAGTGAAAGAGAGGTGGAAAAGATGATATGAGCTAAAGAGGGATGTGTACTCACGGTGAGGTGCTGCTCCAGCGGGTTAGTATACTCCTCCTACAGGTTCAGAGTGGGAGGAGTAGTGTGGGTGTAACAGTAATGGAAATAAAACGTGCACGCACATGGACCATGAGATACATCACCGTCACAGCATGCAACGAAATAAGAACATGAAACAGCATCAAATAAAAATCAGCAGTCACACATCACCTAATGCACCAGACGTAAAGTACGTTTATAAACCATCACCCACGGCAGGATTTATCAACCCACAGAGTAGCAGGATGATGCTTAGAACTACCGTTAAACATGCAAATCACTGAGGCTTACTGGCTGCTCTCATGTGTGTACTGTAAACATGTTAGTCTCTTCTGATTCCTCCCTGCCTCTCTTCTTTTATAAGAAAAAAGAAAAACATCGAAAACTGATGCGGAGAGATCTATATATCTAAAAGCTGAGGTGCTACTTTATGCGTATTTGCTAAATGAGGTGAAAACTGGCATTTAGACGGTAATTACTGTAATGCCACAGCGCGAGCTAAACACAGGATGCATTTCTGCTGTTTCTCTAAGTATAATCACTTCGCCCTCCAGTGGTCAACAACAGCAACTGGAGATAAATGAACATTAAAAGCCCTTTGCATACCGTTTCCTGTTACGGCAAAAACAAAACTGGTGCACTTCACAGTAAATTAAGGAAAATACTTTATCTTGAGATTAAATATAATTGAGTGTACACTTGAATTTTTTAGAACTTTAAAGCTGAATGAGGACTGAGGATTTTAGCACCTTTGCATTTGGGAAACTTTAAGTATAAACCAGGTGTTGCAAATCTGCAGCTGCACAGCCTTAGTAACAATTAAAATCACTAAATCTAAAAATAACTAAAAATGTAATATTAAAAAATGTAAGGTGTCATGTTTTGCTGTTGAAAAATCCTTTAAAAAATGTAAACAGATATAGTCGATTTGTGTAAATGGAGGGTTTGTACTAACAGAGGACAGCAACAAGTAATATTTTTTTTAGTTTTATCTAAATTCTTTGGCTTAGTTAAAACATTTTAATTGAGAGTTGTAACTCAGGAAGTAAAGCAAGTTGTTTAACTAATTGGAAGGCCTGAGGTGTGATCCCCAGCTCCTCTAGTATGCATCTCAAAGTACCCCAAATTGCCCAATTGAGTGTGTGACTGTTAGGTTAAGATCATGAATGCGTTTGTGAGACTGCCTGTAGTTAGAAAGTGTTTTGCTCAAACCGAGTAGAAAACGTCTACATACTGTAAGTACTACTACATTTATTATAGGACATTATTTCAAGAAATGTTGTGTTTTCTATGTTACAATACAATTTCTGGCATAAACTGCAAATCAAAGTTTACATGGAGAACAATAATTTAGAAAAGCACACAACTGCATGTAAGGTGTATTAAACAAGGTTAAACTCTGAAGCATGCTGGAGTTAGGAGAGAGAGGACGGATGGCGGTGACAGGTGGGACAGAAACACTTCCATCTTCGGTATTTGTACATTTATCTGAACAACAAAAATACTCGAGATTCAATTTGTTTTTGTTCGAATCTCCTTGAATCAACTTAAAAACTGAAAATAGAAATAGAAATGCAATGTAATGTGATGTGATATATTACACATGAATAACATTGGGAACAGTCCTTAAATGGAAAGAAGCTGCTTTCTTAAAACTCATTGTTTTCTGTTTTCTGCCTTCTTTTTCTAAAAGACGCAAACAACCATCAGTCGCTTGCAGATGGGTGGCCAGTTAACCTCACTGAGCTGCTCTGGAAAAACTACAGCAAAACAAATGTACAAACTTCAAAGGAAAGTATCTGGAGTGAGACTGTCATTGCAGCGATGGCTGAATCCACAGCGTGACAGCTGGCAGACAGACGTCTGTTCGTGAAATTAGCTTTAATTGGCCTACTGGTGCGCACATTAGAAACCACGGTGAGCCACTGTCATGAGGTCTCTGACACCACAAATGTTATGAATCAATGTCTATTATGTAGACATATGTTTCTTTAGGATGAAATATGAAGATTTAATATTAGTATATCAGTTAGGTCTGTTAGGTCGGTCCTTGTCTCTGTGCTGTTAGTGCAGTGCACCGACCTGCCGTCTGTCCTCTGGTGCCTTCAGGAAGAGAGCATTGATGAGAGCGATGGCGTACGTCTGGATCTCCTGGTTTGACCTGAAGGAATATCCAGCAGCGCAACAACCAGTTAGAAGTAGCATGCTCTGCAAATCTCCACACAGGAACAAAACTACAGGCTAACTGCATAAAAAAATAGTCTAATTACCATTAAAACAAACACCTGGGATGGGTGCAGGATTTTTAGAAGCGTCTTCTTTGCACCAGTCTTTAGTTTTGCTATGTGACATTTTTCTAAACTTTGGCTTTACTCCAATAAAAAGACCAAAACCAACTTTGAGTTTATCGTAACAGAAAATGCTTTTTGATCTTATACCTAATATTATTAGTGAGGCATATATGATGTGGATATGTACATAGGAGGGATAATGGATATACTGGACAAAGTATGATGACTATGGAGCTGCCAGGCAGGAGGAAAAGAGAAAGAGCACAGAGAAGATTCATGAAAGAAGTGAAGGAGGACATGCAGAGGGTTGGTGTGAGAGAGGAGGATGAGACAGGGGTGACATGGAGGCAGATGATGCGCCCCCTAAAGGCAGTATCCAAAAGAAGAAGATTCATTTTCATTATTTCATAGGGCTCCACTGTTGTTCATAACACAAAATGTATCATCATTATAACTAGCACAGAGATTTGATTTGATTTTGCGAGTGACTCATATGTAGTCGTGCTGCTGTGAAAACTCACCAGAGCAGGCATGTCAAACTCATTTTACATCGTGGGCCACATACAGCCCACTTTGATCCTAAATGGGCCAGAACAGTGAAATTCCCCATCCTGTCAGTGAAAATACGTTTATCTACACATTTAATCCCTGAGATATATGTAAGAAACAGAATTAAGCCCAAGTGTTTGGGGTTAAATTGTGAGAACAGTAATAATGGCCATGGAGCAGGTTTTTATCAGTAGGAAAAGCTGTAAAACATATGAAAATCTATGCTCTCTTTGCCTTCTTCTTAAGTGAAAGGTCTGCATCGGGACAATTCTGGGCCCCGGGCCTTATGTTTGACACTTGTACACTTGAGCAAACAGAGCAAATTAACTACTTAATGTCACCACTAACATTCACACCAGGCATTCCTTCATCTGATTATAACGAAACTGGCAGCCTGATACATGCAGTAAAAGTAGTTTCCATCACCACTATGCGTCAGGTTCTTGGTTAGGAGTTCTTTGAGTTTTGGTTAGTTTGGTTGGTTCATGGTGTTTTCAGCATTACTTACTGCGTGATTCTTCAGCTGTTTTCCTTCCTCTGTGTTCCCTGACCCCCTCCCCCAATTAGTCACCCTGCCCACCCTGTGTATTCAGGTTGTATGCTTTCTCCATGTCCTGTGTTCGACCCCCTTTTGGGGGGTTTTGTGTCCTCCTAACTTGTTGGTTTTGATCTTTTCATGGGAGTTCTCAGCAACAACAAAAATCTTATAACAGCAATGCTGTTTGATTGGAATCGCCTGTGCACCCATACCCATCCACATAAACAGAAACAGAAACAAAACTCACAGCAACTTTTTCTATCCAGTCACCCCACACTCCTATACCCTCCACTTTCCCCCATTTCAGAGCGCAGGAAGCCCCTGTGCGTGTGTGTGTGCTCACACTTGCAAGTGCCCGATGAGCTGTCCCACGGTGATCTCCTGTGCCACCCGATGGTAGAGGCTATGGCTGTTCAGAACCATGCTCTCGAGGATGGCCAAGGAGCGCTGCAGGATGGACACGTCCACCATCGGCTGGTTGACGTAGCCCGCAATCTAAGTGAGCACAGAGAAAACCCGTTAACACAGAGAAACAAATTTTGTTTCTTTGTTTCATTTCTTGGTTTATTTGGTGCATTTGGATAAAAATTTAGTAGAATATTTTTATCCAGTACAAAGACAACAAAATCAAGAGTTCTGCAAAATTCTCCCAAGTGGCTGCCAAGGCTTGGATGAAGTTTTCCAGAGAAAACTATTTACATAAACACAGAATGAGCTCCAAATTATGTGAGTAGTTGCTCAGCAACAGTACCCACACATTTCCGGCATTTGTGTAGAAAAAG
This sequence comes from Rhamphochromis sp. 'chilingali', assembly GCF_963969265.1. Lineage (NCBI taxonomy): Eukaryota > Metazoa > Chordata > Actinopteri > Cichliformes > Cichlidae > Rhamphochromis > Rhamphochromis sp. 'chilingali'. The sequence continues at coordinate 16,538,220 of NC_137936.1, forward strand.
AGGTCAAAGAAAGAAGAACTTGAAGTTTAGTTTTGTTTTCTTAAAGTGGAAAGTTGTACAGTGGTGTTTCACTGAAATGAAAAATGTGTCCTATGAATTGTTCTTTTGTTGGAAGAAGTACCTGCTTGATGAAGGACAATGAGATAAGGTCCCAGGACACAATGCCATGATCCATTAGTTCGAGGAAGGCAGTGAGAGTGAAGGCCAACATTTCACCAAAGCTGAAGGGAATGAAGTACAGTCAGGGCAGGCCTTTCAGATCACACGTTAACATTTAGATTAACTTTACAGAAATCCTGATACGAGGGCAGACTTTAAAAAGCCAAAACTTATCTTTTTGACTAAGTGGCTTTATTTGACCTCCACAAGTAATCCAACTGTAGTATATAAATAAAATCACTAAATGAATGTGAACTGAGCTTAAAAGTGCAAGTAGTGGATTTAGAGGGAAGCAGCAAAAGTAAAGGAAACTGATGTTCTTTAAAAATTGCTAATAGCCTTAGCAGTTTACAGCACTGCCATTAAGCAATGCCAAGCTTTGCAAATTCAACAAAGATGATACAACACACAGTCAGATGCACCTATGGTATCAATTTCAAAATCTTACATCACCTCCTTCACAAGTATCAAGTAGTATAAGCTTTTCAGAAAACCTGACCTCTGACCTTAAGAACAAGGTCACCAATGGTATCAGTTTGAATGGCTGAGGGGTAAAGAAACTCACTGAGTGCCGCTCTCCACAAGACGAGCCAGCGTCCCAATGCCTTCCATGTTGATGAACTCTGCAGCAAAGGTTGGATCTGCAGAGAGCTTGGCGAGCTCCTTCAGAGCCTCGAGGCGAGCATCGATGCCATGGGACTGGATCCTCTCCAGGAGCTGGCGAGCAGCACGAGCCTGTCAGAGACAAACACGATCAATCAGTGTCATGATACCTTCATCACCTTGTCCAGGTCACTGAATTTACTGTAAACATATATGGAGAAACTTATAGCCCATGTGGAATAATACATTTTAATAATTTTCTATTAGCTACAATAGCAAATGTTAATGTGATCTTTTATGAGACCAGTGTCTTATAAACTGCAAGATATATACACTAACCTTTTTTTTTTTAGGTACACCTTGCTTTTATTATATAACTAAAGATCAGCGGTTTCTGAAATACTCAAAACAGGCCTGTCGAGCACCAACAACCACGCCTCATCCAAAGTCACTTAAATCATTTTTCTTCCCCATGCTGATGCTTCATTTGAACTTCAGCAGGTCATCTTCACCATGTCTACATGTGTGAATACACAGAGTTGCTGCCACGTGATTGGCTGATTTAATGTTTGTAGTAATGGCTATTATTGTTAACAGTGAGTGCACCTTATAAGACATGCAAAACATAAGCATTTAATATATTTTTGTATTTATTTTGTCACACAAGAGAGCGCTTCTCCAGCAAATGTATAGCTATGGCACTTTCAATGCCACATTTTTCACTTACAGGAGAAATTGCTAATCGAAGAATGGTCCCATTCTTGATGTCGCCACGACTCTGAAAGGATTACAACAGAGTTCAGTATCAATTCATAAAGTCCTCATCTCAAGGTTAGGAAGAAAACAATGAAGCTCACCTGCTCAGTGATATAAAGCTGAGGACCATCAGCATAACGCAGGGCAAACTGCTCTGAGCCAGACAAAGACCAGCTGGAGACAAAAGCAGAGAGAAAATGTTTGCTAAAGAATTAATATCCAATATCAGTTTTGAATACTAGGAAAATAAAGAAGAAAATTAGTAGAACACACTGTAGAAATGTAATGCAATGCAGCATACTCTGGTATGCATGAACAAAAGGTTGCTCGAAGTCAGATTGTTGCCTTCAGCAGTTGTATTTACACGAGCAGCAAACACGAGAGGCTGTGGAGGAGAATCACTCAGTGGGTGTTTACAGTAAAGTGCAAAGAATTTTCTGTTTCAGATGGTAAAAGGAGGCAGTGGGTAGATGGAGCCAGGCTAAGAGCTGGATGGGTGGGATAGAATCTGTAATAGCCATCACTTAGGTGCAAAAAAGTCCAAACACAACAATGGGGGTTAGAAAGAGGTGAGTCGGGTTATGTGTGGTGTTACAGCACTAAGTGTGGTCATCATAAGCATTTTCTCATGTTTAGCTTTTCCACATAGACTTTCATGACGCAGATCTAAGAGAATGACATGTCTCATCTTTTTTCTGGGCTTTCACTGCTTCTTACAGTTTAGTTAGTTAACTAATGTGCTCCTTAGATCTTCCATTTGATTGAGCTATCTGTAATAAAGCTTTCAGTATTATAATTACATTCTACTAATCACCAAAGTCTAGTTCATTATAGCTACCACTTTAGAAACTAAATAAATCTCAAATATTTTAAGTAATCCTGCAGAACATACCTTTGGAAACAATTAAAACATACAGGAGTAATACTTACCCATCACATACTTCCCGAATTATTGAGGACAAAGGTCTTTTCTGCAAAGAGGGGAAAGAAACTTACAGACTTGAAAAATTCAACATTAAAGGACTTAAAGGAATCATGAATCATCACTCCTCACATGGCACTATCTATCAAATCTGCCAGTTGGGGTACTTTCGTATTTTGCATACATGAAATTTTCACATTAAAGCCGCACATAATTTCCTCCCCTTTGTTATTCCCCTTCCTGTTATGCGCTTCGTTTATTCTTCACTCAACTCTTTACAGCCCACGCATGTTTATACACCTCTCTGCATTTAATCATTAGTTATTATAAATCTCTGGCTCTCTTCCAGTGTGTCTTTTGGCCCGTCTTCCTCCCCTCACCTCCCAACCACTCATGACACATGGCCACCCCTCCACGAGCCCAGTTCTGCTGGAAGTTTCTTCCTGTTAAAAATGAGTTTTTCCTTCCCACTATTGCCAAGTGCTTTCTCATAGGGAGTCATCTGATTGTTGGGATTCTCTCTCTGTTCCTGTAGGGTTTTTACATTATAACATAAAGAGCCTTGAGGCGACCCGTTGTTGTGGCACTACATAAATAAAACTGAACTGAATTGAATGATTCACTGTAATAGCTAGAGGAAGATAAGTTCTTAGAGGCATTGTGAGGATTTATGTCATTTGTCGTACTCATGCATACCTGGTCCATCTCTATTAGCTGAGCATTGGCACCAGGCCATTCAATAGCCACCTTCACGATGTCAGATGGGGGAGGCATGGCCGTGTTTTTGTTAGCACCCTGTAGAAAAAAAAGGAAAATAAATAACACCAGTCATTCAGAGACTTTCTGAACCACTACATTTAAATGTTACTCTTCAAATAAATGATGATTAAAAATACAAAGAACTGCCTTACTGAGCTATGTGGCTCAAGAGTCAGACAATGAGAATATTAGTATGAATCTAGGGTTGTACATCACCTAACTGATAACTGTTGAAAGCGTCAGTCGCTGTCACAGCTCTGCTGCATAAACCTCTGTGTCAGCTCCCCTGTGAACATAGAAAAACACAGCCTGGTCATGCAGACCCAAAAGCTCAATTCGCTCAGTTGCTGCATTTTCTCTTCAGTGAACTGAATCTGTCAGAGAACAGATCAATAAGCATGACTGTTTCACAAAACCACCCACACAAACACACACACACAGTCACATAAATATCTCGGCTGGGTCAAGCTTTCTGCCAGCTGAGTCTGGTCTGCTGAATTATGTTGCCCTTGACATATCTGCATATTATTTGCAAAGCATAACCTAATTACCTTCATTTCCAGCTCGCTCTGCACCCTCTATGCAAAAACATTATTACACCGGTAAATTATTACAGTTTAGTTATTACTGAAAACGTCTCTTTTATTTCCTTTTCACATTTTGTATTTTGGCAATGAAGAAGTAAAGATAAATAGAGCTTGTACGAATCCAAAAACTGTGTGGAAAATGGTTATTAATTGGAACAATATGGGCTGTTACCTTCTGGCCATCTGCTCCGTTTGAACTCAAATTCCTTTATAACGCTCACTCTCGTGTAGCCTAATTCAGTTTTTATAACTGTTCTGACTTTTATTTGCACTCTTGTTTAGTCAGGCCTCACCTTTAACACCTAATTTCAGCAGAACACCGACGCTTATTAAACATATTTTTCACGATCTGCAACAGAAAAAGCTTGACGATACAAAAGCAGGAAGAGCACAGCAGGGACCGGTCTTTGGCAACACACCGATATCCCCCTCTGCTCAGACACGAGGCGAGCAGGAAAAGCCGTCTGATTGGGAGACAGCTGTAAAGAAAAGAAACACTGCTGTTTCCCAAATGGCTCTTTGCATTCAGGGTGCTTTCAGGATACAAAGCGCTTTGTAAAGCTCAGCTACTCATTTGCGAAGTAAAGCACTGCCCTACTGTTACACGGGAGACAAACCTTTGTGAAACGAACTGAACCAACAACTGTATTCCCTAGAGATTTACCAGCATAGTGATATTTCCAGCACAGTCTTTCTGAAGAGTTTGAATGTTTGTTCTATAAATACATTTGCCTGCCATTTTATATGATCAGTGGATGTGATGTCTGACACCGTGCTCCTTTGATCAGTCACGAAATAAAGCAGTTTGTTCTTGAGTTTAAGTTCATTCTTTAGAGAATGCAGCCTGAGCTGTCAGTATATCATTGCACCGCAGATGCCAGTTTCTCCTGATCAAAGTTGGGATAAAGATTTAAGCTCTTGTACTTTAAATAATTAGCATGCACAAATCCTTTCATCTTTGGACCAGGGGATCACTCAACTGTGATAGTGTCAGAACACAGCTTAACAGACTGATGCACAGCATTAACATTTACATCAAGTAAACAAGTTATCAGTGGAGTCTGAAAATACCACTGAGTGAATTATGCCTAAAATAAATATTGATTATGATGAAGAAAGAGGAAAAATTAATAATACATGACAGAATACTGGTTTTGCAGACTGTCCATTATATAATCTCTGATCTCTAATATCTGCTAAAAGGCCTGTTGTCTTACAAAGAAAATATAGTAAAAACATTTTCCACATGTTCTTGTACTGATGTACAGCACTAGAGTTGGACCAGTAATCTGGCATACCGGGCATTTTCCTGGTGGGCCGACGCACTTTTGGGATGCGCCGACAACAATCCATTTGTTCATTTTTATTACTGACACTGGATCTCCCAGTCAAATCTCTTAACACGACCAGCTCTTCCCCTACTGTCGCTGTGTGCTCACGCAGCTTGTAGAAAAAGTTTTGTGTGGAAGAAGTGGCGATGGTGGAGCTGAGAGAAGACAATAAAAAGAAACTAATAATAGATACAGCAAATTAACTGCTGCTAGCACCAGCTGTGGAGAAGTGAGGAAGAGACAAGGAAAATTCAATTAACGTGGTAAGAAAATACATAGAGGGACATATTTAGAAAGGGAGAGACTCAAGGATTCGGGTAAAATGACCATGAGCCACTACTAATAGCTAAAGCGTAGCTTTTAATTATTGTCACATGCTGCAATACGACTGCTTCAATATCCATAATCAAACTTATGCCATCGGCCAGGGATGATTTTTTGTCCCAGTCCAGCCTCCAGCCCTATTCAGCAATGACATGTGGCTAAATATCTGCACAAACAAAAAGTATCTGTTACTATAAACCAGGGGTCTCAAACTTGTGGCCCGCATATTGAGGACACACTCTGGACCTGGTCATCACCCATGGGCTGTCCACCAGCGTGTCCTCTGTTGTTGACTTGGCTGTCTCTGACCACTACTGTGTGTTTTTTAACATCACCGGTTTTATTCAGCGGAAGACCTCAGTGCGAACTGTGAGGAGGCGCTATCTAACCTCTGAAGTGGCTGCAAATTTTACCAGGGTTTTAGTCAAATGCCCCCCTGTGATTTTACCTGCACCCTGCGATTTGATTTTTAGTTATTTTAACAGCAAACTGAAGAAAAGCCTTGACTCCGTTGCTCCACTCACCACCAAAAAGATTAACGTAAAACATGCATCACCCTGGAGAAACGAAGAAGTCAAAAAACTCAAAAGAAATTGCAGGGCAGCAGAAAGGAGATGGAGGAAAAATAAAAATAATATCAACCATCAAATATTTTCCGAGCAACTTAAAATGTACAATAATACATTAAGGAAGTCAAGAAATTCATACTTCGCCAAAATAATCAGTATTAACAAAAACAATCCCAAGGTCCTCTTTTCCACCATAGATCATTTATTTAACCCTGATTTTAAAAGCTCCAAAAGAACCCCCACAGACTCGCTCTGTGAGCAGTTTGCAGACCACTTCAGGGGAAAGATCAGCACCATCAGATCTGATATTTTATCTAATCGCGATATGATTGTAAACACATCTGAGGGCTCGATTGTACCTGAGGAGACACTGGACAGCTTTGTCCTGGTTAATGCTGAGAACTTTCAGAAGGTTTTCTCCACAGTGAGACCCACCACATGTCTTTTAGATCCAATCCCCTCTTCACTCTTTAAAACACTTTATGGATTTTTTGAGGCTGAGCTTTTATACATGATGAATTGCTCTCTTCAGTTGGGTGTCTTCCCTGCTGCCTTTAAAACGGCGGTGGTGAGGCCCCTTCTGAAGAAGAGCAATTTGGATTGTAATGATTTTAATAACTACAGACCTGTATCCAACTTACCATTTTTAAGTAAAGTCTTAGAAAAACTTGTTTTTACTCAGATTACTGATTTTCTCAATGATAGACAGATCCTGGAGATATTCCAGTCTGGATTTAGGGTGAACCACAGCACAGAGACGGCTCTCCTAAAGGTTTTAAATGATCTTAGATGTAACTGGGACTCCCAAAAGCTCTCAGTCCTGGTGCTACTGGATCTAAGCGCAGCCTTTGATACAGTAGACCACGCTATTCTTTTAAACAGACTAAAACACATGGTGGGCCTCTCTGGTGCTGTACACAACTGGTTCACTTCCTATCTCTCTGACAGATCTTTTATGGTGAGTATGGATACATGCTCCTCTAAGATCCATGAAATGACATGTGGTGTGCCTCAAGGGTCGGTTCTAGGCCCTGTACTTTTTAATTTGTATATGTTGCCTCTCGGCAGTGTCATCAGGAGGCATGGAGTGAACTTCCACAGTTACGCTGATGACACGCAGCTGTACATCTCCGTGTCTCCTGATGACACCAGACCAATGGATGCCCTTTTTAACTGTATCTTGGATATAAGATCTTGGATGGCAGAAAACTTTTTACAGCTTAACCAGGACAAAACTGAAGTTTTAATTGTCGGTCCTGAGGCTCAGAGAGAGAAACTCTTGTCTAAATTAGAGGCATTTTCACTATGTCCTTCGCTACAAGTGAAAAACCTGGGTGTTATTTTTGACTCTGAGCTTGGTTTTATCCCACATGTTAAACATGTAACCAAAATTGGATTTTATCATCTAAAAAATATAGCCAGAGTCCGCCCTATTCTCTCTCGGGCCAACACGGAGATGCTGATGCATGCTTTTATTACCAGTCGCATTGATTACTGTAATGCCCTGCTCTCTGGTCTTCCTAAGAAGAATATTTCAACTTTACAACTCTTGCAAAACTCGGCAGCTCGTGTGCTGACGAAGACCAGAGGGCGGGCCCATATTACACCGGTTTTAGAATCGCTGCACTGGCTCCCCGTGTGTTTCAGGATCGATTTTAAAGTTCTTTTATTGGTTTTTAAATGTCTTAATGGTCTTGTGCCTTCTTATCTCTCAGATCTGCTTTTACCATACGAACCCTCGCGGACCCTGAGGTCCTCTGGTACTGGCCTTTTGATTGTCCCTAAAGTCAGGACACATACTCACGGAGAGGCAGCTTTTCAGTGGTATGGTCCTCGTCTGTGGAACAGCCTGCCGGAGGAGCTCAGGGCCGCAGAGAACGTACATGTTTTTAAGAACAGGCTCAAGACCCACCTTTTTAATTTAGCTTTTACTTAGCGTTTATTTATTTTTTATGCTTATTTATTCTATCCTGTTATTCTATTATTAATTTAGGATTTACCTAATATTTCTTGATTTTATTCTTATTCATTTTTTAATCTTCTTACTCTATTTATATTTATATTTATATTGTATCCTGTTCTTATTTATTTTATCATTTTACCCTGTATATATCGTATTGCGTCATATCTCCAGTGTTTCCTCGGAGGGCGCTCTCTGCACCGGGGCTGTTATTGACCGTGGCTGCTGGTCTCTGGGGTCCTCTCAGCCTGGTTGGGGGGCTCCTTGGCCTCCCTCCTGCTGTGTGCCCAGCCCGGAGGCTGCGGTCTGTGACCGGCTCCCGGTGCAGACGGCTCTCTGTTATAATGTTTCCTCACTTGGCTCATGCGAGCCCAGCCCAATTTTTACTCTTTAAGTGTGCGCGTGTGTGTATGTGTGTGTGGATGGGGGTGGGGGGATATATGTGTATTGAGAGTGTGGGGAGTGAGTTGGAGGGTGGGGTGGGCTGCTTTTAACTATGTAAAGCACTTTGTGCTACATTTTTTCTGTATGAAAAGTGCTTTATAAATAAAGATTGATTGATTGATATTGACGTTATCTATGACCACATCTCAAAAGTGCTCTATTGGACTGAGACTGTGGAGGCCATTTGAGTAAAGTGGGCTCATTCTCATGTTCAAGAAACCGGTTTCTTGAACTGCCTCTAGTTTATCCTGCTTGAAGCAGTCATCAGTATGTGGATACACTGTGGTGATAAAGTGATGGACATGGTCACCAACAATTCTCAAGTAGGCAAAAAATATCTCCCATTCTATCACACCAGCTTGAACTGTTGATACACAGCAGGATGGATCCCGGCTTTCATGTTGTTTATGCCATTTCTGACACTACGACCTGAATGTTGCAACAGAAATTATCAGACCAGGCAATGTTTTCCCATCTTCAATTGTTCAATTTTCGTGTGAATTGTAGCGTTAGTTTTCTGTCCTTAGCTGACTGAAGGGGCACTCAGTGTGGTCTTCTGCTGCCAGAACCCATCTGCTTGAAAGTTTGACATGTTGTGTTGCCGTTCAAAGACATTATTCTGCATCTTTACTGTACTTTTAACGAGTTGTAAGTAAGTTACTATTACCTTCCTATCAGCTCAAAACAGTCTGGCCATTCTCCTCTCACATCTAAACTTAATAAAGCATTTTTACCCAGAGAGCTGCCATTCTCTGTAAGCTGCCAGAGATTTTTGTGTAGGACAATTCCAGTATATCAGCAGTTTCTGAGCATTGTTGGTGTCATATGGGCTGTCTGACACCAACAATGCTCAAAGTTGTTCACATTTCTTCCCCATTCTCATCCTTGGTTTGAACTTCAGCAGCTCATCTTGACCATGTATACATGTCTAACTGCATGGAGATGCTGCAATGTGATTGGCCAATTAGATATTTATGTTAATAAACAGCTAGGTCAAAAACTGAAACCACAGCCAGTGATGAAACACAACAGAAACATGAGCAATAATGGTTAGTAAAAGAGTCATTTATCATTTTGTAAAAGTAAAATGAGTAATATTTGTTCTTATTTGCTTGTTCCCTGAAAGACAAAGATTACTGTAACTAACCAACTGATATCAGGCATATTTCAGGATACATTTCTGTAAATGTAAGAAGTTACAATGCATTTTTTCAGCCAGAATTTAAAATCAGGTATCCCTTGTGCTTTTCTTACTAAACATATCCAATTATATTCTGTAGACAAGGTTTGTGTTTTTAGTAAATAATCTCCATTGGTGGACAATTGTTATTAATAAGCTCTCTATGGATAGTCTATAGATCTGCGTAACTTAGTCATTCAAGCGAACCAGAGGTGCACTAGAGGTAGGCAGCTTGGTCCAAAAAGTATCAATACCAACACTGGTATTGGTATTGAATTAATAATAGCACAATAGCATCAATACTTTGTTTTTAACCTCTATGTTCAGTATTTTGCCCGCTGAACTGTGTTAAATACATTATTTTGGGGATATTATAAAATATGTCACGGTTTTTGTGTCGAATGTCACATCTATTTTATTTATCTATTTTATAGCCCATAGGACATTTAGACATCAGAAGTTGAACCAAAGTCCTTTAGAAACAGACACGTTTGCATCACAGGTCCTCATAAAAAATGAAGTGTGTTTTATTTTTTTAACTAATTATTGCAGAAAGTAAAAATCACAGTGGTGATTAAAATGTGCTCAGAATTTGCAAACTGATGGTGATTCACCTCATAAGTGATGACACGTTGCTCTTCCCTACATAAGCTGCATTTCTAAGTTAAAAGTATCGGTATCGGCAGTACTGGCACTGTATTTACTTGTGATCGATACCCTTTACTTTATCCCACAGGACTATGCAGTGACTACACCTGTGTTTCTCCTTCCTCGACATTTCAAAATACCTTCTGGTTTTGTCCATTTCTGGTGACTGTGCACAGAGCAGACATACTGATGAAAAGCGATGGGAACTATTTTCTTTCCTCTTTCTGCGGGCCTGTCATCTGGCTGGTGTGACTGACTGGATTCGCGGCTGCCGCGCGCACTGGGAGCTTTTTATTTGGCTGCACGCGCTGTGGTGGTAGCTTAGCAACTACTGCTAAGAAGCTCAAGCCTGAAAAGAAACCCAACAGTGTGGTCGGAGCCTAAATTCAAAAGACTCCCAACTTTTTGTATCCCCCCGGCGCCACCAGCTACTTCTCACCGCGACCCGGATGTTTCTGACGCCATTTTACTGTGGTTTTAAATGTGGTTCGGGGCTCCCATCCAGGCCGGTGGGCATTAAAAAACGGGTTCACACATGAAAAACTGAGAAGCGCCTAACTTTGATGACAGCTAGTTGCCTACTTGATCGTGCGCAGTGGCGCCCCTTCTGGTTATACGATAGCTGCTGTCTCAGGAAAAAAAACAGCCTTGGTAATTTTTCTTAAAAAAACAAAAACAAAAAACAATTAAGGCAAATTTATCTTCTGGTAGCCCAGAGTGCGATAACAGTCATCCTCTGGCAATTGAGAAGGCTGATGTCTTCTTAGCAGCTCATTCTCAGCCATCATTAATATAACCATCCACGCTTGTTTAATCAGAAACTTAAACTTAAAATGTTTAAAGCGTAATTGTTGGTGATCGATTAGTCAGGATCAGAGCTGTGGTTAACTGAAGCCCACCGACTGGTGCATTGAAAGGCTGCATTTGCAACCTTGTGATGTTTAGCGTAATCAATCACAACTCATGATCGTGTCGTTTCTTTAATTAAACAGCAGCTAACGTCTCTTGCTGTTCTCTGCCTCAGATTAATAGCAAACTTACTCGCTATTACAGTGAGCACCACCGTTATTCCTCAGAAGGCGGCTAGTGTTATTCAATCATCCAGTCCAGCCTGTCCCCGTCTCCTCCTCCATTGCAGTCAGGATACAGCCCGTCACCCGAGCAGAAGATGCTCACCGGCTTCGCCGGAGGGTTTTAACGAGGGGTACTTATCTGCTAATGTCATACTTGGTGCTACTCACCCCGTGTCCTGGCCATCGATGGTGCTCTCGGTATCTCCCTCTGTCCCCAGTGAAATCCTCGTGAAAAGGAGACGCGGTTCCACGCCTTGTAGGCGGGACACCATGTCACCGTCTGCAAATGAGGCAGGCTCCTCATCATTTGTGCACTCTCTATCTGGCGTCTCACTTTAACCCTTACATACTGTTCATATTTCACTGTGTGGTCCGGATAGCTACCGAATGGTTAATTACAGATCAATTTAGAAAAGGATAAATGGTCTGGCTTTAATAAATACATTATAAATCTTTAATAGTAGTTTCAGAGAGCGGGGAGAATGTTTTAAAACCTAAAAGATCCAATTATTCTTGGAGAAGACCATCTGTTTTTACACAACGTCATGCCCTGTTTTACCCAAGACACGGAAAAAAAAAACAGCCATAATGATTTAAATGGATTTCATTAAAAGTGAAAATAGGAGGAACTTTCTGGAATTGTTGGGATATTTACTTTAAACAAGTACTACAATCTTTAAATGCCATCCTCACTGCTATATCATCAAATCATTTTTTTAATTCAACATTAACCAACACAAAACATAAAAAAGATGCTTATTGCAAACTCAGTAGCAGTGGTAAGAAAGTGGCAGGATTTGCACATTTCATCACTCACTGAAGGCACCTCAGATGCTTTAACAATCTTATGACCTCACCAACTCCTTTTTCCATCTGTTTTGATCTTAGCAGTCAGCTCAGAGTAAATGTGTCCTAATTTCTTTAAACTATCAGTTTATTTTTACATTGATTTCAGTTATATTGCACGTGCAAATGTAATGTTTGCTTTCATATAGCACTTCTAATCTTACCAGAAAACTTTATACATTCACACATTTACTTCAAGGATTTATACACCTCACCTTCAGCTAATTTAGAATCACCAATTAACCTTAAAATCTATGTCTCTGGAGGAATGAAGGAAGCTGGAAAACCTCAAATAACCCACCTAGGCACAAGTGAGAACATGCAAACACCACACAGACAAGGAGTTGAACTCTCTTGCTGTAGGTCTTTCTACGAGTGTAGAGGAATCCTAGATCTCTGTTCCTCTTGTGCACCATGTATGTTCACGCTTCTGCTGTTTCACGGTTTTGAATGTCTCCCATGACCGCTCAAAGCACATCTGTGTCTGCAGCAACCTGGACAAATGTGATGGTAACATAGTTGTCATGACAGTGCAAAGATCCTCCTTGAACTCTGTCACCTCCACTACCGTCCATCCATCTATCCACACAATCAACAGAAGACTGCACCACAAAAGCATTCACAACACATTTTTTTCTTTAATTTTACACAGAAACATGTGTACAGGAGAAATATCCAGAGCCTTGGGGGAGGGGGTACGGTAACACTGGCTCACCTCAGGATGTCTGCTGGTGAAACTTGAAGGGTCAAGCAGACGACTGCACTTAAATTCACTTAGGAAACAACTGAATGTTTTTAGCATCACATAACATCTCATGCATGACATCAATTTCTGACATAATTATTAGTTTAGTCAACAAACACAGACATACCCATTCTCAAGTTATCCACAGGCACAGAAAATGAGCAGAACTGCTGCTCTGGAAAGTTCAGAATTTGACTCACTTCATGTGGCAAAAAATACAATCAGTTCTTTTAAAAAAAGAGAAAAAAATATTTTAAGTCATTTAAATGCATTTTGATAACAAACAAATTCTGCAAATCATCCAAAAATCAATTACTAGTAACCCCAGCAAGAGATTCACTAAAAGAAAAACTATGGTATATCAGGACTAAACAGTTTAGATACAGTGAGAGCAGATCAAAAAGAATTTATCCATTTACTGGCAGTCAGTTTTATGCCATAATAAAGTTAAAAATAATAATAAAACAGTTGACATACTTCAGTAATACAGGGAAAAGTTGAGGGTAACAGTGAATCATTTGACGTTATCTGACATATACACAAGTAAAGTGGCACCAGTATCAACAGAAAGCAAACACAGCTGTTTAAGGCTTTGATCACATGACCAGACATGAACACGACTGCAGAGGTTTAGCAACACAAATCTTCCAGGAGTGATTATTAAATTTTTTTTTTCTTTACAGCACCGCATTATCACTGAAAACAGACTGACACTGTAGACTCATATTTGCTGCTTTACTGTTACACTACCAGTGGTGATAAGGTCTACAATAAAACAGTGCTAAAGAATGAAGAAAAATAAAATAAAACATGTTCACTAAATTAACCCAGGCAGTAAAGCAAAGACTTCTTAGAGGTAGGAAAATGGTAATGGAGCATTTATTCTTCAATAATCAATCAGCTAAGTGTTCGTGTCCAATGAGGACTGTCTGCAGAAGTAAACTATTGGCCAATAAAAGCACCAGGAAATGCAAATCAATCATGTTACTTTTGATATTAGCAAAACCTGAAGTTGTAATTGGTTTAGTGACATTAAACTAGTGTTGTATGAGGAGATTTTTTGCATGAAAAGCAACAAATTTACAGGGTTACAGGAAATGAAAGGCCACATAAGAAATTAGCTGATGCAAAATTGCCCTATACTTCAACCCAGACACCTTACTAGAGCCCAATTTTACACTGATTACATTTCCGCTTGTTGTAACCATGAACTTTTCAAAAATGCATTTGCATCTCTGATGAACAACGTGAGCACAGCTGCCATTTAATCTGACCGAGGGATGCACTAGGTTGATTAAATTAATTCATAACAAGCATTTGAGAGCTATGACCATCAAAGCATCCAGCATATAATGAGCCTCATTAGCATTACCCCGCAATTCAGATGTTAATACAGTGTAGAGATATCGGTGACACAGAATCTTCGTAATATAAACAACGACCACAGTGCAACAACACTCGACACAGAGATGCTTCGTATGAGATAAAATCTACAATGACCTGTCACCAGCTATGGTCACGAGCTGATAATAAAACAGTCTAAAAATCCAAACTTGTGTCCAATTAATGATACACAACCATCACCCTTGCATACAGTACACAGAGTATAACCAGCAAAGAGGACCTCTCGTGTGAAATTATCTACAATAAACTGTATATCATCTTTAGACATGACTTATTAAAAATTTCACAATATGTCTCTTGAAAACAAAACTAGAAATCTTTAAATACATTTTCTTTTGTTTAATAATATGAGTGATTACTCTTATTTATTCATTCATTAATAAGAGAACTTGATCAAAACACCTGGTCCAACCTGAGCCCAGTCTAAACCACATTGCAAGTGAATGCAGCCAGATCTGATTGCATGAACTCTAATGGGAAAGTTCATTCTGTTTCAAGTCACTTCAAACAGCTCTGAGGTCAGAATGAGAGGAAAACACACAATATTGCAATACCACCCCCATTCTATTCTAGCATTGGCAGGTATTCCGGGCATATTTATTTAGCAGTTTAATTTAAGCAGTGAAGCAAATAAAAAAAAACAATGTTGCAACATAAAGCAACACTACTTGAAAGGATGTGTAACAAAAAATAAAATAAAATATGATGTTGGATGTGCTTAAAAGAACATTTTAGTGTGAATTGGGCCTACAGACAGGTTGTGCTGACTGAAAGTTAACTCATCCAACCAATCAAAGGGCTTAAAAAGCTCGCAAATGCAAAACGGGGGTCAAATTCAATGAAAATTTGATTTCAAGTTGGATTTACCCTAAAGCAGCCGTTTTAGCAGAATGGCAGTTACTAACTTTTAGACATGCCAAACTTCAAAGCGTTCTGTTGCCTTCGCCTATCTGCACTTTTGCTGGTGCAGATAACATGACAGTGTTGTATCTGCAGGTCTCTACTGGGAAGATGGAAAGAAAGGGAAAAAAAAGCTACTTGCTCATTAAAATGAAATTAATTAATACCATGAGGGAGATTTATTCTCAACTCATTATACATCAGATCATTTTATTTAAACTGTACGTGACCAAAGAGATTTTGATTAATGGTAAACACGAGGTGGAATGAACTTTATTATGTGAAAAAGTATTTTTGATCCATTTTACAAAACAGAGATGAAAATGTTTAAGGGGCCAAACCTGATTAAACACAGAACATAAAGTTGTTAGTGTTTAGATGGTGATACTGTATTTACAAGGGTTCAAATTTACAACATCAGATTTTCTCTTTCATGCTTTGTTTTTTTAATACGGAAATTAAACCTGCGATCCAGTATGAACACTGGCTTCTTAACCTTTAAGAGTATTAGGTCCAGGCAGTACATTATGGTCTGATTTAGCTCAATTCCCTTTAATAAGGACGATTTACAATAATATACAGGACTGATATTCAGTAAAGTTATGAATAGTCGTCTCATGATGAGCTCAACTCATCCCTGGGCTTCATTCTTTTGCTTCTAGGATAATAAATATATTTTAAATGCATTAACAGGATCAAAGCTAATGGAGCTTTCCCTGTAAGTGCCGTTGAGATGAACAGAGAGAGTCAGAGGGAAAAATGCCAGAGTAGGAAAAAAGGTAAGAAGATGTAGATTTGTGAGGTCACTACCAGTCTGCGTTCTCCCAGGTTTCCTCAGCAGGTTTCGTGGGACTCTTCTTTGTCTTACCATCTGCATTCTCCCAGTTGTTGTCCCAAGCCTCCCAGCTCTCTTCTGTGCTGTGTTTGTTGTTGGATGCTGCTTCAGAGCCCCAATTGTCCCAACTGTCAGAGCTCTTCTTGGCAGAATTATCTGCAATGGTCCAGCTGTCACTGCTGGGAGATTTCTTAGCCTTTAAGGAGCTGTTGCTGCCAAAGGTCTCCCAGAAGTCCCTTGCAACAGGCTGGCTAGAACTACCCTGATATCCCTCAGTGGCATCCATGTTTTGGTAGCTCTCACCAGCAGACCTGAACATAAAGAAATGCTTTTACAGGCCATAGCTTACAGCATTGCATCACAAAGTGCTTAGGATTCTGAATATGAAACATTTCATTTATTGTGTATTAAGCTTTTTTTTTTATTACCCATCTTCTTGTTTTCCAGAGAACAGATTAGTCAGCTTTGACCCAGCTCCCTGAACCTAAGGAGGAAATAAACTATTTATGTAAGTGTACCTGTACATGTAAAATACCTTATTTTTCATTCATTCAAAGGTCAAAGAATAACATAATAAAAAATAATAAGTCCTAACAAGTCCATTACGACAAATCAGTTTTTACTACACAATCAAACAAATTCGTTTTAGCAAGGCAGTAATATTAAAATGACACAAAAACACATTTTCTAACTCTTTTACATCATGTACTCACCACCACAACAAAATGGCAGCAAGAAAAACAAGAAATTAAATGTAATTAGTATAGTTCAAACTTAACGGCACTGCAAAACCAGTCTCCTTGGAGGACTAGAGCGTATAGTGTATCGGGGGGCTCCGGCAGTTTTGGATACTGTTTGCAATAGCAGTGCCAGGGCTACTGCTCCTCACTTGGGAGACTGGTTTTGCATCAGCACAGTGTGGCAGATGTCTGCCATTCCTACCTTGTTTGCCAGCCCAGTGATGCTGACTGCCATTTCATCTAGCAATTTGCCATCTTTCACCTGGACGAGCCAAATTATTGTTAAAAACTAATAAAAACAACAGTCTAATGAAATGCGTGGTGAAGAGCTCATTTTTGATTGTGGAAAAAAAACAATACAGTTTTTTTGTTTATTTTTTTAAACAGCACAGATGATTTAAAAGAAGAGGAAGAAGAAGAAAGACAGTAAAGAGTGTTTTAAAAAAAAGCACAGACTACAGATACATTAAATTAATATTGCCAACACTACATTAAAAGACAAAAGCATTTTGTTTCTGTCGGTCCACTCAAAGAGAATAAATCACTACAAAGCATGGTAAAAAGAGGCACCCTTCTATGTGTAACAGTTAAGATTGAAAAGTCAATTACCCTGCTGATGCTGGAATTGAATTAAAAAAAAAAAAAAATTTAAAAAAAGGAAAAATACTTTTGTTTTCTTTTTCTTTTTTTTTCTTTTTTTTTTAAAAAGATGACATCCAGGAGCTGCTCACTTGGCAGTTAAATCTGCTAAGCAGAAGCATTGTGTCAAAAACACTTACTATTACTGCAAAAATGGTAACATGTGTTCTAATATTACATGATGTCAAAAGAAAGAGAAAAAAAACAACAACAACAAAGCTCAGACACACCAAATCCCCAAAGGTAACGAGCTGTGGCTTTCAAATGAAGAGCTCCAGGATGCATCACGTCTTGTTTACTGTGAGCAGACAGCCGGTGGTTTTGAGATTGCATTTTGACCTGAATGCAACCAAAACCAGCTCAAGCGTAACAGCTTTGAGCCTTAACAGCACTCAGAAAACAAGCCACGAATTTTCAGGAAGCTTATGGTACAAAATAAATAAATAAATAGTCTGTTGCCTACAGAATCTATGCATGCTGCTGTCTGTTTATAGGGAATTCACTGCGGCTGTCACTGATTCAAGAACATAAAAATGGCTCCAGTAAAGCAACACCAAAACCTAGTAGAATAGTCGTGATGTCATTTTGTGCACTGAAAGCTGGAGACTTTGAACTCAGACATGACGTGAACAAAGAGTTTGGCTGTTAAAAATGTTTGTGCTATAGGCTTGATCCAGTGACAGTTCACACTGACTCACACACGTTCCCAAATAAACAGCTCACAGTCGTACGCTTCTGCAAATCCCACAGCTGAGTCACTGACAGAGAGAGAGACAAAGCTTTGTGTTTACCCCCCCCCCCCCTTCCATCTTTGAAACTACAGGTCTGTCGTTTAATGTTAGTTGGCATACAGCAGATAAACTGGCACAGACAGGCAGCGGAGAAAATAGCACATTCACATCTGAAGCTGTTTCGTGTCTAAAAGCACTGCATCCCACCACCAAATGAACAACTTCAAACATCAATGTTACCTTTTCTTGAGTAGGTTTGATAACATTCTCATTTAATGTCTGTCCTAACTCAGTGGCCTAGTTGGAAGTCAGAGAGGAGAGTTCACTTGAATGAAACAGTTTAACATTCACAGTACTGCAAGACACTGAGCTGCTTGTTCTGCAGTAGCATGCAGCCTGAGCATTCCCATCCACCATGACACTGAACAAGCACTAGAGGGTGTAATGGTTCAAGACACTGGCAGCATGGCACATCTATAACCCCAAATATTACGATATTTTTGCTTCTTACTCTGTGTGTTCAATTCTACAGAATAGCATCAAGGACTCCCCACGTTTTTTCACAGAAACCAATCAGGTGTTTGCATACCATTGTCCCTCTTCAGCGCTGTTAGCAGTAAACACAAACACTGGCATGCATAAAAAGGATAACCCATAATCAGTGGATGTGAGTGAACAGTGCTTCTGTTCACTCCTATTCCATTTGTCCTAAAGGTTATCCATATATTCCAAATTCAAATATGAGAAGAGACAAAATGCCTTGTGTTTAACCAAACAGAAGCACATGGAGACGACAATTCTGACAACATTTTTTGTTAAAGGTTTCTTTAAAAGTGTTAAAAAAAATAACTAAAAAGCAGACAATAATTCTGAAAAAACAAAAATGGTAGATACATATTAAAAAAAAAAAAAAAGATATAAAAGAAGCACCATGCATTTACAAACTGCTTTACCGGTTCTGGGGGCGCTTTATAGCCCCTTAACTAGATCCACAGAAGGCAAAGAGATAGTAAAGTAGTAATACAGTTATTGCTTGTAGGTTTATATTATTAAAATATTTACAAGCAAATGGCATACGCATGCTTATACCATCAAAAGAAAGAGGAGACTACTTAATACAGTCTGTAGAAGAGTCAAAAACCTTTATTAACAGGAGCAATAACTGGCTACTCGAGATGCGATAGACTTACCTTTAAGGTTGCTTGGTTTGCAAGTTTAGTTGTCTGCATGAGAGGGACAAAAATAATCACCATTTAAAGTTTTGTTTTTTTAGATACACAAGTTAAATGCCCAACATAAATTCTATGAAAATAAAACATCTTTGTGTGGATCAGATTTATAGTTTTTCTATTTTCAGTTTTTAATTTTTTTAGTTTCCGGTAATGTCCAGAGTGTACTGGCTTGTTTTGGTTTAGCTTTTAAAATGTTCTGTTAGTTGGAAAAATGTTCATTTTTACTCTTGCTAAATTATTATGCTATGGACTCTATTTCTCAGGGCCAGATTTAAGATGTTCAGTACAGAGGCCTGTACTGCAAAGCAGGTTTTTGTTTTATCCAGGCAAGTTCAGGGTTAACCCTGGGGAAGGAGGGTTAACTTCTTTCTAGGGTATATCACCATAGTAACTTAGGCTGCAGACCTAACCTGCCTCAGAGCAGGTTGGGTTTCAGATTAGAGGTCAACAGGTATGAAATCCTACTGGCCAATCACTTCTCCAGGAAATAGCATCACTAATCCTGGCAGGTCTTTTGGACTTCAATAGGCAGACAGTAGGAGGCTCTAAAGTTATACTTTTGTTTTGTTTTTTTGGTTCGTTTGTTTTTCTCTGACAATTACACACCAATGGGTTTACACAGCTGAAAATGATTAAAACTAAAACTGTCACATGCACATTTAACCATTAATTTAATAGAATAATCTATCAGATTACAATGGGCAGTGTCTTAATGATAAAGTTGTGATACTGATAAGTGTGTTAACTTCTTAGACAGTCAGCGCTGTTGATGGCTTTCCTTCAATGCCTTCAAATAGTTTAACCTTCATAGTAATTTTTTCCAGTCTAACTGATCAAAACATTTAAATAAACACTTTCACACAGTGCATTTCCTCTTACTTTCACTCAAACCACTGCTTTTTCTGCAGGAGCTGTGTTAATTTCTGCCTCTTCATGTTTTTCCAGAATTATAGTTTGCCATCCAGCCATGTGTGACCACTTAGCCTGACATCAGCAATCAGGTTAAGACAACCCAGGGTAGAGCCCAGCTATTACAATACAAACACCTCACTTAAAATAGTGTAGACATCTTGCTCTCAATAAGCTTATGCAAAAATGCCTGCTTTTGTTGATTTTGGTATCACATTGAGAAAAACAAAATGAATACATTTCCTATTCAGTTTATTATTAAATTGAATGAGTTAACCTTTGTTTGAAGTCACTTACATTATCTTTGGCAATAGAGGCAAACTTGCTAGCTCCAACAGTAAAACTGCTCCAACCCTGTTAATAAAATGTTTAAAAGTTAAGTTATATTAAGAAAGAAAAAAAATTAAAATACAGTTCAGCCCACCCCCCCAAAAAAGTGTGTCTTGACTTACTGAATAAATAGAGGACATGGCATTGTTCAGGAAGTCCTCTTCTTTCTTCTCTGGGGTCACTGTGTTGCCAAATCCAACGTACCGGTTCTCTTGATTCCCACTGTAACCACCTCCACTGAAAAAGCAGGAAAGATTTTTTTTATTTTGTATGTACACAAGCCAATAGAACAAAGATTCATAAAGGAAACTTAAATGTACAATTAGCAAAATTTCAGATATTAGACAAGGGCAACAACATTTCAAACGTCACTCATTACTTTGGATTTTATCCATTTCCAGAAAGGTTGTGTACATGAGAGACAATAAATCAAGATACAGTCATAAATATGAAGTCAAGCTGGCATTTTTAAATAATTATGAATTATCTCTCAAAGTCTCCACACTGTAGTTTGCGATATAGCTTTAACGTTCATGTTTTTCCTTGTATGCGCAAATGAAGTTACACCAATAATTACAGGAATGACACCTTTTTCTCTGCCAAAGATGTCACTGATATACACTATGTATCTCTGCATAGCAAATAGTCATTTGCTGCCATATTAATGTTTATAAATAACTTTAGAAACCTACCTCTGATAAGAGTTAACATCATCACTCAGCCAGTCTTCAAAAGCTTTATCACTGGATTTCGCCGAGTTCTGTCCAGATCCTCCAGAACTAAATTTTACATTACAGAAATATCAATTTGCTGTTTTGATGCCTGCTGTTCTCTATCTAGTATCAGACCCAGCATTAGTAAGTTTAAAATCTCCTTCATTCATACCGATGAGAGGATGAAAGAGTGCTTTTGGGTTGAGGGGACGTCCAGTTTCTTGCAGGGGAGGTCTCAATGGACCACTCCTTTCCCTCTGCTAATGTTGCGACCTGTCAATGCAGTGATGAACAAGGGTGAAGATGTTAGCGCAAACTGGAAAGCATTATATCTAAACATATCAAGCTAAATATATCTCATTACTGAGGATATACATTTATAATTTAAACCACAATTTCGTTGTACATGTACAATGACAATAAAGGGCTATTCTATTCCATTATGTTTTATCCGGTCCTCTGTGAGTGGGTTACTGGAAGAAAAAAAGCATCAGGAATAATTAAGAACTGAGTGTGAAGCTTACCTTGTCCCTGAAGAGTGCAGCAGCTCTGCTGTTGTATTTCTCCTGCAGAGTCCAGTTTGGATCATAATCATCTTGCAATTCAAGAAACAAGCGGAATTTTCCATTTCCACCTGCTTTCATTTTCTCCAGTTCAATATCTTTCCACTTGTCCATGGTGACCGAGCGCACAAAACTGCAGACGGGGAAGGAAAGATAAAACTGCATATTATCAGGCTGTAACAATTTCTTTGTGATCATTTGAAGGAATACACAGACTACTCTGGACTGTTGCTTGTAAACAATGTTCTTCCAATAATGTAACATATTCACAAAACCAATCCATATATACACTAGAGCATTTGATTAAAATGTATTTTTTTGACTAATAACTGTATGTTATTTTACTATAGTAAACTTATCTCAAAGTTTAACATGTCTTTGTAGTTTGCCAAATGTCACAAAAATGTGACTAAAGTTAAGAGACACCATGACTCATCACATTGTTACCTGAGATGTACTCCCAGGCCCCTGTGCTTGCCAGAGCACTCGAGACAAATCCAGATGCCATATGTCACACTAACCCACTGAGGGTTAAAAGCTCCACACTCAAAACACAGCTGAAAAAAAACCAAAAAAAAAAAACAGATGAATATAAGCAGGTAAAAAAACAACAACAACAACAACAACAACAACACACTTCATATTCAATGATATACCCTGGAGTTCTTCATTTGATTTTCTCCAGCAAAAAGCCAACTAATGTTCTTACAAACAAACTCTATGATACAGTTTTTCCTAATGTGTGATCTGAATATTAGAAATAACCTTCTCTAATTAAACTAGAATGTGTGCCCTCTTGTGATTCATTTATTTGGGGCCATTTAGAGGACGATAGTGCAAAAGTGCAACCTCTCAAGGAGCTGCTATCTTCTCTGTAAAGTAGAATAAAAACGTTCCGGTGGGCTGAGATTATTTTGGTTAAGAACTGAAGTTAAGCCACATGGATCAGAAGCTTTAAGGACTTACATTATTCTCATCCTGAGTTCTCACTTCCTTCAGAACTCTTCTGGTCCTTGGACTCGCCATGATGACTCACACTGAAACAAAATTGCAGAGGATCATCTTAAAGACAACTACTGGAACAAAAATACTAATACAAACCCCTGAGAATTAATACTCATCAACCCAACTTCATGTTGCTAAGCAACTAATTAAATGCCACCAATACCCATCATCTGTTTCCCACACTGAAATCACACAGTCTCACTGGAGTATCACTTTATTTTTGTATTCTATTATAGAGGGCAGGTTTAATTTGTGAAACTGAACCAACATATCCAAAGGCTGGACAGCAATCAGAGGAAATGTTTAGATGATGAACTTTAAAGGACCTGAACCTGCTCCACAGGCTGCAGCCATGAAACACACACAGAAAAAAGCTGCAGTAAGAGGTCAAAATTCAACCAAATATTCATCAAACCACGAGTTACTGCTGACAAACTGTAAAAGTTTATATGAAAAATGTTATAAATGTAACTTTTTAAATGCTTTTTGTTCACAGGAAGAATGAATCTAACATTTTATTGTGAATTCAAATTAAAGCATTAATGAATTATCAAATATTCACCTGATTTTCTGCTGCATCTGGCAGTAAGTATGCACAATGTGGGAGGCTACTGCAGGTAATTTAGCCACACCATTTTACAATCATGAAACCCCTACAGCTTCTTTGTTTTCACGTTTTTATCTTTGACCACGGCACAGAGACAGCATCAAACTAGACCCCTGCCCAACATGCACCAAGCAGCAATCACAATGATTCTTATAGCTTCTCTCCACAACCTCAAACAAACTTAATAGATTTATGTAGTAATTACCATCAGTGAACACAAAATGTATTGTTTAAACTGCAGTGCTCCGCCATATCAGGTCATCATTTAACCATTTATAATGTCATTCATTGCACTTTTGGTACCCATTTTTAAAGATTAACACTTTCATAAATATTAATGGAAATAGGACAAAGTAAGTGGAATTGTTTTTTGTTTTTCCAACTGATTAGTTTACTAATAAAAGAAAAGTATGAGTATTATGATATTTGAGAAGCTGAAACCAGTGAATCAGTGAATGCCATTTAGGGTATTCACTGATCCGCCCTCCCCAGACGTTTTAGCCAGAACCAACGGAAATTCCCAACCACTGAGTAAACCACTTCAAAACAAGCATATCATCTGTTTTCTTTATCAGAAAAAATGCATCATTTTCTGTCAGATACAGTAGCAAATAAACACCAAATGCCTTTACTGTATGCAGACCAGACATGCCTATGTATTTAAATACAACCCTGCCTTTGTTTCCTTGTTACACATTAATAAAGGTCATGAAGATTAATGAGCTGTAAAAAATAAAAA
Organism: Rhamphochromis sp. 'chilingali'; assembly: GCF_963969265.1. Lineage (NCBI taxonomy): Eukaryota > Metazoa > Chordata > Actinopteri > Cichliformes > Cichlidae > Rhamphochromis > Rhamphochromis sp. 'chilingali'. Next base: position 16,562,473 of record NC_137936.1, read on the forward strand.
ATGCTGACAATAAGTCTGCTTGACTGGCTAATCCACTGCCTATCTAATCTGTTCAATAATAAAAGATGCTGATATTACATAACAGGGTAAACCAGACATCTGAGTTTTACCTGAAGCAACATCTACCAAGTCTTGCACATGTTTAGCAAAAAAAAAAAAAAAAAAGATATCCTACAAAGCCTGAGTATTTTCAAATAACAACTGGCAATGCTTTTGGCTATTCACTGGCTGGCAGACGGCTTGCAAATATAATCTGGTTTCATTAAACAGGATTACGCTGACAACTCATCATATACACTTTGTTCCCATGCTCACTCACTCTATGTACCCCTCTCAGCAATTGATTGCCTTATCAGTATATTCTCATACTCGAGTACTCCTCAAAATTATTATATTCTCTCATAACAAAATACTGTTATACCCAAGTCTTCTGAAAATCCTAAATCCTTTTAAAAACTGAAATAGGTGTAACATTTCATTTTTAAACATTTCCCTTCGTTATAACTATTTTTTCCCCTTTAACTTTCACCCCTTACTTTAGTGCAGGAAGGTCAAACTCATTTTACATCGTGGGCTGCACACAGCCCACTTCCATCAGTGAAACTTTTCTTTTTGTCAGTGTAAAGAAGTTTAACTACACTTTTAATCTCTGAGATATGTTAATAATTCGACAGCATCCATAAACCTTTCTGCGTGATAAGGAAATGCTGCTGTAGTAAATGAAAAATCTGTCAGCAGGACTTTTTGGGCTTAAACTGTGAGAAATACATTTGTATAATTACAGAAAAAAAATGGTAGCTCCTGCAATTATAGATGTTTTATCAAGTCATAGAAAACATGTTATTGATTTGTACTGTAGTCCCATTGTAAGAAGGAAAAACAAAACAAAACACTGAACCATCTATAGAAGACAGTAATAAAATGTAAAAAACAAACAAACAACAAAAAAAAAAAAACAGGCACATTTCTGTCACTTAAGAGCTTAGGTACACAATGAATAAACATATGGGAGGACCTTATCAGGAAGAAAAGCTATAAAACTTGGTTCAAGAGTTACGCCCTCCTTTACTTGTTCAGATGGTCCAGAGATCCAAATTGGGAGTCTGCTGGGTCACTTCTGGCCTCCTGGACCTCATGTTTGCCACCAATGCACTTATTTTACCATGACCTTTACCAAGTCTGAAGTTTGGTTCTTGTGGTGATTTCTGCCACATCTCTAGATTCTAATTTCCTCGCCTTCAGCCCTGGTTAGCTGTGCTTTGGGGGCAGATTGTGGGGCAGTGGTCTCGGTGTAAATAAATGTAGTGTTCCTCGAGTGTGTAGTTCCACTCGGTGACTTAAATGCCACATTGTTACCGTGCTTGCTTACTGAAAATGGTGCTCCTACTTCAGCAGGACCCGATCTTCCACCGTCACTCCAGAACATTTTGCCCTTTCTTTTTCTTTCAGCATTAGTCTCTTTCTGTCAGCATTATGTCTGTGACATTAACATATTCCCCCTCACGCTTGTTTAACTGATCAATACGCGACTGCGATCTGAATGAAAAAAAGGCAGACATCTACGATAACTGGCAAACAAGCTGCTTAATTATAAACCATAAACATACGTCATTATACGCTGTTACATTGCTCTCCCTATAAAGCATAAAAGCAAGCAGCAGTCTAGTTAACAGTCAAATTACGAGTTACATGACAATTAAGTTTTAGCTGAGGTGCAGACGTGTCAAAGCTCTGGGAGACACAAAAACTACCGCCCCCATGCAGGGGCTTAATGTGTGTGTTTCACAGCACAGGTATAAAAGTATACTGGTGTGTTTTCCACGTCTTGCTTTGACTAATGATTCACAGTCCGTCTCCAAAAGGAGATGACAGCGATGATAACATTTAAATGAACTGACGAGATTAGCAGCACTGGTAGCGTTAGCTTCACCGGGAGCTAGCTAACTGACCCGTTACCTGTCTGTGACCGACGAAGAAGCGAGGAGCTGTTTCCAAAGTCTACTGATAAACTCCGACCTTTCTCCTGTCGCGGAGGATCAGCAAAAGCTGGTGTATCACAGACTATGTCGGTCAGGGAGAAGATAATTTTTCAAGAATGCTGATGTTAAACACCGGTAGCCATGTTCCTGTTTGCATACGTTGGCAATGCAATGCATTATGGGAGTGATTCTTCTTCTTCTTTTGCATTTTAATGGCGCCTTTAACCTGCTCATTGCTGCTTGTTACTGGACTGGAGTGTGTGGGGGTTTGAGGTTTTTTTTCTTTTTGAGTCACAGTCCACAACCACGACGACGACAATACAGTTTGTAAATAAATAAATAAATAAGGTCACATTTCAGCACTCTGCTATCATTGTCTGATTTATCAAGCAGCAAACTTAGAAACTCATATTAAAAAACACTTAAAAACTGCACACCAAATTCTTGAAATACTTGAAATAATATCCCAAAATTCAATGTGAGTCTTTCTGATTAACTGAACTTCAATTTCAGTGATAAATGCGAGTTTGTGCTCCACATGGAATTAGGTTTATAATAACAAAATATGTGAATGGCTTCTTTCTCATTGCTTTCTACTGAATCCACAATAAATATCAGAAACAGACTTTCTGCTACAGTGAACAGCTGCATGTAAAACAGGAGTAATTAATTGATATTATGATGTTATATATCTCCTGTCATACTCCAGAATAGCTTACATTGAGAAATACTGCTTTGTCTTACTATGATCTAACTGATTGTTTTCTAATGTTGATCAGAGAATTCCTCTTTTTGCTTCAGACACAACACATATTCCTAATGCTGAACAGGTTCAGTGTGATAACAGTTTGTCATTCCTGTTATTCCAGCTGTTAATTAGGTGTTTAGTAGTATCACATCCCAAGACTGAAAAATTGTGAATTTTCATATTTGAAATAAAATCTGGAATTTTTAAACTAAGGATGACATCATATACATATACAATAATAGTAACCATAATGACATATAGAAAATTAAATATAGATTATTATAATATTATTATAATATAATATTTAATATTATAATATAATATAATATTATAATATTTAAATATTAAATACCACCACTTTCTTTTCTTACATTCTTATTTTTATTGCACTTAATTTTCCCCCAAATACAACGATTTACACAGTTAACAATGCCCACAGTGACTGCTTTAAATGGCTGTGCTGTATTTAAGTGATAAAAGTGTGACAGTTCATGATTGTGTCACCTTCCCACTCTGTCATGTAAAACTATTTGAATTGTATCTATATTTAAAAAGTGCCAGCCACACTGTGCCTCCTAACTCTAATTAATGATGCCCATTATTATCCATTGCTGAAATTAAAACACTCATCTAAAATTCATCAATAGCAGCAATAGCAGAAAGATGTTTTTTCCACCATAGATCAACAGCACAGGCCCTTAATTCATTACAAGCTGTGCATTGGCTTCTATGCATTTAGCTACACTGGATTGCCTGTAAAGATTATTTGCATTATTAACTATTCGATATCCTGAAACTTTAAATTCATCACTTTTGCCATCGGGTCATGTACATTTGTCATTTTAATCTATAAACCACAATGTTCCTGCCATCAGAATTAATAACAAAAAAATGACATTGTGATACTTAACTTGATTTTAATATCTGTTTCTTTTTTCCGCATGATTAGTTTAAAATAAAGACATTTAATACCAATCAGAACTTGTTACGGAAAACCACAGGGGGAGAGATAAGCTCAGTTGTGAGCAGTGAGGGATTAAAGTACATTGTTCTCTCGAGTTGTTAAATAACAATCCACTATTAAATAACTGCATTGCATGTGTTCACTCTCTTTAACCAATGCCTTTATCTGCTCTTATCTGATCTTTAAAAGTACAAAAGGGGTGTTGCTGTAGCAAGAGGAGTCGCAGTCTGGATACTGAGCATCAACATGAAGGACTCAGTGAGTTTGAAAGTGAGCCTGCCAGTGTTTGTGTTAGTGTTTGAGGTGATCATCATAGCTCTTTATGCTGTCTTTGTCACTTATGATGACGATACCAACGCAAAGCTGCAAAACAATGAGACCAGCCCCATGGAGAACTCCCTCTATCGCGACTACCCCTACTTTGCTGATGTGCAAGTGATGATCTTCATAGGCTTCGGTTGCCTGCTGGCTTTTTTCAGATTCTACGGCTTTGGCGGGATGGTCTTCAACTTTCTCACAGCTACATTTGCAATCCAGTGGGCAATCCTGATGCAAGGGTTCTTCCAGTTTTACTATGATGGGAAAATTCACCTGGGGGTGATCAACCTGGTGAATGCAGAGTTTGCCTGTGCTGTGGTGCTCATCTCCTTCGGGGCTGTGCTTGGGAAGACCAGTCCCGTTCAGCTACTGGTCATGGCTTCTCTTGAGATTCCTATATTTGCTGTGACAGAGTGGGCTGTACTCCAATACATTAGGATCAATGATGCAGGCGGCACTATTCTTATCCACATATTTGCCTGCTATTTTGGTCTAGGAGTGACATTTATGCTCTATCGGCCAAGTTTGAATGATGGACATGCTAAAGAGATCACTAGTTATCATTCAGATATCCTGTCTGTAATGGGAACCCTGTTCCTCTGGGTATTCTGGCCTTCATTCAACTCTGCGCTTACATTTAAAGGCGATGATCAGCACAGAGCAATACTCCACACCTTCATAGGTCTCTCCTCATCCACTATCACTGCCTTTGCACTCTCTGCACTATTCAATAAGAGAGGCAAGCTCACGATGGCTGATATCCAAAATGTGACTCTAGCAGGCGGTGTGACAGTTGGAGCTTCTGTGGACATGATGATTTCACCTGTAGCTGCATATGCACTGGGCGTCATGGGCTGTACTGCCTGTTTCTTTGGTTACAAGTACCTGACCCCCTTTATGGCTTATCGCATGAGGATCCAAGACCAGTGTGGTATTCACAACCTGCACGGACTGACTGGCATCATATCAGCCACAGCAGGGATCTGCGCCATCCTTCTCGCCACTGAGGAAACCTACGGGCCCAGCATGTACCAGATCTTTTCCCACCGTGCTCCACCCGAAGGAGATCCACAGCTGCTAGAACTGCAGAAGGTGATTCCTGGACTGAAGCCAGGCTTGGGACGCACTGCACGGGAGCAAGCGCTGTACCAGGTTGCGGCTGTCTTTACCACCATCGGAGCCTCTACAGTTGGTGGTCTGCTCACTGGGCTGGTCATGAAGTTTCCCTCCTTGGCATCTCCATCTGATAAGAACTGCTTCAATGATGAGCTTTTCTTTGAGCTGCCATCTGACATTTCCAGTGTAGAAGCCCCCTTAACCTATGAGGAAAAAGGGCAAATGAACCCCATGGACACCAAAGTCTGAGCTCTTGTACCTTATATTTTTTAACTTGTACTGAACTGTTTCCATAAATCTCACTTAGCATTTGCATACAAAAAAGCAATGGAAAAGTAACAGGCTGAAATATGAACTTTTTTGCAATATAATGTATTTAAAATAAACAGTTTAATAAAACATGATTCATTTTATCATTATTGTTATTTAAAAATGTGTGGAATCCAATTTCTTGCAAAAGGTATATGCTTAAATAAATCATTTGTCAAAATGAAATTAATTTAAACATTTGATTTTTTTTTAAATTTAGAATTAATGTGTGAAGACATATCAACAATAAGCCAGGGCATATTTGACACACATCGTCCCTTTAGAAATAGATATAAAATAATTTGTTAACTCACTGAAGTGTTACAAATACGACAGGAATAAAATAGAAGCCTAAACATGACATTTTCATAACACGACCATGATAGTGGAATCTGTACTAAAATCTGACATAGTTTTACGGTGTCAGATTTAACTCTAGATTGCCTCAAGGATACAAAAGTCCTGTCTATATAACAATCTCACTGTGCTTTACAATCACCAGACCAAAGTATGGCCCATGGTTCAGTCAATGACAACAAGCAACAACGCAGTTTGTGTTGTCATGTCTGCATTACATGCTGTTTCCAGAATTCACCGAACAAATTAGCTTATATGAAAACATAATCTCCTTTAATGGAAATTCATCATCATCATTATCATCAAGGTAACATATGTCATTCAGCATTTTTAACATCACCATCTAGTGCTACTTCATCGTTTTACAAATATTTTCAAATTTCATGTATTTCACATGTTTTGTGATATTTAAAAAATCATCTCTACTTTGAAAAACTATTGTCTGGACAAGTGAAATAGCCTCTATAAAAGCATAAAGAATATATGAGTTTATGTTATCAGCTGGACTTTTGACATCTGGGACTTCTTAATATACATGCATGGTTTATAAGCAAGTTTTGTCACGCTGTTCCGCAACTTTTTATCTGGGCATCATGGGCCTAAGTTGGAAGTGACCAATGTGAAATAATATATCTGCTGCATATAAGGTATCATCTCATTCAAGATAAGACAAGATAACTGAGGATGTAAACAAGCACTTTAAACTTGGCTCTACGAGAAGAGAAGATCATAATATAAAGGTAAAGTGAGTTTCCATGTCCTGCTTTGATTACATGTATGAATGGGTATGCCACTGTTACAAAGGTTAAATACATCACCAATCTTTTATGAACTGATAGGTTTGACACAATTCTTTATCTAATCATCAACTGTTCTCAAAAGTTGCTATGTGCTCTGATTTTTATCAAGCACACAATGCTGGTGCATGCTTTTATGTTGAGTGGATCACCTTCTTTATGGAAAAAGGGCAGTGTCTCTTGCGGAGGATGGCAACGCTGTTCCGGAGGCCGGCGACGCTGGTCTGGCAGTCGGCTACCTGGCCCCCCCGGCGTCCGTTGTTCCAGGACAGCTCGCATATAGCTCTCGGCCCCAGGTCATGCAGGTGCCACTGACAAGGGGACCAGAGATGACTTTTTAAGTAATGGTTTAAGTATTGCCAGCTTGAAGGCCTGTGGTACATAGCAGATTATTAGAGATAGGTTGATCATATTTCAGAATGAAGCAGTAATTAATGGTAGGGCATCTTTGGGCAATCCTCTGCATGTTTGCTATATCATCCTTTGCTATATCTATTAATCTCTTTTCAGTCTTGCCTCTGCATCTTTGCCTCCAAGTCGCTCAACCTTAGTTGTCCCTTTGATATACTCGCTGGCCATTCCGGTCAATCCCAACTGAAATCTTAACACCTTTACCTCCAGCTCTGCTTCATGTCTTTTTGTCAGTGCTCCTGTGTCCAAAAAGTACATTATAGCAGGTCTCACTAGCATCTTGTAAACATTCCTTTTCACACTTGCTGCTATCCTCAAATCGTCCCCTTATCACGAATCATCCCTGATACTTGTCCCCGCCTAGATTTGTTGATATTCTTGGGATCAACTGTCCATGATCTCACCTTTGACTCAAGAATACCTTGGTATACAGAAGAGTTCATAGTCGACTGGCTGAAAAAACAAGTCAAAATCATCACCACTATCACCAATGTGGTGACAGTTATGTCACGTTCCTGGGTCTTTTGACCGAGCATTTTAAGTTTTAGTTTATTTTGAAGTTGACTAGGTCAGCTAAGTTCATTTGTTTATTAGATTCCCCTTGTGTTTACTACCCATGTATTTAAGTTTCCCTCACCCTTTGTTTCATGTTTGCATGTTTTATGTTAGCAAGTTTGTGTTGTCATGTCTGCATTCCATGCTGTTTCCTGTTTTATTGTGAAAGTCCTTGTCCTATGTGCAGTGTGTCTAATGTGTGTGTGAATGGGTGGATGACTGGATATGTAAAGCGCTTTGGGGTCCTTAGGGACTAGTAAAGCGCTATATAAATACAGGCCATTTACCATTTTTGTTTTTGTACCTTTTTATCAGCCTAATTAAACGGCTCACTTTTTGTTCCTATTAAGTTGGTTTCCACACGTTGGTTTGTCTGCACCTGGGTCCACTACTTGCACTCCACACAGTTTGACTTTGCACACTGTGAGAAGTTAATGTGAGGATTTGGTGTTGACATGCTGTGTTTGGGTTTCTCCAAATGTGGCGCTATGCATTAAGTATCTAACATTGTTCCACAAGTCTTGTGGTTTGTTCAGATGCAGCTTTGCAAAGCTAAGCAACTTGGCTGCTGCATTGTTTTTATAAACAGGAAGCTTTTACCTGTAGAGTGACATGCAGGTTCTCTGAAGCTTGCACAGTCTGACCGCGTTGTGAGTTTGATGGGATGTCCACTCCTGGGAAGATTATGTTATCACAAACCTGAATGTTCTAGACCAGCACATTTTCATAGCATTTGTTTTTATAGAGGTAGCCCCACTAGCTGATGGTCAGTGAAAACACTACATTTGATGAGCAGCACCTACTTAAAATAAATGGAAGCCGTGAGGCTCACTCTTATGGATGATAATTTTTCAACTGTACTGCAATTACCATTAGCTCCTAGAAACTCTTATCTCAAGCATTGATTGTTCAAAGGGTAAATGCTACCACTGCCTTAAATAAGGCTCTCCGATAAATGCAAAGTACAGACCTAAGTGACCTTTAATCCAAGAAGCCTAATGTCGCAACCAAAGGACTTTAAAGAAATTAAGTGATGGTAACTGATATTAATTCTTGGTTTACACAAAGTAAAATTTCTTTTGCATTTTATTTCTGTGTTGTTGTTGTTTTTATGCTGCTTTAGGTCTTTTCAGTGACCCATTCATTTCACAGGGTTAAACATTGACACAGCAGAAGAAAGTTGTTTTAAAAGAATTCTTACCAAGTTAAAAGCAAAGAGAAGAAAAGGGATTTATTACACAATATTAAATGTGCTATGACTTGAAAAGCAAGTGTCAAAAAACTACTTACTCACTTATTATAAGTGGAATATATTGTTAAGCATACAAAAGCTTGTCTGGAGCACTCTTAGATAATCATTTATTTTATTAGAGCAAATATTACAAAATTAATTACTGTGTCATTTTGTAAAAACAAAAAAACAAAAATAGAGATGTTGTACTTAATTAGCTTTCAAATGCACCATCAAAAAACAGGTCCACCAAAAAATGTCATTGAAATGTTACATAAAATACACATTTTATGTTAAAACTTTCACATTCAGGAGAGCAGTGATTCTCAAACTGTCGGGGAGTTAAAAGAACATGAATTTTCTTTTCTTTTTAATTTAACAAACCCAAAAAGAGTTTGTGAATGCTATTACTCTGAGCTTTATTTAAGTAAAAATCCACTCGGATCCTGTTTATTATTAATAATTGTTTGAAATTGTGGGTCCCGTCCTCTTGTTAGCTAGTTAACTAGTTTGAGAGCCAATGAATCAGAGAAGTGCAGCACTTCTCTACTTCACAACTGCACAGACGCGTTTCCATTTTTCATATAATAATAAACACTGACATCCTGTGGTGACAGATTGGGCCTGAAAAAAAAAACAGCCATTTGAGTCATCTCAGCATCAGCAGCTGTGCACGTCTCAGAGATGGTTGGCATAGCCTTCCTCATTGTCTGCAGAGTCAATGGTTTTTGTTCGCTGAGTTTGCACGGAAGCATACAGATCAGACACGGTGGAGAGGGCGTCCGTGTTACCGTCATCCTCCTTCTCTGACTCCGGTGGCTCCCCTAACTGCATTACATCTGAGTACTGTATCTGCGGACAGCTGTGACCAGCCTGCAGCCTGGGGCCCTTTAAGGTCAGGTTGGCATAGCAGTCGTGGTTTTTGGACTGGAAGAAGAAACAAAAAACAATGTAAACATGATCACACTTCAATGCAATGAACTAGTAAAACTCTCCTTTCTGTCTGTGAAAAGACTTTTAACTAACTAAATTTAATGCTTGCGATGTTTTAATATAAGAAAAAGAAGTGTAATTTCAACAGTACATCTCAATTTTCTTATGTGATAAAGAAATGCTGCTTTAGTAGATGAAAGAAATCTGTGAGTGCAACTCTATGCTTTTAAATTGTAAGAAATACATATGTGCTTTTCCTCATCTTTTTAAAAAAAATTTTGCTGTGGACCCACTGTAAAAAAAAACAACAACAGAAATTTCCTTAGTAGATATTTTAAAATAATAATATTTTTTTCATCGTTTAATCATTTAGCTATTATTTAATTACTTTGGTTTAATTGGTTTATTATCACTGGCACTGGAGAAGCCTTTATTGGCATGAAAAGGTATAAAACTGAGAGTTAAAAATTAAATAACAATTAAAAATAATAAAGCTATGCCCTTCTTCACATTGGGCCAGGCGGCCAGTTTGGAGTCTTTTCTGGGCCAATTCTGGATCCCAGGCCTTATGTTTGACACCCATGGGTTAGTAGGTCTAGACTGACCTATGCTAGAGGACCACTTTTCATGTTCCTACTATTACCTAATCTAATATCATACAGCTGTATTTTACTTTTTCTGGAGAGATATTGTCATGAAGGTTTAATAACCTGTATGAACAGACAGAGAGCCCAAAGTGAAGCCAGAATAAACGATCTCAAACCAAAGAGTTTCAAAGAATCTACCTGTAAGTCTGATCTGACTCTCCGCTGATACTTCCCATTTGAAGAGCTGAGTGATGAGTGAGGGGGATTGTCTTCTGTTAACAAAGTTACGCCTGTGGAGAAATATCATCACGCTATAATCTGATACAAGTGTACTAAAGCATGTGCACAGCCAGACGCACGACCGCTTGCACCTACTTGTTTGCAGGTAGCTTACGTTTCCATAAATAGGATTTTCTTCCATCTGCCTCAAGCTCTGACTAAAATTGGGAACACAGAAAGGAAAACGGAGTTCTTCACATGCAGATCTGTTTTACTGTAATTTGTTAACAATAAAAACCACGCTACACACCTTTGCCGTCTTCTCAGTGGACATCTCCATTTTCCTAATACAAGATAAAGATGAATATATTCACAACTGGATTGTTTTCAGGGGGTTTTGTGTTAATTCCCATAAAATGCTGACTTTAACTTGCATTTGGATTTCTGATGTATTTTTGTTACAGGTAAAATGTAAAAATGTTACATTTAATTAAATCTGGTCAAATCAAATGTATTTGATTGATATGCATTCAGTTTATACAAGCACTTTTTTTTTAAATAATTGAGTATTAGAATAAACAACTCTTTGATAATATATTTCAGTTGCATTTTACTCAAACTATAGTGTCATGTTTACTGTGGGTGAAGAATCTTTTTTTTTTTTTTGAGTGAGGATAGAGTAAATAATGTCATTACCTGAGCCAAATTTTGATACACAACAAAAAATATTCCATGCCAGTGAGATGATCAGCGCTGCACTGAGAACTCCTAAGGTCGCTTGTAATTCCTTAGATACACAACCCAACTGTGAAGCTAGAAAAAAGAAAAACAAATATGAGTCACTTTAAATTAATAAACTATGTTTGAGCAACACTCACTGACCTCATAGTTAATCTCATGCATGAAGACAGAAAACTGCTATGTATGTTTTTAAAAAATCAAAAGACAGTTTTTTTTACATAGCTGTGTCTTTAACTTTCTGTCCATCCATCCACTGCCTACCATTTACACATGTGCTCATTGTAGAGCTCACAATCAACTTAATGCAATGTGTATGAATTGTGAATTGAATGTGGGAAGAAATGGAAGCACTGTGAGAAAATGACTTAGCTTCACACAGAAATACCCTACTCACAAAGTGAGTGCTGTGCTTCATCACTGCACCACGCAACACAGAAAGCTAATTTTAGCAATTTGGGACGCCTTTTTTTTCCCTCTTTAGTTCACATTTTAAACAGATATTAAATAAGTGACTACTACTGATAATAACAATATTAATGAAGAATAACCATCCATGCATCATGTAAAGTTTTTAAAATATGAATAAACAAAATAAAAATTGTTTTTTTATATATCTCTTTAAAAAATGCAGAACTAGAGGTACATGCTTGAAAGTGGATTGTTCAAACAATGCTGAAGGAAATTGGGCAATAAAGCAAAATGTGAAAACATGCACAGCATCAGAGTCCTTGAGCAATACATCTACACCAGCACTGAGCAGCAGAAAATGTGGTTTTGCTGAGAAACCTGCATGCATGGATGTGTGATGTGTGCAATGTTTGCTGCAGGAATACAGACCGAGCAAAAGCATCTTGGGCGCATTTCCTACCCCAGAAACCATTTGCAGTGCTTTTTGATATACTATGTTTAACATGTTCCTGAAGCCTCATCGATCTCTAGTGAGTTAAAACATTCAGTCGACACACTGTTGGTTTTTGGTTTGCCACTGAATCACATAAAAAGACTGACTGTAACTGTAACTCTTAACTGTGTAGCTGTGGTGTGCAATATCTCGTATAACTTTCAGCTGAATTTTGCTCATCTTCACCGTGAACGAAGGAGCACTTTAACGTGTTTGGACTCTGCAGTGGTGGAAATGGGTCCACATTCTGCCCGAGTAATATCTGGTGCATAGGATCTCTGTTACAAATCTAAATAAATAATTTAGCTTTGGTAATGCATCGCCTCATTAAAATGAGACACATTCTACGATCTTACACAGTATTGCTTTTTGCCTTTGGGCAAACTGCACCGTCCTAATTAAACTGCTGATGCCTCTGAGCGGCTGATGCCTTGTGTACAGACTCACAGCATTCTGTTTAATCAGAATGCTGTGAGTCTGTACACAACAGACACTTCACTTGTCAGCTGTGAAGGCGTGGGAGAAGCTGTGTATAAAAGAAACCTACCTTTTAGTAAGCTCAGTTTTGGGGGATTTTCTTTGTTTGTTTTTGGTTGCTGTGATCAGTTATTTAAAGCACTATTCACTGATTTAAAAACAAAGTTGGAAACATTTTTATCATCCAGCTCCTGCCCCCTTGGCTGAAGTCCTACTGACTCTAATTTTGGATATGTTTCTCTCTCCGGCAGCATCTCAGGCAGGGGTGAGCGGTTAGTTTTCCCAAGGTGCCACATGAGAAACTGCAACTGCTAGGGAACCAACAAGCTGAACAGTTCTGCGCTATATTAATTACATCTCTTTATAAGCTTATTGGTGTGCCCAGTGTAGTTTAATTCCTGGAATGATCTTTGTCACATTGTGCCAGACAGCATACAGTTTATTTTTCAGCACTTTATTTTTTCAAAACTTTAAAATTACATCTGGAAAGTACTGAGATTCTGTTAAACGTCTGTTAGAGCAATAACAGAAAAGATGGGGAAGTCCCACAAAAGCTGCTAATCAAAATGCAATCTGATATGAAAATCAACCTTTTTTACTCCCTCTAAAGTCAAACCAGTAAAGCTTAATTCAATATAAAAGCAACATAAGAAGCATCACAAGCACTAACACTAACCATCTTTATTTATAAATAATGTAAAACCTGATCTAACTCTAAGGAAAACTCTTGGCTTACATTACTGTGAAATCTAACGATGTTTGTATCTTCATTCAAGACTTACCTTGCTGAGTGGAGCTGCAATTTTCTGCCATGGCAGTGAAGTTTAACCAAGGACAATCCAAACTATACTCTGAAAACAAACGTCTACTAAATCTTTTACACCTGTACTCTGTCTTTGACAAGCAGTTCTACAGAACTCGCTGCATGTTTGTGCTCACGCAGTATGATGTGACACCAGCGTGTTTGCTTTTTTTTCTTAAAGGACTGTTACAGGATGTGTGCTTTTGCAGAAAACCACAAACTTTTTTTAGACTACAAGACAGATCAGGTACCAAGGCTGAAGACCTGCCCTTTCAGTGTTAAGGAATACGACATGAACACGTTTGATTTAAGGGGATATATCCTTTTTACTTTAAATATCCTGAAAAAGACATTTAATTATCTTTGAGGCACTAAATATAATCCTTTAATTATTTCACACAACATCTGGATACTATGTGACAACATATTAAGAATGAGAGCAAATTCTCTCCGTGGAGATAAAAACATTTCTAGTGGGGACAAATATTTGTAACTACTACAGCACAAACTCCAGTGGTTATGATTTTTACACATGTATGCATACAGATAAAAGAATCCATGAAAAGCAGTGATTTGTATATGAAAAATAAATAATAATAAAATGAGATTAAAAAAATAAAAATGCTAACTACGACCTTTAAGAAAGAAAAGTGTTTAATAAGTGCAAACGACTAGGAAATTTAGACATATGAGGTAACAGATGTCAGTGATGGAACTTGGAAGCATCCTGTCAAAGTAATGGATCAAGTCATAAACCAAAATAAATGGTATCTTTGTTGTAATCCTGCAGATGTCTTTATATATCTTTAAAGTCAGTCGTGAGCTGCTGGGTCAAAAATATGCCAGTGGCCATGACAGAAAGTGAGGTTAACCAATTATTCTGGTAACAGTCTGACACATTCAGCACATGGTGGTGTTCACTGATTTAACTTTTTCATGCTGACCTCTTTACTTGGCAACACACACCTTAAATTAGTTGTTCATATTTCATAGCTGCAACATCAGACAACAGGAATTAGAGCAGCAAGAAGGTGTTAATGGATGTGTTTACAAACCAGAGGCCCAGTTTTTTAAGTCACATCCTAGTTTTGGTCACTTTGGGGGTAAAATATGAGTTTTTAGCTCTCTTAGCATCTTATTCTCATATCATCCAGATAAATCTGTTGGTATTTGGCTTTCGGTTTGTTCAAATCACTGTCAGACGTAAGACGAATATTTGCATACATTCTGGGAATTAATTTCACCCGGTTCAGCAATCATTCTTCAGGATTCATTTATAGTGCTGAACTGCAGCTCCTAAATCTTCTGCATACAAACGTGCAGGAGCTGGCAGCCTGCTGATCAGCCCCATGTCAGCAGGCTGAACACTAGTTCAGGATGAGAGGAGCAAATGATAAGACTCTCACGGTCCATTTACTGAAGGAAGCGTGGGTTGAACACGCAGACAGCAGTGCAGTCATTTATTTGCCTTCTTCTGTGTATAAAGTGTCACATTTTGAATATTAAATTAAACCAGATGTGGGAAGGATTGTTCCAATCATCATTTTGGGCATCTGAGTTATTTTCGGTTTAAACATTGATTCAAAAGTTACTGGTGCTGACATCTGACATGGATGAAAATTCAGTAAAGAGTGGCTCAAGACATTTAGGCTGTCTTAGCTATCCCACCCAACACTGGGTGAGTTATTCTTCTGCAAGGAGTGTGGGCTATAGGTTAAAGCATGTCCACCTTTATACCACTGCACTCAAGCAGATATTTAAAGTCATGGATCTGCTCAACCAGGCAAATCCAAAATGTGAGATCTTTTCATAATTTGTTAAAAGGAATGGCGCAGAAAGAGCTGTTACACTGTTAATTAAATGGACTAACTGAAGCGCTGCTCATCACACTGTATGTATAATATCCTAGCTGTGTTACTCCATCCCGCTGCTTATATTCTCCACCTATAGGATCATTCTAATGCTACAGTGTATTTATTAATAGGAACAAATAAGACGAAGGAAACTAAAACTGACAGTTGTGGGAATGCTTGTGTTATAGTTAGGTACACCGGTCAAAAACACATAAAGCCACATTAACCACAGTGCGTCAGAAACTTTCCGTTGTAAACAACTGCAGAGGTTTTCACTTGTATTAAGAGAGTTTTTGAGATACCACCATGCTATCTGCTATGCAGACATTAATTTATTTATTTTTTTTATCTTCTGGTTTGTCTACCTTTGGCTACCCTCTTGTCACTCAGTGTGGTTTATCAAAGTCAGTCCCAGTGTTAGAAATTGATGTAGAAATCTATGTACATGTCTTGTGCAACACCGCTTCCAAAAAAGTTAGGACCCTGCGAAAAATGTAAGTAACAACAGAATGCCAACATCTGCAGATCTCATGAACCTATATTACGACAAAACAGAAAACATCAAATGTTTAAACTGATACAATTTCATGAAAAATATTTTCATTTTGAATTTGATGGCAGCAACACATCCCACAAAAGTTAGGACAGGAGCAAGAAAAGGGCGGAAACGTAAATGTTGGGACTAAAGATGGGCAGAGGTTCAACAGTTTGCAGAGAACTGTGTCTACAAAATGTGGAACAGTTTCAAAATAAAGTGCATAAAATGTTCATCATAAAATGAGAAGACTGAATACCTCCTAATCTACAGTCCACAACATCATCAAAAGATTCACATAATCTGGAGACCTCGCAAAGAACAAGGCTGAAAATCAGTAATGCATATTTCAACAAGACAATTTACATTTACATTTATTTACATTTTACACAGGGTCACAACTGTTGTGCAGCCTCATGTGCAACACAGACATGTCACGGTGTAGCCTGTCATATACTGTCATATACATTAAGCTTTTGGATTATATTTAGCCTTAATGCGAATCAAGGGATTTTAATGCCTCACCCACCTCCATTCGTGTGCCCCTGGCCCTTCATAAAAACATGGTGATTCAACTTAATGTTCCTGTTATTAACGTTTTAGATGCTGGTGCAAAATAAAAAGCCCTGAAAACAAACAGCTGTTATACACAGTCTACTTCACATCCACATCCAGCCCAACGACGGTGTTAAAGATGGACGACGTGGCTCCACTTCATCCACGCTACAAAGTTTGTTTGTTTGTTTTTCCTCTAGGTGGCGGTAATGCACCACTAAGCTCTACGCATGCGCCATGAAATATGGAGAAGAAGAAGAACTCCTCTTACCCCGCCCCCTCCTCAGCTCCCGTCCTCTACTCCTCAAACTGCTGATGTGGTACTAATTTCAGCCTCCACCTCTGCAAACATGTTCAACTTCACATCAAAACTTTTGCTGCTTTTTCTCCTGGCCTTCCCCTGCGGTCTGATATCAGTTGGTAAGCATTTATTTATGTATTTATTTCACTTGAAAGCAGGCAGATACATTTGTAGCCTCACTCCGCTGCTGGTCAGAAGTTTTTCGCCTAACATATTGACGTGGCACAGTCACGGGGCGATCCGACAGCTTTCTCCACAGCTGGGTCAGCTGCTAACGTGAATATAAGGCAGGTTTTATTCTTAAACATCTAGAGATATACAATAGTCTGTCGCTTTTGTTGTGAATTAAAGAAAAAGCGGTCTTTTTCTTCGTAAGAAGAAATATATACACGTCACGCAAAGTTTAGTTTCCCTTTGGAGCCACAGAGCAGCTTTTTAATATGAATGTATGAAGTGGCCGAGGATGTAAGAGCAGCTGGAGGCTCCCTCTCTTTTCTGGGACACGTCACCATAGATAAGATGTTCGTACTGTTTGGCTCTGCTGGTTTCTGCCCTGCTGACACACATTCAAGTGTCTTTGCTCCTGTTTCATTGAAATTGGAGGCAAGGTTGCCAGATTTATTACAACCGCTTTTTATTTGATTTTTCCTTGCTTAAGTGTATATTAGATTTTCGCCCACATTTCCATTGCTTTTCTTCTTTAAATAACCATCTATCACTTCATCACGTGACTTGATACAGACATAATCTGACATAAATTGCTATGAAATAAATAAATACTGTCTGTGTGACGATGATGGCCAAATGCAGCACTTTCTTGTCTGTTTTACACACTGAATTAACAAAGATTACAAGCTCAGATTGTCATATGAAAACTGCTAAAACATTTTTCATGTGTGTTAACCAGCATCATTCCCGTAATCCATTCATGTCTTCACTGTGGCTTCTGACTCGCAGGCCACGTTTATGCCGACTCAGACTCGGCCGAGGACATTGTCGAGGACTCAGATGCTGCAGTAGATGAAGAGGAAGATGATGAAGATGTCCTTGTTGAAGAGGATCAGATGCAAACCTCGGTATGTACAGTGATGGCGCAGCACGATTAGGCATACTAGTGGTGGTTTTACAATGTAAAGTTGTGTGTGTCATCAGGAAGGACACGAAGATGACTCCGACGAAGCGGCGGACAAACTGTTAGCTTCTCACCCTGATGCCGACACGACGATCATCTTCACCACGGGAGAAGGTTGGTCTTGCTGGTTTTGTTAATAATTGCTAGAAAACTAAAGCAAAAAGCTTAATTAGTTGTTTCATGGTGTAGAAGCCAGTTTTGTGGCCGTGTTAAACACATGGTATCTTCACATTTGTGTTTTTACTTTTATTCATTATTTACTTCTGGTCATGACACTTTTAGAGTTTCCTGCCAATGAAATTGTGCGGTTCCTGGTGGGTTTCTCCAACAAGGGTAGTCAGGAGTTCACCGTTCAGTCATTGGAGGCCTCCTTTCGTTATCCCCAGGACTTCCAGTTCTTCATCCAAAATGTAAGTGACACAATGTGCCGCATATCCTGCTGTAAAATGTTAATGTAAAAAGTTCATAACTAAAGAGATTTAGCTATGAAATTAAATGTTATTGGCTGCCTTTAAGGCCGCTCATGGTGTACATCTTCCACCTCTAACTACCACATGCACCAGTATATAAAATGTAAGAGGTGAGATGGGGCTGTTCGATATAACGATATATATCGGATGACGATATAAAAACGTCTATCGTTTCATTTTACGCTATCGTTTGTTTCATGGTGTCGCAAAATAAACTGTTTACGGCAATATTTTTTAATCGTTTTGATGGTCACTGTAGTGGGTATATTAATTTCTTAAAGTTCTCTCTTTCTCTTATATTTAATATAACCACACTACTGACAGACAATCGCCTGTTTTTATGCGTTGTCGTTAGCAACAGCAACGGTAAAACCATCGCATGTCCGCTTGTTTATGTTCCACATAAACCTTTCATAATAAAGCTCAACATCCTGTTGAGACTTTTCAAAATAAACTGAATCACGTATTAACGGATGAGGAGCAAAAAGAGCCGCCAGGTGCTAAAAAATAAACCTTAGACTCAAACGTTAGAACAGGCTTTTCCCCGCAGCACGCCGTGTAATAAATGCTCACAAAGAAAACAGCGGCCGTTACAACTTATGTCTAAAAATGTATAGTTTCAATTAAAACACTCAACTCCAGGTACATGACACGCAGCTGGAAACATTTCACGCAAGTCGAGCTGCCTGAGATTCACAGAATTTACAGAAAATGTTAAATTTTTGTGATTTATATCGTTATCAGACGATAGATGTCTTATATCGGGATATGAGATTTTGGTCATATCGCACAGCCCTAAGGTGAGAGCATTTGCACTGAGCGCCTCATAACTCTGGAACAACCTGGTTGACATGGTTGGTCACTTTTTTTTAAGTCATGCCTTTAAACCTTTAAACATACTTTTATGGCAAGACTTTCCCTGAGTTTATATCAGGGTTTAGGTTTCTTTGAATTCTCTTTTTATTTCCTATGTTCATTACTTCTGTTTTATTCTCTTGAATGTTGAGAAATGCTGAAAAAATACATATAAACACTCTCTATTCCTTTCATGTCTTAATGAAAAATAAAGTAAAAAAAATGTTAAGGGTGGGATTGTACATCCATCCTTTCTTCCATTTATCCAGTTCAGGATCGTGGCAGGGGCAGGAGTCTATCCCAGCTACCACAGGGCGACAGACTGGTGACCTCTTGGGCCGGTCGCCAGTCTGTTGCAGGGCTAAAACACGCAGACAGCCATTCACACTCACATTCACACCTATGGGCAATTTATAATCCCCAGTTAACCGAACCCCACTAACTCCCACATGTCTTTGGACTGTGGGTGGAGGCCAGAGTACTCTGAGAAAACCCACACAGACTCAGGGAAGAACATGAACTCCACACTGAATTGTGTAACAGAACAACTTAAATATCTGAATGATGCAGAAACATTAAAGTAAAATGATGTTTATTATATTTGTGCACATGCTCTCTTCATTTGTGAATTTCCCATTTCTGGGACTAGCAAAGGCTACTTTGTTTAGCTTTAATGAAACCTCAGAAATGGCAGCACGGTGTTAGAGATCAGCACTGTTGCTTCAAAGCAAGAGGGTTCCAGGTTCCCGGAGCGTTTCGTGTGGTGTTTGCACATTCTCCCCGGATTCTCTCCGGGTACCCCAGCTTTGTCTAAAGACGCTGATGTTAGGTTAACTGAGGAAACCAAACTAGCTCATGTCATACTTTCAGAAAATGATTTCTTAGTGTTTTGTGTGTTTATAGTTCACAGCTTTGCCCCTGAACACTGTCGTCAAACCACAAGCTCAGGCCTCCTTCGAGTACTCCTTCATCCCAGCACAGCCAATGGCCGGTCGCCCATTTGGACTTGTAATCCTGCTCAACTATCAAGACACTGAGGTAAAATAAGTGTTATTGTTTTAAAAGTTTATTTATTTATTGTTTTTACTGAGAGAAGGTGGCAGGGGGTAGAATGTGAAGATATCAGGCAGTAACTGTCAGGAATATTTTTCACAGCACACCTAATGATTATTCATGATTCATGAATATTAAAAGCCTTGAAGAAATCTTCATCAGCACTACATTTTGTTAGCAACTATTTTTTTTTCTCTCTCTCTCCCATAATTTGGATTTCCAGGACGGTCCTTACTGTCATCATTTCCCCCTGCTGAGCTTTGACTGCTTTTTTCTGCACTATTAACAAATACTGAGTCATTTTAATGACACGTTTTAAAGAGAAGCTCCTAAATTTTGTTTTCCCTGTTTGTCTTTTGACTTCTCTTTTGTAAAAAATAAATTTAGGGCAGCGTGTTCCAGACTGCCGTTTACAACCAGACTGTCACCATCACTGAACGAGAAGAGGGACTGGATGGAGAAACGTAAGCTTTTCTGCTTTTTATTATGTAAAGGCAAAATTGAAAACGCAAATGAAGTGTTTTGTGTCTTTTTAATTCCACTGGAGAAAAAGAAAAATGGAAATGTCCAAAATTGTATTTGTCACGTCGTTTTGGCACATCCGGCTCTCTGCAGCTCTCCCAGAAGATTGCACTGCATGTACAAACCTGCAAAAGGAGGTGTGAAATTGTCACAAAGAGACTCGCAGCCAGGATTGTGCTGCTGGTGTAAGACGTGCAAACTGTTGGCAGAAATATTAGTCGAGCTGAAGACAGCGTATTCCTTCTGGGAAAAAAAATCGAACATAAAATTTGCAATCGAGGTTGATAAATGGAGAAATCTGGCTTCTTCTTGTTTTTTGTGCTCTTGTGTATTTGTAACTTGGAGTTTTTGCTTTTATTTGCAGAATGTTTATGTACGTGTTCCTGGCGGGACTGGTATCCCTGCTGCTCTTCGGGATGTACCAGGTCCTGGACTCGAGGACGGTATGTGCTCGTCATCCCTGGCTTTTCTGTTTTTATCTAAGGATATTTTGTCTGCCTATTAGATGAAATGAGGCGCATCTTTGTAAATCAGTGTAAATGTGAAGAAATGTTTCTGGTAAAGTCAGCATGATGGTGAATAAATTGGATTTAACATGACATAATGTGGTCTTTCTACCTTTGTGTGTGTTCTGCAGAAAAAGAGGCTTTCTTTGAAAATAGAAAAGGGCACTGCTGGAATAAATGATGTGGACATCAGCTGGATTCCTCAGGAGACTCTTAATGCCATGAGTAAGTTCATTTTGCCCAGCTGTTATGATTACACTGCTCCACTCACCCTCTGCTTTGTTTTGTTTTCTTACTGTGATTTTGATTTCTGAGTATTTGATCTTTACTTCCTGTGTTTCAGACAAGGCTTCCCCTAAAGCATCCCCCCGGAAACGAACCAAGAGGGCGGCTGGGACAGACCAATAAACGTGCTGGCTTCCCTTTGTCGTTATAATCTTGATCAAACTTTCAGAACACCTCGCAACAATAACTCAGTTCAAATTTACAAAGAATGCAAATGTTTGAGAATCGGAGCTCGATACAGTCTCAAGGTATTACATGCTGAGAGGATCCTGTGCTCTCATTGGACCATGACCATTTAAACACTAAGAAGACTGAACTGTGGCTCATTTTAAAGGGACTTTTGTATCTGTGTGTGTGTGTGTGTGTGTGTGAGAGAGAGAGAGAGAGAGAGAGAGAGAGAGAGAGAGAGAGAGAGAGAGAGAGAGAGAGAGAGAGAGAGAGAGAGAGAGAGAGAGAGAGAGAGAGAGAGAGAGAGAGAGAGAGAGAGAGAGAGAGATGTAATGGGAAAAATAAGACAATCGGTAATTAAGATTACAAGGGCTGGCTTGAACTGCCTTCTTGAAGAGGGTTGAATTTGAGTTTATTGCCACTCCTTTTTTTTATTTTTATTTTTTTTATTTTATTTCCGATAATAACAATGAAAATATCACAGTCTTCTCTATCATCAAACCCTTCTCTGCCTTATCTGGTCTCTTGCAAAAAATGCCGGTTTTTTTTTTTTTTTTTTTTTTTAATTACCACACATGATTCACACATAACGTCCATTAATGATTTTATGTTTTTTAAAGTGGTACAGTGGCAGCTGCAAGTGCAAATGTCGAAACCATGTGTCTCAGTGTCTGTGCAAGTCAATTTTGCCGCCTTACTCCTGAGCAGAGCATTCAGTCAGTGTTAGTGATGCGGTCTGTCACACTGTATGTCAGTATTTGTGATGCAACGCCTTCTGAAAAACAATAAAAGGCTGTATTTACTCAGATTATCTTTGTGTAATATTAAAAATTTGTTTGATTGTGAAAGTGTGCAGAAAGAAAGAAAAAATCAGGGAAAAGACAAATGCTACATGTTTCCACAGCATTCCACAACCTTTCCACATTTTCCCTGTGGAACAAAGTAAATATTTATTTTCCCAACCTCAGATATGTGATTGAGGGAATATGTGTATATATGTGTAAAAGCTGAGATCCTGTGATGACATCCTGTGTGAGGTGTCTAACAAAAGCATAAAAGCACCGGGTGATGAAGCAGGGCCGTGGTTCCTGCTCGGGGAGGTGAGAACTGTCCGGTGCTGAAGGGGGGAAGATGAGCTCAGCGCGCGCCGGGGGGCAGGTAACGTCAGCAGTCGGCCGGAGCAAGGAAGGACTGTGAATACACACCTACCAAGTGTTTATCGGCGCTCAATCACTGATACACATCGACTCACATTAATGATGGGCAGCTAATCACCTCCGTGTGACTCAGAGACGCTTTTTATCTTTTTATTTCGGCGCCTCAGCAGCATCCCGCGCCCTCCGCTCGGCTTGAAATGGGATGATATGGGATTTTTCATGTCGACGAAGATCGGATGGATTGTTGCCTTTGCCACCGGTACGGTATCTCAATCTCAGTCGCTTTATGGTGGGAGCCAGTTGGGATGGTTTGGAACAGAAAGCTGTCTTTTTTTTCTCTTCTTTTAATCTTCCTGCAGCAGAATGTAGGTGCTGTGACCGTAAGCTTATTTATCTCCATCAGTGTTGCATGATGGTTATCAGACCTGTACCAGTGCCAACTGCTTGTAGCGGCGGTAGATAGCCTACTGGGTGTTGTATCTATACTTAGTGTGCAAGCTTTCTTACATGAAACGCTTACCTAAAGACAAAAACTCACGGAATGGTTTCTTCTTCTTTTTTCACTCAACTGTCACTTTTACTAAAATACAGAAATATGCACTTTATAATCAGTACAGTTTATTATTGACAAAGCGAGCTTTGGGCTGCGGTGGTCAGGAATGTTTTCCTTCCACCACATTACATCTGTCTAGAGCAGTTGCTCCAAAACTGTGGGGCTGGACGACCAGGAAGAGAATGAGCCGAATGAATGTGATCTTTTGGTAGGCAAAATAAACAAAAGTTTTCTGATGCTGACCTTTATTTAACTTGGATCCCTTTTTTTTTTCACTCTTAATTATTGATAAGAAATATGGAGTGTGGGGTGGGGTTTTCCAGCTTCTGAAGTGAAAGTTTGACAACCTGTCACATAGTTTTTCTGATCAAATTAAATTATCAAATTAAATAAGAGTGATAGTATTTATTATTATAAATGTAATAGAGAGGTCTTTGCTTAAAGGTTGTATATTCGTAAGTGAAGTCTGAAAGTAGTCTGAAATCTTAAGCCAGACACTTAGCAAGAAAGAAATTTGATTTATGTGCACTTACAGTGGATGCTGATTTGTCTCTCATGGTTATTTGTAGCTTGTCAGTGTACAAAGCATCACAAAAGCGGTAAAGAAAGCTGTCTCCTGTATCTGTTTTTTCAGTAGTTCTGTCCTTAGCGGTGCCAGGAGACTCTGTCGATGTGAAGTGTGAGAACATTTATAAGGACTTCTCCGAATGTGTCCTGGAGCTGGGAGAGAGCATGGACAACTACCAGGAGAACGTGACCAGTGAGAGGGGAGTGGCAGCTGTGTGCAGGTGATAATTACTTTACCGGCGAGTGCACGAGCAGCAGCGAGACATTCCTTGTAGAGTTTTGTGAGCTTGAGCTCTCATCACTCTTTGTGAGTAGAGCTTTCATATGCACTAAGATACAAATGATAACCTCAGCAGAGAGAACAAGAAATGCAGAGAGAAACCAGCTTTCATGGGTCGATTAAGAAACCCATTGGTGCACAAAATTGTCTTTCAGTTCAATTAGGATCAAATAAGGCGTAATTGAGAGCAATAATATAGACATATACAGGATGAAATATTCATCTCATAACAAAATACTGGAGAGAAAGGGAGCAGATGCCACAATCCCAGAGAAGAGGAGACTAGAGAAATGAATGGTGCTGAGACACTGAGCCATTGTGCTAAATAATGTATGACCTCGCTGCAGCAGTAATGAAATTCGGGGGAAGTTCTTTGTCACTGTTACTGCATGCACTCCACAACCCCAACACAGTGCACTGAAGAGAAAGATTTACACTCAATCCTTTGGTTGAAAATTGCCCACTTGCAATATCATCTGTGATATTGTTTCACTCTCTCATACAGTTGCCATGGTAATTAAAGCACAGCTTGACTTACTTGCATCCTTCGTAGCCGTGTGAGTGATAGATTTTTGGCAAGCAAATTAATCGGGCACAGCCAGTGCATGTCTGCATGCTGTTGTGGGAATGACTTCCGAGTGAAATGTCAGACACAGTGCTGAACTGATGATCCTTTTATTTGCCACAGCCACTGGGAAGCTTTCCACACTTGTGCGCTCACGGCGCTGTCCGACTGTCAGGAGGAAGTCAGCTCCATCTGGGAGACTCTGAGGCAGGACTCCAGGAAGATACGCTTCCAGGGAAGTCTGTTTGATCTGTGCAGTCCCAGCTCCTCTCCCAGTCTAAGTTCACCTAGCGCTGTCCTCATCTTGCCGCTGATGCTGGCCTTGACTGGGCCCGGCTGGGCTTCTGCATAGATGGAGCAGGGGTTGGGTGAGGAGGACGCCGTATTCGCCGTGCTTCGGTCCTCCAGAGTTTAAACTTAAAGCCAAGGATTTAAGAGCACAAATGTTTCAAAGGATTATTTTGACCTAGAGTCGCTGATGTCTGTGATGAATGAGGTTTGAAATTCTCTCAAATACTCCAGCTTTGGGTGGAGTGGCAGAAAGAATTGCATTATAAACAGATTAAAAGCACACACTCTCGTGGATTCCACATTCAATTTGGTCAGCTCATTCTACTATCAGACACCTGTGGCTCTGGGTTACTAACACTGTACAAGGAGCAGGCACATTGCCGCATATATCTGTACAATGTCGTGCAGTAAAACACAGCTTGCAATAGTTTACCTGTGTGAAAATATAACGTCTAATTTTTGTAGTTTTTAAGCCCAAATAACTTTTTATTCATCGCTCACATTTTTGTATATAAGATAGTTATTGCATCCATGGTGTGTTTTGTGTAAAGTCTGATTTCACCATGCTCCTTAAAGAAAAAGTTTGATTTTACAATAAGTAAATTAGAAAACTGACCCCACTTTAAGATCTCACCAGTAAATATGAAAGGCATAGCAACCAGTTTTAGCTTAGCTTGTCATTAAATATATATATTTTTCACTTTTGTGTAATTTGAAGAAATGATTTATAAAATGTTTGTGAATGATCTGTGCTGGCAGTTCTGCCCCACCCTCTTATTTCCAGTTTTTAAGCTAACCAGCTGCTGCTTGTAGTACAGACGATGGGGCTGTCAGACTACTACAATGCCAGTCTGCCTCTTTAATTATGAGCTACAGCATAAACCTTTTGACCTCCACTGAGTTTGTATAAACACAGCTTTGCTCTGTGAAAACACTAAAAAGACACGTCATGAAGAATAACATCTTACCGCTTTTAAGTTCCTTACAAACTTGGTACGAAAACCAAGGAAATTATTGTTTGGTTGGTTGTCCTCTGTTGTAACAATGCTTCATGTTAAATATTATACTACTGGAAAGCCTGTTAATTTCTCCTTACATGCTGCCACATTTGTAAGGAAAACACATTTTTGGGTTGAGCAGCAGAGTTGAGTATGTGGGTTGCACCCATGAAAACCTTGCCAAATCTTCAGCTTATTCTGCTACTGACTCTTGTTTGGTGCTTATTGGATTGGACGATCGAAGTCTGAAGAAACAAAGTATATTGGCAATTTAACAATGACAAACCAGATTTGACAAGTTTTTCAGGGGTGCAGCTCTCATACTCAGATTTATTGCCGAGACGTATTGTTACAACATAGAAATTATCGACCAAACGCACATTTCTGTACTTTTTGTTTATTTAAGGTTGTTACCGATCAAACAAAGAGCCAAATCAGACTCGACATGACTAAACAACATTTGTATGCACTATAGAGGTGAATTCACTCTTTAACTTGTTTTGAAGAGTAGAAAATGTTGTAGTAAGGTGACAATCAAGCAGTTCGTACACAACTTTGGATTCCCTTTTTCCTTATAAGCTTTCAGCCCATCAGGGCTGATGTTGCATAGCTGCTATAAAGACACCAAAAAATAGGGGATGTATATTGCACATGATCCATGTTAAACCTTTAGTTAAACCACGGCTCCTTTTAATTTTCCAACCCACTGATCGTTGTGTAAAAACAAAATTTTTGTTTTTGTGACTTTCTGTGAGAAAATGCTCACTTGCTATTAACATCCTATTACTAACCTTGTGCATTAAAGTAGTCTGCATACTCCAGTAGATGACAGAATACACGTGGGTGGCTTTTCAAAGACAAATCTGCCATAAAGTTCTACTGATTACATCATTGATATGTGTTTGATATATCAAACAATGTTCTCCTCTTCTAAAAAAATTTTTTTATCTGTTAAGTCAAATTGTGAGAATAATAACAAACTTCAGAAACAGAAAGATTAATGTGTAATAACTTGCATCTATTTAGCACAAAAGTCTATGAGATGTCATGAGTAGTAATTGTCTTTTGTGATTAATATTTTGGTGAATGTGTCATGGAAAAAAAACGGTGTTTATTCTTAAAACAGCATCAAGCCCTTTGGTTCGGAGTAAATTCAAATGTTGGAGAAATAGTGTTTCTCTTTTGTTTGTTTTGCCCAAACTGTGTCCATATATACATATTTGCTTTAAAAATGATCTTAACAAAGTTGGATCATTCAGTCGTTTATGTTATCACAAGTGCACGGTGATTTTTGTGACAGTGCTTCAGAAAAATGGACAGATTGTTAATTTTACCTCGGAGATGGCGTACAGTGGTCTTGATCTGTGCATGAAGTTACGCTAGCTCCTCAGTGTGCCTGCATCCTTTGTTATGCAGATGTATTATCCTCACCCCCATACCTACCTAGACTCCATCAGCATGTTTGCTCTGTTTCTATTTCTTTCATCTTTCAAAGTGCAATCCCTTTTCCAAAAAAGGTGGGAAGAGCCAAATAAAACAGAATGTTTGGATTTGGAAATCATGTAAACCCCTATTTAAAATAAATATAACACACCATACTAAATATAATGAGATGGATAGTTACGAATGTCACATCTCAAAAGCACTTGAGATAAGAGCGTGTTCATCACTTCTTGAAACAACACTCCACAAGCATTTCGAAGCTGAGAAAACCAAATGTAGTTCTGAAATCAATTTTTTCCCAATTTATGCTCGTTAACCTGCTCAACAGTTCAGTTGTTCTCTGCAGAAGATGCCACCATACGTTCTTTTAAAGCCTGTTTAACATTAATGATGCCTGGATGGACAAAAGTATTGGGCCACCCACATGTTACACCTACAGGAGCTGCTCGGTTATGGAAAGTCGTGCCACGAAGCTACTAGTGGACAGTTTTTGTGCTGATGTTAATGCAAGAGGAGGCTTTCTGCAGTTACTAAGACAGCAGAGCGTTGGCAGCTTTTACGCACTATGCACCTCAGCGCTCGCCAGCTCTGCTCTGTATCTTTATGTGACCACTTGTTGGCTGAGTTGTTGTGGTTCCTAAACGCTTCCACTTTGCAATAATACCACTGACTCTTGATTTAGACTTCTGCAGGGAATCTTTGTAGAGCCTACAACGTAACGTACGTAAGTGGCTGATGTCATTTGTGCTTGTGCTGGTGTATTATGTGTGGTCATGTCTCAGTGTTTTATATGCGGTGCCAGGTGATAGGAATAAATAAACTGCAGGGATTTTTTTCCTCCTCTTATTGAAGTCAGTTTTTTTGAGGGTCCAAACATATTTGTTACTCTGGGGGAGAATAGCTTAAGCAGTTTTCTCCACTACAATAGCTTAAGCAATTTTCCTCCAGGAATTTGCTGACATTTATGAGTCTTCATATAGATATGATTATTTTTCCTTTTAATGAGGTAATGATTGTTATTCTCACATGGATAAATTCAAAAGGAAAAATCAACAGGACTGAACAGGCCAGTCACAATAGCTGACATGTAGTCGAATCACGTTATGGCTCAGGGTTTAAGGGGGATTTGTGGTTGCGACAATTAGAGCATAGATCAAAAAGCATAAACCCAAAGTAACAACTAATGTTGTAACAACGACATCCTACTACAGGGCAGCACTTAAGTTCTCAAGAACTCAGCGAGTTCTTGAGAACAACCCATTCTTTCACAAGCAGACTGCAGGTGTGGCTACGTGCTTGATTTGATACACCTAAATTCAAACATTAAGAGGTGTGGCCTAATACTTTTGTCTTGTATAGTATATCTGCAATTTACCATACCATACATACTAATGCTTCCCATATCATGGTTGCTAGTATGTAGGTGGTAAGATTTAATAGTTTATGCAACTACCAGAGAAGACAACATATCAGGATGTTTCTTTATTTTTGTTTGTTTTAATTTATTCTTATGGATGACAAGACAAACCTGTTCTCTGACAGTGGTCCTGAGTCGCTATACTGATCTTCACAACATAATCATGTCTATTTCTAATGCAGTGCTACGTGAGGGCGCACCTTCAACATTGGCTTTTAGCCGTTTCACTTGCATACAGAGATTTCTTTGGATTTTCTCTGAACCTTTCAGTGATATTATGCACCATCCTTACTTCTGACATAGTTTTCTGGGACGCTTTCTTTACTAAGAGTCATTTTACTCGCCTGTCCAGTAGTTTAACAGCATCATCTTTAAAACGAGAACATATTTAAAAATAACAAAGTTAAAGAATGTTTATTTTGGACTACTTTCATGAATTACGGGGTTTAAATTTTTTGCAAAACAATGCACTCTGTTTTTATTGATATTTTTGCCTAATGCCACAGCTTTTTTAGAAAGAGGTTTGTACTGCTGTTACGTCATCCACTGTGTACCTGGGGGTAACAATACAAAAAAAAAAAAGTTGTGATGTCCTCAAAGCATGAGCAATACAATAGTCACTTCTTAAGAGGGGACTTTTTTCCCTGCTGTTGAACAAAGCATGATGATACCATAGTAATCCTAATAATGACAGCTCAAACATGGAAAGAACTCCTGAATGTAAAACCAAGTTCAGTATCCATGTGAGGGTTTGGTTTTTTCAGTTTAATACACAATTTACAAGACTGTATAAAGCAATATATGGAAAAGTAATGTGTTTATAATAATAAAGCACAATGTTTAAAACCTAAGTGTGTGCTCACTGGCTTCAGGAGAGTAACAGCACTAAGATGGAAACCGGTGGTACATTTACTGATTGCAGCCGATCCTTTTTAACCCATCTATTACAGTTTCTGTTTTTAGTCATCCCCGGAGCAAAGTGGGGGTAAGGACGACTGCAACCAGCGTTTTTCAACTCGTTAGTGCTCTCCCATCTGCTGCTTTCCACCTGGACACTTCCTGCAGCGAGGGATCAAGGCCCAGGGCAGAAAAGGTTTGGAGAAGTAAAGACATGCATGTGGAAATACCCTCATTAGAGAAGCCATGTTTGATGTCTGAAGCATGATGGCCAATGTTTGTTTTTGCTTTTTTGTTTTTCCACCTGCAGTTTCCTCTCCAAGACTTTACCCTTTTAATATAATCAACATGAGATGTGCAGACATTTAAATCTCCAGAAAGGAGAAATTTCTTTTTCTCCCCAAGGAATTTAATGATGTGAATAGATCTATCCAGAGTTTGTATATTGAATTACATTACCAAAAAAATCTAAGATACAAAAGGTGATGTGAACACTTTCAGAGGTTCCACTGCTAGATAACAAAGTAGCAACTTAGAAAGAGTAGTCACGAGTTTGTACAAAGTAAAAAAAAAGTAATTTGTGGAGATTTCGGGAAACAGTTGTTCACCTTTTTGTAAGAGTCGGCTCACTCTTATATAGAGCAGGGGTGTAAAACATAAGGCCCAGGAGCCAGAATCGGTCGGGTCGGGTGAAGACCCCAATCCGGCCGATTGGATGGCTTTGAAAGTGAAGGAGGACATAAATGTTAAACTTTTTACAGTTTTTTTTCCCCACAAGTTTTACATCTTTTCCAACTGATAAGACCTCCCCCGCTGCCATTCACAATACACCAAAGTAATTAAGTTACAGACTCCTGTATTTTACACATTTACTTCTTACAGTGAAGCCCAACAGGTTGCACTGACAGGTTTTCTTTCATTTACAATAGCGTTGCATTTCTTTATCATGTAAAAAAAACCAAGTCATACTGTTAAAATTGCACTTTTATCTTACATTAAGATGAAATGTGTACACGGACAGAAACTGGAGTTTTACTTGTTCGGCCCACATAAGATCAAAGTGGACTTTAAGCCTGACATCTCTTCTGTGGAGTAAATATGAAGCTACTGCTTAAATGGGAGGATGGGAAGAAATCCTGACACTTTTCACTTCTTGCTTACTAGCAGCTCAGGCAAGACCTCCCTCATTATAATATTATGCATATTTAAGACAACAAGTCATCGATATACCACGCTAATTACCTTGAGAGGTGATGGATTACATTCTTTGGACAGGCTAGCTTTTTCTGTTCCTACTCAAAGCTGCTTGAATGGGAGCTGCTTTCCAATTTGAGGCTGCACCTTCCAATATCGCCCCCTGCATCATAATTATAAACTCATTTCACACCTTAGGAAAACGTGACTGCAAAACAAGACAGTGCATCATCCGCACCATCAAAGCTGCAAAGGTTTTAAACTGATAGTCTAAAGAAAAGCATCTCGAGCGTGTGTAGCATGAGCTGTAACACATTAAAGACAAAAAGTCAATTCTGTTAAGAGTTTAAACGTCACCAGCGAAATGAGCAGTCTGACACTGCTCCAAAAAGGAGAAAAAAAAAAAAAGACATCAGAGCCGCACATTTTAGGACTTTCCCCATCACATCCTCCCCGAACAGCAATTTTTCAGAAGCACAGACAAAGCCAGCTGTCAGAACGCAGCTGGTGGCTGACAAACTGTCCCCGAAGTGGCCAAATGGTTTGCATAATACATCATGCCATAAAGAGACAGAACCCAACAATGCTTGCTGTGCAAAATGTGGTACAGACTCAAAAAGAAAAGCATTTAACAAGGATTAGGAGGCTGAATGTAGGAAACATCAAATTGAGCCTGGTTTTTATTACTTTGGACCACTTATTGAGCTCGAATTATGACGCATAAAATCTTTCCTATATTTGGATTTACATGATGACCTACTGATTAGCATACAGTGCTTAACAAATTTATTAGACCACCAGTGTAAGATTTATGCCACAGCTGCCCTAAATTACCAATAAAAATAATTTTTTATTTTTCTGTAATGGTTAATCCACCAGTATGTGCAGCTGAAACGATATTTTTAGTACTAAAATATAATTATTATCAATTATTTTCAAATTTACAGTTTTACCAAAGAAAAGAGCTAAAATGGTGCAAAAGCACTTTTTCTTTATTAAGGTGCCAAATTACAGTTGTTGTTTTACATCCATTACAGATTTGAAACATTTGTTTTTGTAGGTGAAGTTTTTTGACAGATTTCTAAAATATTTGTCTTTGTGACAGATGATCTAATAAATCTGCTAAGCACTGTACCTTTTTGTTGTCTAAAAACACATTTCTCCCCATATTTAACGTTTAAAAGCAGCTTTAAGAAGCAGTAACTAAAACTTTGATGTCATCTTTAAAGTGCTGTTAGGACAGAGCTTTTTAATTTGCGTATGTGTATGTCTGCTAAATTTAACAACAATCAGAAAAAAATGTCTTAAAATTAAGGAATGAAAATAATGAATTTCAACATAAAAATTTACTTAAAAAACATTTGTAGTCATTTAGTTTAGAGGAGGATGTAAACTGGCATGTGCTTTCAAAAGACTTAAAACAGGTGTCTTAATATGCTACAAATTTGCACTGTCCAATATTTAATGTGCAGCTATGAATAAATAGATCAGGTCCGGGAGGGTGAACCACTTGATGGAAACAGACAAAGCACGAAAATCCGACATGCGTGCTGACAGAGGTTCATGTTCTTTTTCTTTTCCAAGAGTGGAGGGTGGAAAAAAACCCTCCTCAGTGAGTCCCTCAAGGATTACCCTTCACAATCTTTCAGCCCATCACCAAAGAAAATTCACAGATTAGATTTCGGTCCAGTGTTGACTGGAATTGCCCTGAGCTCAGTCCGCATGCACAGGTACTCTCCAATTACAGCCATCAACGCCATGCAAGCTATGTTGACGAGCCACCAGGACAAGGCAGCTGGAAGATGAGCGTTATATATCCAGCAGCCGATCATGTGGAAGAAGTGCACGGTGACCGTGAAGTCCAGGCACTGTTTCCCTCGGCGGATGAAGAACCACAGACCGAGGGCGCTGCAGGAACAGTGACACGGAAAAGATGCCAAAGTTTGAGTATCACTGTACATTAAATGTCGACCATTTTCTACGTAAACATTTAAAATTTTCAACCTTTACACTTAACGAAATGTGTAACTGCACAGATGTAAATAAGGTCTAAACACCCTTTTATAATGAATGCCTCATGGGATGCTTGAAAAACAGGATGCTGTTTGGCTGTCACACAAATCTCATCCATTTATGATGTATAGAAAAAAGACTGATGATATTTCTCACCAGGTAAGAGAATTCAAGATGAATGCCATCATTGAGAGCCTGCCTTGCACGGTTGCAAAACCGAGAGCCTATCAAAGCAAAGAAAACATTTAACATTTACAGTTTTAAGAGAGCGAATATGCGACACAAAAATGCATACGCACGCATATCTTAAAACTTACTTGATAGCTGAAGATCTGGTCCAATGACCGACTACTCTGCACAAGGCTGTCCACTCCAGCCAACCACAGGCCCAAAAAGCTGTAGTAGATGCACTGCATCAGCACGATCTGGCACACGATGAGGACCGGGTCCCAGATGTAGCTACGGAAATGAGTGGCCATTGCTGGCTGACGTTCCACGTACAGACACAAAGGACGTTAACAACTGCTAACAACTGTTAACTGCTGGCCCATCAGATGTGACTTGTGGGTGTGATCTAAAAAATAAATAAAAATAAAAAATCTGAAACACAGAAAGTTACATTGGGAAAAAAAGGATTAGATTAGTACAAAGCTTGGTTTTAAATCCTGCTTTAATATATTTATTAGACAGAAATAGGGAAGATTATAGCTACAGCCAGCTGCTTTGCACTTAAGTAGAAAATAAACAGATGTCCGGAACAAAGTGTTTAGTACACTTCGGGCACTTAACACGGTTAGTCCGGTTGACTTAAGCTTTCGCAAAAGTCAGTCTAGGTAAACTATGTGCTTGCATTCATAGTTCCTGTACAAATGGGGGGTAAAAAGGCAGGAGATGAGATGAAATGTGTGAGGAGTAAAGTGTAGAAGTTTATGTTGTTATCGGTTTACACAACAGAGGATAAAGCAGTCCTCATGACCTTTGCACCCACATCAGCAGCAGTTAATAATCACTAAAAACAGGTCAGCAGATCACTACAGTGTTGTCTTATCTTTCATCTTTGTGCATGTGTAAGCATTTATTTCCATCTCAATTCACCGTAGATCTTCTGCTTGACCAGCTCATATTTCCCAAAAAATGTTATGGTCCAAAGCTTGGACATATATAATGGTTGCTAGGGCTGGGCCATATCATACCATTCATGGTAATACCGGTATAATTTTGGGCAACGATAAAAAAATGAAATATGAGATACTTTTTAGTTTTTTCCATACATTAAAAAAATGAGGAAATATTTGAACATGAAAAACCACTGAAGATAAACGCCTGAGCTTTGTACTAGTAAACCAGTATCTGTAATTTGAGAGAGATACATCAAAAAATGTTGAGTATTGGCTAGTTCAGAAGGAAAGAAAGACAGACAAAAAAAACATCAAGCAGCCCAATAAAGTTGCACATTTGAGCAAAAGCTTTACATTGCAAAAGACAATTAGTGATCATTTGCGAACTGTAGATTGAATTGAATTGTAGATGATGTCCAAAAGAATGCTAAATTAATGCCATTTACATCCAATTTTCGTGCTGGATTACACAAACATGTTAAGTTTTATCACAAAAACAGTCTATTCCGGACAAAACACAGTTCTAAAGTTTCCAGATGGCTTTCTAAATATAACAGAGATAATAAATTGTGTTAAATATATGAAATATTTCATTTTCATTGATCCATTTCACTAGAGTAGCCTTGCAAGACCAGGATGTGATGCACATGAGGTGTGACTAATAGTGCATTGTAAGACCCTAACCCGAATCCCGGACTGCTAATACTTGATATATGAGGGTAAAATTTCATAGCAATCATTACATGTGTCCAAACTTTGGACAAAGTTCTGGCAAATCGGGCATGGTCGAGCAGAAAATGTTGAACAAAGCTGATGATGTGAGATGGAGTGACACACCAAGTCACATTTAGCGATTTTAATGGCATGACCACTAATGGCTTTAAGAATTAATCCAATAATATATCCAACTTGTCTTCAGGTGAACACACCAATGCTGACATTTTTGACCTGAAACTTCCACAACAGCATCGAGGCTTTAATGAAGACATCCGCTTCTGCTTTAACTCGGATCTCAGTTAAATCACACCCACAATATCCTGCTTTAAATAAACACCGAGGTAGCTCAGTAACAATCGGGGTTGTAATGTTATGGTGATGGTAGGTTAGGGTTAGGTGAACACAGAGAAACCCGATAGCACAGGTAGCTTAGCCGTCGACCAACACATACTCGCAGATTAGCAAAAGCCAATGTAATATCATGTGATCGCTCACAGGCGGGAGACTAAATGGCTCAAATCTATTTATTTATATTAAGCTCAACTAAACATAAAAACGAAGGCTAACTCGCGAAGGCTTTTATCTCCCAGCCTAAAACCTGTAAACATTACAGAGGGTGAGTCGGCGCTAAGTTAAAGCTTCATCGTGTTTGAAGGAGAGCGGTCTGGAAGTGATACGGACCTGCCCGCGGGTCAGAAAGTCTTAAGGATGCTGGATCAACGATAATCCCTATGGCTCTTCAAAGTTCCCCAAATTCTGTCGTTACTTAACCGGGCCTCATCGTACACTACATTGGACTAGCTAAACCCTGTTAACAACACGGAAGTCAGAACAGTTTGCCCGGAAAGAAAACTTCATGACCAACTAGTCACTGCCAAAGTAAAATACTTCCGTTCTATTCCTGAAAACCCATGTACTGTCACTCCTGCGACATTAATTATTTGCCAACAGTGTGTAATAAAAATGTCTCGTAATTCATCAAAAAGCAACGTCTATAATTGTTTTGTTCATAATAGGTTATTTTTCGTTTCGGAATTTTTTTTTTTTTGATGAACTAGCTACATTTATTTTGAAAATCTACCAAGTTAAAACTTCCAAACGGTTGCAAAAAATTATGAATTTTACTTTTTGCATATCTAAATCGATAAAGAAATAAAATGATAAACGTTTAAATAATAATTAATAAGAAGCTGTTAAAATATCCAGACAGACAAAGGAGGAAGGGCATATTAACATGTTGGGTTTTTTTTTAAATTGTTTTCATTGGGGTTTTTTCCTCCTTTCCTTTTTTTTTTTGTCTTTTTACTATTGATATTAAAAAATTACCACCTTATAGTGGTGGAGGGGTTTGTGTCTCCCAGCGGCTATGTTTTCATGGAGGTGAGGGGGTTGCCCCCCTGGTAGGGTTTTCCATGGCAAATTGGTCCTGGTTTGGGTTGCCAACTTTTTAATTATCAAATAAGGGACACTCTGGAGTGCCAGAAGCACAATGCACAACCAGCTGGGCATAGTGTAAATATGCACTATATGTGACATTGCATGTAATGATCATACATAACATAACATTTAAAGTAGAATAAGGGATGAACCAATTTTGCTGATTATACGGGATGTCCCTGCTAAAACAGGACAGTTGCCAACCCTAGTCCTTGGTCAGGGACCAGACAAGACCATTTTAAAAACACCTACAAGTAGAAGTTCTAGAAAACAGTTCATCCTGCCTGGGATAGGGTTACCAGGGCCCTTCCCTGGTGCAGAGTGACTGCCCAAGGGTGAGCACTTGGTCGCCAGTCTTTAATCCATGGCTTCACAGACACCTCCCTGAGGGAGTTGGGCTGCATTACCTGTGTCTGCTGCGTTTTCTATGTTGATTAATTCAGAATGTGTATTTATTTGACCAGTTATTTGTCTGCTTTGCTAATCCAGCCAGAGTTAGGGCTCCGTTTAAACCTGGGGTCTCTCATTGGATTGTGGAGCCATCTCCCTGGCTTACAGCACCAAAAGTCTGAAGACGAGCGGGGACAAGTCGTCCATCACCGAGAAAGAGGTCACTGTGGCAGCTAAGCAATTCCTTGGTGACATATGGATAGGTTCTGTGGCTGCAGTGATGTGGATGCTGTACCAGTCCATTGTGGTGAAGAGAGAGCTGGGCTTAAAAGCGAAGCTCTCGATTTACCGGTTGATCTATGTCCCTACTCTTATCTATGGTCACAAACTTTGGGTAGTGAAAGAATGAGAAAGAATGAGATTGCAGATACAAGCAGCGGAAATGAGCATCCTCCGAAGGGTGGCTGACCTTTCCCTTAAAGATAGGTTGTGGAGTCTGGCCATCCGGAAAGGGCTCAGGGTAGAGCGACTACTCCTCCACATCAAAAAAAGCCAGTTGAGGTGGTTCAGGCATCTGACAAGGATGCCTCCTGGGCAGTGTTGGTCAAGTTACTTAAAAAAAGTAATCAGTAACTAATTACTGATTACTTCCCCCAAAAAGTAATCCCGTTACTTTACTGATTACTTATTTTCAAAAGTAATTAATTACTTAGTTACTTAGTTACTTTGTAAAAACACGATTTACAACCTGAATAGATGATAAAGCGATAGAGCTTTCAGCCCAATTCTACTTTTTCTACATAATCCATCATACAAAATGTAATCAAATGGAAAAGTCTCTTTTTTTAACTTGTTTTATCAGTTTTAATCTTTTAACTTTATGCATCAAGCAAAAATTTAATTATATGCAACATTCTCTGACTTGAATAAATTAGTTTAACATTTAAACCTATTTTCTGCACATTCCAACACATAAAATAAAATATTTTTTGTGTTTACACTCACTCTTTCAAATAGATGCAAGTAAAACACAGCAGTAAATAAATAAAGTCAAAGACTCAGCGGTCCTGTTGCTCTATTTTCACCTGTAAAGCAGGACTGAGGTAGACTGAGGTTTACCCTGGTGCAGGTGTGCCGCGGTCAGTTGAAGAATCCGCGAGTTTCTCTGTGAATTTCCCATTATGTCGTTGCGCACTCAGTACTTGCTTGGAAGTTTAGGGGGTTTTTTTCGCTGTAAAAAGAAGTTTTCTTCCCACGCACGATGGACACTAATGTTTTTGTCACTTTTTATGGAATCAAACTCAAAGTAAGGTCAGTACTTCCACGCTTTAAACGCTGCACGCTCATACTCTCTCCCGCAATCAATATGTGATCCATTGTTGATCTGCACACAGCTGTTGTCACTAACGGCGCACTCACTTACGTCACTGTCGTGAGACATTCTCGCAAAAAATCACGGTTTTAGTAACGCAGTAACGCAGCGTTCCTACGGGAAAGTAACGGTAATCTAATTGCCGTTTTTGCAATAGTAATCCCTTACTTTACTCGTTACTTGAAAAAAGTAATCAGATTACAGTAACGTGTTACTGCCCATCTCTGCTCAGAAATACTGTATTTCACTAATAATAAAGTTTTCTTATTTAAAATAGGAGGAAATGGAAATGGACAATTCAGTCTGGTATCAAGTAAAAAGTCTTTTTTTCTGGAACTTATCAGGCTATAAGAGGATTTATTTTTTTCTGGTTGGGGTCAAGTTGAACCACTTTCAGGCTCGTCGATGTGTGAAGCTTTTGGGAGGTGAGTTCTGAGCTTTAGAAAGGACTGACTTCGTGATTAATGATTTTAAAAAGAAAACATTATACAACCCATGGTGACCAGATCTGGCACGCCCCCCTTGCCAGGTGTTCCTGATTTTTTTAACTTAAAGTTAGCCTTTTTCTTAGTCGGAGCTTTGTGTGCACTGGTTGCCGCTGCGTTTGTAAGGTAATGTTGTTTGGCCTTGCTTTTTTAAATATATATATATATTAGGGGTGCAACGATACACAAAATTCACGGTTCGGTTCGGTTCGATACTTTGGTGTCACGGTTCGATATTTTTTCGATACAAAAAAAATGTTCATGCCTTTTTAATTTGTCATTTATTAAAATTATAAATATATATTTTAACACAAAAGTACAGTTTTTAAATTTAACCCTAACCCTTGTGCGTGTTGTTTTTTAGCTCGTCATATTGCAGCCACAGAAATTCTTTTGTCCATGAAAACATAAAGCTGCACTTTCTTTTTGCCTTATAGTCTGATTTGTCATAACTTCTCCGTTTTGTGGTAAGCTTTTCTTTGGCTGTCACTTCTTCACCCTGACCTGTCTTATTTGGCTCAGCAGAACTAAAATATATATCTGTCTGTGAAGGTTCTCAGTCATCCAGGTCATCGTAGTGAAATATATATCCTGCCGCACTCACATAAGCTCAGCGATTCTCTGCGCGATCAACCTCTCACATGTTTAAGCTGCGGGAGATTTCACTTGTCATGTTTGCATAGTAAGCTAACAATTAATAAGACGATGTCAGAGGAATTGGTGCACAAATTATCATCACTCACAGATCAGTGCTGTCGCTCTCTATACACAGTTCCCGCGATTGCAAAGTGAAAGCAAAAAAACAAGCGCAAATTCAAACACGATTTCAATATGTCACATATTGACAGTGGCTCACCCAATGACATAATTACCCAGCTACATTTCTGAAAGAATGCAAAAGCATTGACATATATTTTTCCTTCCTACAATAGCCCGACAGGCAGGGCAGAGATAGCCCCGGGACGTCGGGCTAGCGATATTGCGAGCCCTGTATCTGATTGAGGAATCACTCATCTTTGGAAAAGAGAGTTTATTACAGAGAAATGTCTCTTTCCAAAATAAAAGCTATACTATCCGCTTCTTCTGGGCTATATTCTCAGCAGCATATTAAACATATCAGGTCTCCATAAGGAGAATCCTGTGCTAACAGCTGTCTAAATGACTCGGCTAAAGTTTGTAGCATGCATGCTTGTTGTTTTTGTCTTTGCACTAGGATGATGTCGGTGTAAATGTGCAGTCATATTCGTTGTGTTCCCACTAGTGCTTTCAGGTTAATCTCGTTGAAATAACCTTAACGCCACAACACGGCAAATCTCCGTTAACGAGCTACCCTATACAGAGGGGCTAGACAGCCAACACGTTAAGGAGCTAACTGCGCTAACACACTAGCTCCCACCCATGTAATTGAGCATTGCATGGCACATCCAACATACTGTTTTACTTTAGTCCATGACTCGCTTACCTTCAGGGTCATATGTCACATGAAAACCAAAATAATTCCAAACGCCAGATCTGAATGAGGGTGGGGAGGTCCACTTCTGTCTCGCTAGCTTGCCCTGCGCTCTTCCTTCTGACCATCCTGTCTGTGTTGAGTGCTCAGTGAATCTGCGTTCGACTACTCCGCCTAGGCTGCTCTCTCGAGCCTAGGCGGAGTAGTCAAATGCAGATTCACTGAGCGCTCAACACAGACAGCATGGTCAGAAGGAAAGTTGATAAAATAAATTACAAATTTTGTATTGTTCTTTTTTTTTTCTCCCCTTTGGTTTTCTTTCTTTCTCTCCCCCTCTTTCTTTCATTCTTTCCCCCTGTCCTATCCCACAGTCATGTCTGTCCCGTTTGCAACTGAAAATAAAATAAATTCATAATTATAATAAAGGTCAATCAAATGGACCAATATGATGATCCACTTAAAATAAATCCTCTTGGCATCTTTCTTGGCCTCAAGACAACAATTCTGATGGCTATAGATCCAAACGGGACACAAAAAATAAAAAAAATAAAAAAAATAAAAATTTAAAAAAATTGTATTGTTCGATACATATGCGTACCGAACCGAAAGCACTGTATCGAACGGTTCAATATCGATACGAATATCGTTGCACCCCTAATATATATATATATATATATATATATATATATATATATATATATATATATATATATATATATATATATATATATATATATATGTATATGTATATGTATATATATATATATATATATATATATATATATATATATATATATATATATATATATATGTATATGTATATATATATATATATATATATATATATGGGATTTAATAAGTTTTCTTCGTCCCACTCCTTTTTCAGGCAAGTTTTGTTTTTGTTTTGTGTATTTTATGTTCAATATAGGTATTTGTTGTGCCTGAAAATGAATAAATAAATGAAAATGAATGAAATGAAAATTGAAGGAATTATGAATGTCGAAATGTGCTGTCAGCCTTAGCCAGTCAGAAAGCATGTGATTGGCAACAGCTACATTTTTCAGCAGTGATCACAAACACACTGCCAGTTCAGTAAAAACACACCTGGAAAGAAAACACAATGTAGCAGTCATGGATTAGCCTCCAAAGGCAGCCAATATCCAAAGAGGAGCTTTGCATGTCCTTCAAGAAGCCTGGAGAAGTATTCCTAAAGACTACTTCAAGAAATGACTGTGTTGGAGAATATTGACGTTCACGCTCGTTAGATTGGTATAAACTCAGCTTTTGCTTCATATTTCTGTATAAGTTTGCATGTTTTAGTAAATCACTGCACCTATTTCCCAGTTTTCCTTAGAAAATGTATAGAAGTGATGGGTGGATCAAGACTAGCTTGACGCTCACGGGAAATAGTCACATGTGGGTGAAACCTGAATGTATGGTGGATGATTCTGATCATGAATTCAGAACTCAAGTTAAACAGTAATTGTAACAGCATTATTAATTCACATTAGTAAGGCAGACTTAAAAGAAATCCAAGTTACAAAGCTTTGCAGTTCTTTGTTTTGTTTTGTTTTTAAAAATACAGTGCACATGTGAAAAGGACAAAGGTCTAAGGTTAATCTCTAACACAAGAGCAAGTCTTAGACAGAACCTGACAGCAGAGCATGCTGTCCAACCTTGGATTAGTTGTAGTTATTGATATTTAACCCTTTACTTTGATTTTAAGTGTTTTAGTATTTGATATTTACTTTGTGTTTATAGTGTCAAGAAAGACCATAATGTTTAGGGCACATATGAGTGTGACAAGAATATGGCAGCTCATAGAAAAGAGGATGATGTCGTGCATCAGTGTGCGTGGGAAACTGCCCGGGCTTCAGCGTGCTGTTGGTAAGAATAATATTTGAGGGTCTCTTTTTTTTTTTAAATATCAAAGATGATCAGTATCATTTTTTTCAATCTGTACATGCCTGAAGAGTGTCTGTATCAGAAGTTCTCGGTTTTATTTGTATGTGTGTGTATATATATGTTTGTTTGTTTTTTAACAGGTGAAGTTCGGAGGAAGAGCAGCTTTAGACAAAGCCCTTTGCTGTCAGCCGCTCCTGTTCGTGCGCTCATAGATGAACAGATCAGCATTAAAGGGCGTTTCCTGTCTCAAAATTATCCTGTCACAGTATGCGCACAAATGCACAGTGAGGAGGGAGATCTGTGGGAGGCGTTTGCTCATTATACAACAAATGCGAGCAGGAGCATCAACTGTGAGTGAAATACTCTTAAGTGCTGTTGGGTGACATAGTAGACAGTTTCTGTAATATATAGATGTCCACATAAATAAAAGCAGCTGGCATGTGGGACATATAAGCAGGGCAATAATGTTGAGATGCTCACTGTGCCAGTGGCAGGGTTTGACTTTTTTATTGTATTTAAAAACAAAATGGAGCAAAAAAACAAACATGCTGAAATTAAATTGAACAAAGTGTTTGTCATTTTAATCTGCAAGCTGCAAGTAATTATTGATAAAAGTCACAGGTTAATATTTAATGTGTTTACTGTGGAGACATCCTGTGGCAGTCATGTTATATTAATTCACTTCAGTTCAATTTTATTTTATTTATATCGTGCACGCCATTTCTTATCAACAGTAGCTTCAAGGCACTTTATATTGTAGAAAGAAAATAATCAGACTCCGTTTTAACAAGGAGACAGTAAAGATTGTGTGAAGAGATATTAACCAGGCTTTTATGCAGGCAGTGTTTCATTTTATTTTTGTCTCTGTTCTTACCTGAATAGTGACCAGCGATCATTCAGTTGGAGGTTCTTATTTAGGCTGTGAGCCGATGGGACTCTTCTGGGCTTTGGAGCCTGCACTCAGAAGCAGAGAAGGTTTGAGGCAGGTTTCAAATCCAGCTGCCTCTTATGTTGCGCACTTAAAAATACAGCTAAAGGATTCTTTCATTCATTCTACATTTCTGGCTTCACTGACTGCTTCTTTCTCTGTGTAAATATAAATGCTGATCACAGGCTTAGGAAAAGAAACGTGGAGACGCCATACATAGTGAACATCTCCTTACTGGAGGGCCACACTTCACCCAGTGAGGGGCAGAGCACTGAGCTGGCAGCTGTAACCGTTGAGCGCTGGTACATGGCGCCAGGAGTGAGGAGAATAGAGATTCGTCAGAACAAAATTGTAGGAACATTATTCTTACCCCCTGGTGAGCGTTCACTGAAGTGGCATTTATTGGCAGTGCCTTAGTCAGCAGTCACTGAACTTCACATGCTGATTTCCTGCAGGCCCGGGCCCTTTTCCTGCTATGCTGGATCTGTGGGGAATGGGTGGAGGACTGTCGGAGGACCGCTCTGCACTTTTTGCCTCCAGGGGATTCGCGAGTCTTTCTGTTGCCTACATGGGGCACAAAGACTTACCTGGACCACCAGACATAATGAGTGTTGGCGATTTGTATTTCAAAGTAGGATAACTTTGTCCGAGTTTCAGTGTATAAGCACTGGATTTAACCTAACAGCCTTGTATTTGTTTGTAATGTTTTTGTCACTCTCTTAAAATGTTTTGTTTGGTCAGTCAGCCTTCCAGTTACTTCAAGATCACTGTCAGGTCGATGCAGACAGAATTGGGGTCATTGGCCTCTCCTTTGGAGTCTGTCTAACCCTTCGCATCGCCACTAGGATTGGTGTTAAAGTGCGTCCCAAACTCACCTGTTTTGAAATCTGCCGTATGATCATCACATTGTTATTTGCATATGAAAAATACAAATCTGATAGACAGGCAATTATGAATGACGTTAACATTCATTTGTTCCCCTTTCCAGCCATCATGTTTGATTTGTATTAACGGGCCAGTAGGAAGCCCGCTGTTAGATGAAGATGGCAAGACCAAAACGATTGAGAGGTAATGGCTGGTTACTTTAGATTCTACTCTCAAATCAAATCAAATCAAATCAAATCAAATCAAATCAAATCAAATCAAATCAAATCACTTTTATTGTCACATCACATGTGCAGGCACACTGGCACAGCACATGCGAGTGAAATTCTTGTGTGCGAGCCCCACAAGCAACAGAGGTGTGCAAACACAACAACACAAACGAGCAAAATACAAGAATGGCCAACCTGAAACTAATAAATATATGTACAATATATAATAGTGTATGCATTTCTGGATGTGTATACTAAATATTTTCCTACGTGTGTGTGTGTGTGTGTGTGTGTGTGTGTGTGTGTGTGTGTGTGTGTGTGTGTGTGTGTGTATACACATTTTTACAAATTAAATAGTAAAAAAAAATAAAAAATAAAAAAATAAAAATAATAAAAATAATAATAATAATAATAATAATAATAAAATATATAAAATATACAGAGTTGAATATGTGCAAAACAAGTGGCATTTATATACAGTGTGGAGTGCATAATGTTGAAGTTCCAGTAGTGAAGCTGAGGTGTCTATGACGTGTTCAGCAGTCTGATGGCCTGATGGAAAAAGCTGTCTCTCAGTCTGCTGGTACGGGACCGGATCCAGTCTATTTGAACCGTTCACTTCTGGTGTCACTTATAAGTACAGAGTACTTATAGATATTTCTTATTTTAATGTTGGTTTTGATTTCTGGACAGTGATGCTTTTTATTTTGATAGCGTGGCCTCTGTACACCTCTCCAGTGGATTTTTAACAAAATCCCACATTAAGATGGGCAGTCTAACAAATTTTAAACATAAGGACTGATTATAATAGTGTACTTTGTGGCTCTCTTTTAATCTGGATAAATCATGGTGGTAACTTATGGTGAACCTGATTGGGGCAAGGTTATGTTGAGTTTCAGTGAAATTATGTGTTTACAGTATGCTTTAAGTGCAATATACAGCCCCAATTCCAAAACAGTTGGTGCAATGATTTGCACATTTCATAAACTCCTACTTTAGTCACAA
This sequence comes from Rhamphochromis sp. 'chilingali', assembly GCF_963969265.1. Taxonomy (NCBI): domain Eukaryota; kingdom Metazoa; phylum Chordata; class Actinopteri; order Cichliformes; family Cichlidae; genus Rhamphochromis; species Rhamphochromis sp. 'chilingali'. The sequence goes on from NC_137936.1 coordinate 16,607,429, forward strand.
TGGAGCAAAGAAAATCTCTAAACTGAGAAAAATATGAAGTCTGTTTGAATTTGATAGCAGCGCTGTGTCTCAAATGTTAGGAAAGGGCTCATATTAGGAAAATTACTCTGCTACGTTTGTGGGGTATTTGTTGACAATCATTTGAAATCAGTTAAACTAATTTGGCTTTGCTGTGGCAACAAACTAACAAGCACCCAACAAACTCTTTATTGGGTGTGTGGAGTGTGTCAGACCTGGGTAACATTTAATTACAGATGATATGTTGTACTTAATTTCATGACCTTTTTCCTTTTCCTTGCCATGCTTTTCTTTCCCAGTCATTCTGGTACAGAATAATCTTGACCCATAAAAGCCATCTGCTGATTGCACACATTAACGGTGATACGACTGTATCTGTCGAGTGATCTTGACTTGGTTAGGTGTTGTGAAGTTCTTTTTTTTTAACCATGGAAATAATTCTGTGATGCACTTTAGCTGCAGGTTTTTGCTACCTCTCTCGTAAATTTGTTTTGATTTTGCAACAGTTAATGAAATGCTCTCGTAAAACCTAATGAATTCTACTTGAAAGTCTTAACTTCAATCATATTGAGTCTTTAAACTCCAGTGTGGTGATGTACCTTACAAAAGTATATTGTGGTCCAAAAACATAATTGTAACCTGGACTTTTATCTAGTTCAGGGTCCTCCGTCTACTCCAGGGCTGACATAGTAATCGCTGTTTTTAAGATTTTCACGAGTAGATGTTAACAAACAGTACCATCTCTGTCCTGTTCTGCTCTTTAAGTGACCAGAAACATTGGGAGCTCGATGATCGAGGCCGTGTGAGTTTCAGACATGTCTCTCTGCCGGATAATCTGCCCGCTGAGAACAAACAGAAGGTTCTTCTCTGCCCATCACACATGCATAGAGAAGCACATGTGTATAGAGCTCAGTAATCTCTGCTCTTTATTGTTTTTTTTTTTTGTTTGTTTTGTTTTCTCTTATTTTCTTTTTGTAGGTAAAGAACATCACCTGTCCTCTCATGTACATAGTGGGTGAAGACGATCTGTGTGCTGCAAGCACAGAGAATGCAGATGTGGTAAATTAACTTATTTTACTTTAATTACAATTACAGATTACATTTTAAATGTTATGTTGTCCTGTATATATTATTTGGAGACTCTTGATGTCTACTGAAATGTATTAAAACACTCTAAGAATACAACAGTCATTTATAGTCACCTGAATGCAGTTTTGTATATTGTCTGTGTGGACTGACTGCACACTGTTTCATTGTTTACTCTGATCGCTGGTCATCAGATTGAGGAGGCCCTGAGGTCTGCAGGTAAATCCCAGCTGTTTACCCGCTTGTCATATCCCGGTGCCGGTCACCTGATCGAGCCACCCTACGCACCGTGTGCAAGAGTGTCTCTATGGAGAGCCAAACCAGAGAAATGTGAGCTTAAGTTTTCCTCTCATTGTATTTTATTAAGAATACAATATATAATGGTAAATAAATTTGCAGTTGGTTGTTTTTGTTTTTTTTTGTTTGTTTGTTTTTCTTCCCTGCAGTATTCACTCTGTGGGGAGGTCACCCCGCACCCCACGCTGCTGCTCAAGAAGATTCCTGGAAGAGGATCCTAGAGTTTATGGAAACCCATCTGAGGCGGTGAATCTCCACATGGACAATAATCCATCGTTAACATGATTCTGAAATCCTGCATTTGTTTGAGCTGTGAAAGATGTCCAACGACTGGTGTGCAACTTGGGTTTTAAAAAATAAATAAATAAATAAAACTCATTTAAAAACTATTTGGGCCACAAGAGGTCGCTGTTTGGTTGCTATCAAAACAGCCAGTTCAGTATGAGTCAGTCTGCACCGTACAAAGGAAAAGAAAGCTTTCAGCAGTTTAGACCCACAGATGTTGGGCTGTCAGGTACAGCTGTGCCTATACTACTCAACAAGTAGTATAGGTGTTAATTTTCTTAGCTGGACTGCATTACATGTACACACACGTCTGTTATTTGTCTTTCTAAAAGATGGAACCAGTCAGCTTGGCCTTTCCTCCTATTTCTCAGTTTGTGTATCCTCGTTTCCTTTCCTCACCTTTTTGACTCCTCACAAGGGGAGAGAGGAGTGTGTAATCAAAACAAAAAAAAAGACGTCCTTGCTTCAGAGGGCATGTTGTGAAGCAGCATCTGTTAAACATGTCTCAGTACTGCTGTAGCTTATCGATTCTGTCAGATGAGCATAAATGTTTAGTAATGACAGACAAATATGTGGAAGTATCATACGTTTATATATTTTTGTTTCTCAAATACATATTCCACACATGCTATATTAGAAACTCACCAGCCATTTTATTAGGTATACATTGGTGGTGTCCGTTTGGACCCTCTTTTGCCTTCATTACTACATTAATTCTTTGAAACAGATTCAACAAGGTGCTGGAAACATGCCTCAGAGATCTTGATATGATAGTGCCACACAGTTGCTGCAGATTTGTTGGCTGCACATCCATGATGCAAATTTTGTGTTCCACCACATCCCAAAGGTGGATTGAGGTCGGGTGACTGTGGAGGCCTTTTGAGGACACTGAACTCATGTTCAAGATTCTAGTCTGAGACGATCTGCGCTTTATGACATTTTGTTTTCCTCCTACAAGCAGCCATCAGGAGATGGGTACACAGCAGTCATAAAGGGATCGACAGGTTCGGCAACAATACACTGGTATGCTGTAGTGTTTAAACCCAATTGGTACTAAATAGCCAAAACTGTGCCAAAAAATATCCCCCACACTATTTCACCACCACCAGCCTGAACTGCAGGATCCATAGATCTAAAAGTTCATCTTGCTTACATCACATTCGGACTCTACCGTCCAAATGTCACAGTTGAAATCTACTCTCATCAGATCAGGCAACATTTTTCAGTCTTCCATTGTGGCCTCAGCTGATAGGAGTAGTCGTCTGCTGCTGTAGTTTATCTGCTTCAAGGTTTGAGGTTTCATTTTGTGCCTTGAGAGATGCTGTGCTTTGGTTGTAAAGAGGGAGTTACTGCTGCCTTCCTGTTAGCGCAAATCAATCTGGCCATTCTTCTCTGACAGAACTTAAAAGGTCAATGTCTACATATTTAAATCTGTTGAGTTGCTGCCTTGTGATTGGCTTATTAGATATTTGTGTTAATGAGCAGCTGAATAGGTGTACCTAATAAAGTGACTGGTAAGTGTATTCAGCAAACATTTCCATACTAACAAAAAGTATCAAACTGCATGACTAATAAGAGTCTCCCAGTCTCACAAAAAACAAAACATACTTTCTTTAAATGAGTAATTCATGTGCATGCAAACTATTTCTGTTGCTTTGGAATAAACAGTTCATTGCAAGCAGAGGTGACCATGGCGATGAGGGCAATGAACTCTTTGAAGTCGATCTCCAAATCTCCGTTCTGGTCGAGGTCAGCGAAGAGTTTATCCAGTGTGTCCTTCTCCTTGATTTTCTGTTTAGCAGGAAAATTGCATTAAAGTTCATCATTAGTAGTAAATGGACAGTATATTTAATAACACTGATAAATCTGTAGCATCACCACTAACTCTACTAGGCTTAAATCTTAATTACACCGGAATAGAAGGAAAATTGTTAGTTATCTAATATATTTTTAATATCTCTGAGACTCAGCTGTGCAGCGTGTCAACGCTTGAAAAGGAAGCAAATAAAAATCCACTACAGCCCCAAGCAACCTTAGTCAGTTGTACATGCTTTGCTCGTATAAATTTTAAATCCATCAATAATGTTTGTGAAATTCTGTGCAGTTTTTTTCTTATTTAAATACACACTGTGCTGCGTGCCAACAAATTGATGCATGCTTATTATTGTTGTCATAAACACACCCGCTTTGCAGAAGATATCTTACCACTATGAAATTATTCATCTCATTGTTGATAAGTTCTTTAAGGTCTGCTTTCTTCAGATTGCACTTCTGACCCGAGTATTGGTGGAAAGTTTGGATAATAGTGATCATGCTGCTCTCCAGGTCTGACATAGCATCCTTTGTGGCCTGAGACAAACAATTTGAATCAGTTCCCGTTCTTTTGTCTCGCCACACAAAGAAGTTAATTGTCCGTCTGTTGGATTTTCTTCATTAAATACACTATAAGCATGCATTAATAACAGCATATTTGTATCCTGATCTTGTAGGACAACATTTAAAGAAAAATCTGTTTTGCATAGGGAGCATTTTGTCTTTCTTACCTCCATCTGTAGAACCTCCTCTGTCTTCCAGGGATCTTCAGTGTGACTGAAGGCTTTTCGAGCTGCGACTTCTCTGCCTCGCTCAAATTACCTCGCACACTAAACTGTATTGATCAATCGTCTCACACTCACCATGTAATGCACAACTAATGGATCCTAGTGGTCAAAGCTTCAACCAAGAACCATTTGCCTGTAAAGTGTGTGTGCAGTAGTCTTTATGTGAGCAATATACTGTATGCATTTTTATTTATTTATTTTTTTCAGCACTTAGCTTAACATGAGGCTTAAATGAAGGCTAACCTCAGATGAGCACATAATGGATACTTTGCTGAGAACCATGAGGTCACAAGTAACAGAAAGTCAAGAACTACAAGAGACTTTAAAAGTGTTAAATATCTGCAGATCTGCATCTCAGTGAGATTTCTTTGAGCTCAAATGAAGGCCAGTAATATCTGACAGTGTCTGATAAGAGTAAATAATTATTAGTCACCAAGCAAGATTTTGTCCTTATGCAAAAGAGAGAATTCAGTTGCTTTATGTGATGTAATCTAATTTACAGATGCAACTATTTGCATTTGTCTTAAGGCTCTAAAGCAGTTGTGAAAAACCGATCCCAGTGAACTGCCATACGTGTCACATGGAGATAGTACAGTAAGAGCTTCAGTTGTATTCTTAACTCAGTACTGTGTTTGGGGTCTTAACAGGAAGAGATGCTGGAATTGCCTGTGCCTTCCCATTAAAGGAGCTCTAAAGAGTTCAAATGGAAATCCATTTCATTACAGTAAGAATATGGCTATACGATACAGCATTAAAAAAAAAGCATGACAGAGAACTAATGTGCTCCACAAAGGCAGATGGGGTGGTGGGGGCGAGTTTCTTATAAATTAGACATGATTACTGGGGGCATTGCTGGGGCTTAATCAATAAATTGCATTATATTGTAGCGAATATGGTCTGGAAATGTACAACATGCTTTTCCTATCAGTATATTAGTATAATTAGTATATCAGTATGATTTTCCACCCTTGTACCTCCTGGAAGAAAAAACAAGGTCCAGATTATTCACATGTTGAATACACTCAGCGAATTAGTCAGTAATATAAAAAATATTAATTTAAAACAGAAGCATTTTATGTTCATAAACAGTGTAGTTTCAGTTCATTTCTAATGACCTGGATTCAACATAACCTCGTTTCACATTATTTAAGAAATATCATTAAAAAAAAACAAGAACGTCCTCAAGAAGATGTTTAAATAAAGCTCCATTATCAATACCTATCACATGCAAATTGAGTACCTCTTTTTCAACAATACTTGTCCAAAAATACACAAAGGACAACTTACAGTGCTGTGAACAATTCTTGAGTCATTCCTCATTTCTTTATATTTTGCTTCCACGGAGCAGTTTTTTAAATTGGTCTTGAGCAATAATTCTTCAAGTTTTTTGGAGGCCTTTCGAAGTCTTTGCACGCTGGCTGATTTTTCCGACCACTGTCAGAGGACTCTTTGTTTTGTTTTGTTTTTTCTTAAGCCACTTAACCCTCACTTATGTGTCATTCCAGAATAAAAAAGACGAAAATCAAGGGATGAAACGAAAGAATCAGTTTTAAATTGTAAAAATTGACCCGGTTTGAGGTGTTGATTTCAGATTTTTGTTTTACTCGTATTTATTTGTGGCTTGTATTGCATTGATACTTTTATTTTGTATTGGAATTTGAAATCGATTTATTATACATTATTTATTTATTTTCATTTTATTTCTTTGTTCAGCACTTGGTCAGAGCGTAGGTTGCTCATCCATCGTATTTTTGATTTATACAGTAATACATTTTCTTTGTAGAACTCTGGTTTGCGGTTTTGACATGCATTTATGATTCCCGAAATATGATCTCGAGTTTTACATTTGCACTTGAACGCACCGCTCCCCCCCCCCCCCAACTTGTTGTCCGCTCCTTGAAAACCCTACACGCCGTGCGTCACGTAGCTGCGCGCATGTCTGAACCTTGTATTTGTCAGCCTAGATGTGAGGGTGCCGTCCGCCCTTCTTCGATCGGAAACTCGCACTGACGTAAAGAAGCCAGAGCAGGCAGTTCTACGGGTTAATTAAGAGCTTTAAAACCGTAATTTACACCAAGTCCACGCCTTTTTTTTTTTCGTTTTTGCTTCTTGTCTCCTGGAAACATCCTCGTTTGGTGACTGGAGCACTAACAAAAAAAACCCCACAGGTAATGAGAAGAGGGACACACGAGAGGAAAAGAGGCAGTTTTTAACCTGGTGTTTAGTAGGCTTTCATTTATTCCACTCTAGTTTTTCTTCGCATTCGTATTCCTTTGCTCGTAAATACCTCGTTAAACCTCAGCTGACCTTTTTGGCAGCGGTTTATCGGAGAGCTCTGTACAATTATATTTATTTGTAAATATTTATATAATTGAGCTTAAACTGATGCTTTTTTTCCCCATATCCGGAAAAGAGGCTGTCTTGCTGTTTAAGATTACTAATAGCATTCAAAGGTGTCTTATTGGCACTGAGTAGTGATTAATGCAGACCTAATTGCTGCTTTTTGGTATTTCCCTCCTAAGACTGTGACTAAGATGGTGACTGTTGATTTTTTTTTTTTTTTTTTTTTTTTTTTTTTTTTTTTGTGGTGGTGTTTTTGTTTTTTGTTGTTGTTGTTTTTTATTAAGTGTTTCATACTTTCGAAGTCGTAATCTGCAGATTTGGCCTTATTATCCCTGAAACTTGCTGCATAGTCACATCACTCTCTCACACTCACTTCTTTCAGAAGTGCCCCGTTTTCATTTTGAGTCTATAATTAGCCTAGTGTGCAAGCTGTGACCGCCCTCATCTCTTTTTCTCTCCCACACTCGTACACACACTTTCCTTCTTTTGGTCGGTTTCACTGAACTCTCTGCTCTTCTTTCTCTGTTCAGGCATGGCTGATCTGCTGAGGCTGCTGCTCAAGGTGGCTGAAAAGGCTGCTAACGTGGCTCGGGTCTGCAGGCAGGAGGCTCCCCTCTTCCAGCTCCTTGTGCAAGAAAAGACCGGAGATGACAAGAACAAGAAGTTCGTCCAAGACTTCAAGACGCTCGCCGATGTGGTGATTCAGGAGATGATCCGGCATGATGTTGGCGCTCAGGTAAGGACAAGTCTTTGTGAAGCCGGCCAAGATCAGACCGCATGTTGCATTGTAATTGTGTCATTTTTCTTTTGTCCAGTTCCCTGACATGGCTGAATTCATTCATGGCGAGGAGTCTAACAAGTTTGAAAACGGGCTTGGTAATTTCTTAATATTATACATAACACACTACACCCTGGGCCAAGAACAACAGCTTTTGCTCTAGGGCACTTTTGTAGTCTAATTTGAGCATCACTAATGCCTCTTTTCACCTGCCAGATCTAGAACTCCTTCCCTACATTAGATAGAGTTACTTAAAGCTGGGCTGGGCACCTTAAAATTCCCAAAATTGGAACCACTGATGTCTACAAGTTGTTAAAAAATAATAATATTTGTTTCTAAAAAGCATTTTAAGAGCAACAGTGTCTACTTCAGGACAATCTGATCCAATGCTGTGCTGTTACAGATGTGCACACCTTGAATCCTCCATGCACTCTAATGAGTCCTGTGTATGAGTTTGTCAGGTGTGCCTCAGGATTATTCTGGGGGAGCCCCAGCTGTGCTTTTGTCTCAGGAGTGCAGATTCATAAATATAACATCCAGCATTAAGATGTGCTGTGTAATAATAACCATGATGATAATCAGCCTACCTTCATATTAAAATCTAGAGGAGCTAAATATACACTTGGCAAATGATCTTTACTTTAATCTATGAGTACATAGTGAAGACATTAATATGTTGCTGTCTAAATATTTACCATGGCTGCACCTTGCACATTAGAAACATTTGAAGTGGTTTGTTGTAAAGTAATCAAAGTCTCTGTCTCTGCCACCAGGAGAGAGTGTGATAGTCACGGTTTGTAGCACAGCGGAGGAGACGGCGGCGTTGCTGGCCACCGTGCTTGACGGTGACCACACAGCAGCTTCTCTGCTGGCTAAAGCCATCCACCAAGACCCGGCGACCGTCGAGGCAAACACTGATGGCCTGACTGTTTCCCTCAGCCCCTCTGAGCTCGGCATCTGGATCGATCCCATAGGTGAAGAGCTCACCTCTTACCACAATCCCATTCAGCATTCATGTCGGAGCTCAGTTTGTCTTTATTGTGCTTTTTTTTTTTTTTTTAAATACTCTAGATGCTACCAGCCAGTACATACAGGGCCGAGAGAAGGAGCTGGAGGAAGGCCGCTTGTCTCCATCGGGTCTGCACTGTGCGTTGGTTCTCATCGGCGTTTACCTGCGGAGCACAGGCGAGCCCATCATGGGCGTCATCAATCAGCCGTTTCACCACAAAGATCCAGCAGGCGGGGGGTGAGTAATAGGGATGGGTATTGATAAGATTTTCACGATTCTGATTCCATTTTCGATTCTGTTTAACGATTCGATTCTTTATCGATTCTCTTATTGATTCTTTTTTTAAAAAGGAGAACACTAAGGTCGATTAGCTTAGAACTTTGTTTTATATCTTCTCTTTGAACAAGATAGAAATTGAGTAACATGGCCTTACAAACCCAACAGTGAGATCTTAAGAGATCCACAGGCTACGGCTCTTCAATGGGGTGTCACAGGGTCCCCAAGAAAAAAAATTGTAAATGTAAAATAATAAAATAAATATTCTTCTGTAGCAATATCAAAGTATAACATAAATTATTCTGTAGCAATTACACAAGAATTCCAGTAATGTCCCTGCCTACAATTAAACACATTCACTTACCGAAAATCGGGGGCATCTGCTGCAAATGGGTGCAAGCCTTTTACCACAAACTCAGTCACTGCTCGGTGACATTCGTCTATCCTGGCCTGAAAGGAGACGCTACCGGTAGACTGCAGCGAGAACTGCCAGCATCTGAGCCAGACTCTGTCTCTCTCATCATGGTCACCTAAATGCACAGTAATGGCAGGTTTGTAATAAGGCAGATCGCGCTAACATAATATGCACTGTTAGTTGATTATTTACCTGCCGCATTAACGGGAGAGGACGTGCAAACGTTACCGCTGCTGCTGGGTTGAGATTCACGAGTCCGGAGCGGAATTAAAAACACGACATTCATTTAAGGTCATCGTGTGTTTTGTGAGCAAATGCTTTTGCATATTTGTAGTGGTTCCTCCCTTAAATGAAATATCTACTTTGCAAGTATTGCAAGTTGCCCTGTTGTCATCTGTTCTCGATAAGTATAACCAAACTTTTGAGCGTTTGAGCGGCCATGTTTCCTGCCAGGTAAATGACGCTCCGCAACGTGGTGACGTCATTCGGGGCGACTGGAATCGATAAAGGAATCGTTTGCAAAAATGGCAGACAATTCCAAGGAATTGAAACAGTGGGAACCGGTTCTCAACAAGAACCGGTTTTCGATACCCATCCCTAGTGAGTAATCACTAAAAAGCGATGCATGCTCACACACCCTGGTAAGGAAGTTAATGTTGTTTTTGGTTGCTGGTGATGGTCGTTCTCTTTACCCATAAATGGCCTCCTTGGCTCCGTGCTCAAACCAGCGTTCCTCCCTGTCTGCGATGTGCACTTCCTCATCATTTAAAGAGTGGTCTCTGGACTGTAGGTGTAAATAGACTGCCGAGTTCAGGCCTGATTAGGTAGGATTGGACTAAGTGGATGGCACAACACAGCTCTCCCGTGTTGTGCCATCCACTTAGTCGACAATCCTTCTGGCACTTCACCACGTATACTATATTACTCGAGTCACAGCAATGTTTCTTCTTCTATCTCCACTTTGGCAGGGTTAAACATTAAGTTGCTACATTTTGCTGGACTTTATATTATCTATGCAACAACCTCTGGAGGTGAAAAGCCAGTAAATATTAAAACGCCCAAGTTAAGAAAAAAAAAAAGTATCTTTACGGGCTCTTACAATAAATTAATTTGATCTCTATAATTCCCCCTGCTACAGCAGCTGTATTGCTGTAGAAAGCTCACCTCTTTAAATTTCACCAAAGCTTGCATGATGCAGAATTCAGAGGAATTCGATTCAACAAAATAAAATTCACGTAGAATGATGGTAGAAACGGGGAAATGCATGAGTCTTTAGTTTCCTGTGCACACAGAATGCACAGGAAATGCCGTCCTGTAACCTGCATAGTTTGAGGTTTAAACATTTTTATTCTATCCCACATAAGCATAATCTTCCCTACATTTCCATCCCTCTCTATGAAGGTTGTTTTCTACATTTACCTTTTACTTTCTTCAGCAGATTAGACGATTACAGAAAAACTACACATTTCATATTAACCTCACCCTACTGCAGCTAAATATTAACAGATTGACGGGTTTGAGCAGATGCCATGCATGTCACAGGAAACTTCACACTGTGTTTAGGTGATGGTGTGACATGATGAAGCTTCTGAGCCTCAAAGTAAGATATTCTCACTTTACTCCCGATTCTCTGCAGGTGGAAGGGAAGGCATTTCTGGGGCGTGTCCTGGGACGGCATTAACATCTGCTCTGTGTCCCAGCCGAAAGATGGAGAGGATCGAGGGCTGTCTGTGGTGCTGAGCTCCAGTGAGAAGCAGGTGGTAAAAGGTGTGCTAGCCTTGCTCTGCAGCTCTGACAAGCTGATGTACGCCTCTGGAGCCGGCTACAAGATCCTGTGTGTCATTGAGGGCCTGGCTGATGTTTACATCCTCTCAGAGGGAAGCACCTTTAAGTGGGACTCCTGCGCTCCTCACGCCCTGCTCCGAGCACTCGGTGGGGGGGTGGTGGACTTGACTAAGCGTCTACAGATGACCAGTGAAGGACAGGATCACACAGCAGAACTGACCTATCATGAGCCTGACACTGAGTGCAAAGGAGCTGACCGCTGGGCTAACCGTGGCGGCCTGGTGGCTTATCGAGACTGTTCAAAGCTCAACACTGTCATCGCAGCTCTGAAGGGCAAGCTGTAGATGATGGAAGAGCAGATGTAGCCGGCACGATCTGAAGCATTTATACACATGATCATGTTTTCGATATTAGGCAAGGAAAATTATGGGTGTAGAGGTTGAAATATTTAATTCATAAATGATACAGTCTTCTTCTTAACCAGATGCTTATGCAGTCGTGTGTGTGTGTGTGTGTGTGTGTATATCGCAAAGTGACAATCAGCTTTGAGCCAAATTATATTTGCAAATGTTTGAATTTCAGTCAAAGATGGAGCTGAGACTGATTCCAACTTTTGTAAAGGAAAATAAAGTTTGGATTAAAAGCTCCAAACATTTAGTTTCCAGGCATCTTTATGATGTCATCAAAGGTTGATTAAGCTGGTGCTTGAGAATAAAGAAGCTCCACCTGCCTACTGTTCAAACCTTCTATTTGTGAGGACCAGCCAATCAGGATAAAGTTGGCTTAAAGGGAAAGGAGCTAATTTGGCTTGTTTGACAGTGAATACAACATAAACGAGGTTTATTTCAGACTGTTAACTTTGAACTGAAAATAAACACAGGGGTGAAAGAAGCAAGAGGGACACGATCCTTGCAGGACAATTGGCACTTGGGTTATGAAAAAGGAGAAAGCAAAACAAATGTGATGTTTATGAATCAATCAGGTAAATGGAAGAAAATAACATGCTGGCAATTAAGGTAGTTGACAATTTATCAAAAGATCCATGTAGGGTAGTTATTTTATGTCAAAACCACAAAGGTAATACTATTATCAATTAATGAAATGCACTGAATTTATATATTCTAGAATGGGCTGCCCGTTATTATCTTTTTTTTTTTCTTTAGAATAGCCCCCTCAGGTTCATTGAGTGCAATAGACGGAGGATGATGAGCAACAATCAGTTTTGATGCGTCATTCCGGGCTAAATATTTGTAAATGTGATGTAGCTCAGACATGCATTGATTAAGTTTTGCATTTAGAGTGTTTAATATAGCTGCGAGGAGCTTGAGTGCTCACTGCTGGGCAGCTGAGGAACACTCCAGGAAAGGTAATGGTAATCGCAGGGTCGCTTCTGAAAACAAGATTTTTCTTTGCTTTAATGAGGCAAGTGAGATCTACTTTTTTTTTTCTTCTTTCATCGTTATTTCATATCTAACAGGCTATAAATGAGCGAATCAGACTACAGTTGAGTGGCATGCAGTTATCTGCACCTCTCTGAAATGATTCCTTGTAAGGCCCCTCTTTTTCGTAGCCATAACAGGGGTAAAGGTCAGAGAGTGGGAAAGCCATATGAGGTAAAACCCACAGAGTCCTTCTCGGTGTGGGTTTACAATAAAATTAAATATTAAGCCAGTCAGAAAGACGGGATCTGTGCCGGCTTGCAAGCAGCAGATTCTTATCAATATGTCTGCCATACAGAGCCGTGTAACCTCACTTTGTTTATGTTTAAAGTGATATAACGGTGATATGCATTGTATCTGAGGTGTAATTAAAGTTTAATAAACAGGGAACAGAACAGACATTGTGCATATAGGAAATCCTCTTTATTTTGGAAACCAGAGAAAGCGGCAGGGGGAGTGGGGGGGAAGAAACCCAAAAGTGATATTTTAAAACCAGCCAGGGAACTCGCCTCCGTAGTCCCTACAAAAAACCCTGATGATTGTCTGATATTTTTTGCAATAATTCTGCATATTCTGTTAAAAAACTTTAAGGAAAAGATAATTAAAAAAGGTCACTGTGTTGGCTCTCTCTTTAACTTGTTGGACTTTGAACTGCTACCTTTAACACACGTCACAGCACGTTCTCAAATCAAACATGAAGCGGTCACAGCTGTGGATCCAGTTTCCTGAACAGGAACTGAAGCAAATCCCCAATTCAGCTGGAATCTGTTTTTATTTTCTCACTTTAACCAGGACTAGATTTGTTTTCAACTGGGACCAAGAAAAAGGAAGGGACACTTTAGATAGACACTCATTTACTCCCATGTCCAGGAAACTGGTCAAATACATATAACAAAAAAAACTATTTGACACATGAAGTAAACATGGCAAACGCATCGTCCTGGTTGAGCTCAAACTATATTTGCAACACAGACTTCTTTCAAGCTTCCAGGCGAACACACGCCTTGCATCACAAAAAGCATTCACATACTTTGTCAAGAGGGTAACGGATGTGCAATCAAATGTCACTCATTTAACTTTCAGATTCTACAAAAATAATAATAATATAATAAATCTTGATTTGTAGATGAGCTGTTAGCTTAGTGAGCTACACCTCCTACTCAGCTGCAGCTGGAGCCTTGCTGGCTGGACTAAACCACTGATGACAGTTCAAAATCCCTCTCATGTTATTACAGTGGTGGGTGTGCAAATGAACACAAAGGGAAAAAAATAAAATCACCAACAATGGACGTACTCAATGGACGTGATCAACTGTCAATGTTAAAAAGAAATGCTTTTATCAGATGCCTCATAGCATACAATTGCCATATCACTACACAATCTTCATGTCAGGTGTAAACAATAACAACGGTTTTCTTTCATTAAGCTTTGACAAAAGTTAAAGTGTTATTTCTGACCATGAAACATGTCAACAACAAACCAAACAACAAAATGCAACTAACTGGGATTTTTCTGACACCTTCTTGTTTTTACACAGTAATACCGTGGGGATTAAAAGGACATCAGTCGTTTAGAGTCTGATTAGAGGTTACGTGAACCTCGTCCGACACAACTATGAAAACCCGTCAGGAGTCGCTGAGATGACGGCGCACCCTGAAACAAGCAGACATAAGAGCAATCGCTTTGGACTAGAATCAGATCTGACGTGTCCTGAGCTGGGCGGCGGCTATAAGATGCTCTGTAACAGCACGACTGGCTCAAAAACTGCCACTGAACAAGTAGGTCCAGAATGAAAGACCAGGCAAAGTAATTACTTGCAATAGTGAGATATTGTCTAGTGTTACATCAGTTATAGCCAAAATAAGGTCCAACGGTGCTGAAGGAAAAAGAGACTTTGCAATGGACAAAAAGTAGAACCATTTTTACTTAGAATCAAGCAGCTGTTAAATGTTCGGTTGTGCGATTAGCTTAATAAAGTCAATTACAAATTTTTTATTTCCTCTTTGAGATGTTACTTTCACATTTTTAGAAAGTGGTCTAAACAGTGTGAACCATGGTGTGAATCTACGTGGCTGTGCTACATTTCCACACATCCTGCAGTATCTGCATATTGCAACGTTACCACTTCAGAAAGCTCAGGGTAAAAAACTTTTTAAGGGGTGAGGTGCATCTCTATAATTATCATGCTAAGATATTTTTGTCTTTTCTTTCTGTTTTTTTGTTTTACAAATCAGACACAGAACCACAGCTTGGCCTTTGATTTCAATGGAAAAGCAGATTAGCAGTTGTTTAGACCTGCTTATAAAACAACATGACTTCTCACTAAAGAAATACTTAAATGTGCTGCTTTGGTGAGTTAAAACCACTCCCCATTTTATAAATAATTAAGCTCAGATGTGTTAGGTTAGATTCCTTTCTGAAATATTGTGGGCGATGTGCAGCTTCAGTAGTAGAGCCACATGCCTCTAATATCAATAACACTAAAGACTGTGAAGCTGGCCAGATTAGTATCTTCATTTTTCGATCACAGTGATGCATGTACACACCGGCTTTAACCCTCCTAAAAAGCCGATTTCTTAAGCTAACTTTATATAAAACGTTAACAAAAGTGAGAGAACTGAAGTGTTAAAATGCAGGTGAAAACATCATGCAGTGAAGGATTTGGCAGGACGTGATTAAAAAAAGAAAAAGGTTTAATTACGGCATCCTGATAAGAACTTCAATGCCAAGGCTACAGTCGTCTTTAAGACCAAAATGACAAAAACAACAAAAAAAAAAGTAAGGTGGATTAAGAGGTAAAGCACCATCACTGCAACCTCCTTCAGAACCTCCTTCAATACTTGTATTCAGTTGACAGACTCCTCTTCGTGATCCAGTCTCTCTCTGCTCTGGCTGATCTGACCCCCTTGAATCTTCTCCAGTTCAGATCTTGGCATGCCAACAGGCAGGCGAGAGACAAACATGGCCATTATATTTTGTATCCCTGTGTTGCTGTTTTCATACACTAATAAGTCGGCGAACTTCACCTCTGGAAGGGTTTGCGGACCTTCTTCCTCCTCCTGGGGGGTTTGCCACTTTCAGCCCACGTCTCGCTGGACTCGGGCCGGTGACCTCCCGACATGTAAAAACCTGTCTGACTTGGAGGAGGGGAGAAGGGAGGCGCTCCAGCACCAGGTGGGTGATGAGGCGAACCTGAGTGGAAGAAGCTTCCATTGGCAGCCATGTCATTAGGAGGTCCTCCCTTAAAGATTCGGTTGAAGAAGTCCTGCAAATCAGCTGGGTTGGTCGGACCTGCCGCTTGCTCCGACGGCGTCCTGAAAGATAAGATGGAAATTTAAGTTTGTCGAGGGAAATAATGTCGTTGCATGGAGAGGAACCTTTTTGACTATAATTGAAATGAATAGTACAGCTTTCTTTATTGTAAACGTTGTTATTTCCGCAATACACAAGGGGGAGCTCCTTCTATGCCATACACAGCCAGATGCATGTAAAATACACACCAACATAATGCAGATCGCAGACTAAGAAAGAAATAAAAAGAACTAATATCAAACATGTTTACATTAATCTAATTTGAGCAAAGTCAGACATTTTAAAGCTTATTTGTTTAAATTTCTTCTCTAGTGCCAAAACGTTTGCATTTTCCCCTCTCTGCACATTTAAAAGGAAAACTCTCAGTCTGCCGTTGGCAAAGGGCAGATGTTTAAAAACAAGCGGGATAAACCTGAGCCTTTGTGTGGTTTGTTTGTTCAGATCGCACTCAGGTGCAGACCAAAACAACCACAAAAAGACACTTTAGTGGTGTCAGTAGTTCCAAATGAACTCCAGATCAGCTCGTTTATGTTGTGAACATGATCCAAGCTAGAGTCGAACCAACGACCAGGTGTACATTGCAAGTTTGAGCTAAAAAAACTTCCCATAGCCATGCATGCTTTAAATTCTTGAGTGTGACAAGGTACTATTGACAAGAAAAGGTCTGCTTTACATCATAAATATTAGATACAGTATCCAAACGTTCACCCAGAGGGATGTACCTGTGTCGTGTGGCATTGCTGTTGTTCTTTGAACCAAAGGAGATGTGATACGGGACCCGGTGTGTATCAGGAGAAATTCCAATTCTCTGGCAACCTGCCCACTCTGAAAACAAGATAGTATCATAAAAGGTCACATGACTGAGAGTAAAATGATCAGCAAGAAAAACCCGTACCTTTTCAGTAGCCTGTCGAAATATCAACAAAGATTGTTGGTAAACACAAACTCTGAGATGCACTACTGGTTTGTTACTAACGAGCCGGACAGGTAAACAACAGCTGATGCTCACCTGTAATATCATACACCTTGCCATCCATACAGGCAAAGTATGTGATGCGTAGGCCCAGCATGCTCGATTCAGCCCACAGGTCCCCTTCCTCGGCGCTATGGCAACGATTGCATTCAGCACAGAACCGGGCCTCAGCGGGTTCACGATCCATCTCGAAGCGCCTTCATACACACACAGGAAACAAATAAAACACACCTGTGCTGAAAGCCTACAACACAAGATTACAAGATTAGCTACAGTTTTATAGCTGTATGATGTGATGGCGATGCTGGATGTGTAACACCATACTTGTGTTTGCCTTCACACTTGGTACACATCATAGTATTCATGGCTTCCTTCAGGTCATCCTGCAGTTTAGTGAGAAACTCGTTCATGGACTTTGAGAGCTCAGTCGCTGCCATGCGCTTCCTGCATGAGAACGAGTAAGAGAAGTTGTTGATCGGAGATAATGAGTGAAATGTACAGTTATTTATCAAACTGTACTTGAGTGGGTTTTGTTGTTTTACCAATAAGAACTTACAGAAATAACTTAAGAAAAATCATTGCATTAAAATAATTGACAAGATGATTTAAAATACAATAAATAATTGTGATTAAAATATTTCTTTCTTTTGTAACTTTGTTGATTTTTTTTCCCCGTGCACTTACAACTCGTACTCTCGTCGTGTCTCCGGATTACTGACAATATCCCATGCAGCCCTGAGCACTTTGAACGCCTCTCCAGCTCGTGGGTGTTTATTCTTGTCTGGATGGACCTGAAAGAGAACGGACAGAGGAAAAGGTTGCATGAGTAAAGAATCAAAATTAGTCACTACAGCAGCCATGTAATAGTAAAAATTGAAGTATTTCTGATTCTCACACCTGGACAGCCAGCTGTCTGTAAGCCTTCTTCAGCTCAGTGTCAGTGGCATGCACCTCAACACCGAGAACTGTAAAGGGATCGAGCTCATCCTCTGGTACCTCAACCAGTGCTAGCAGTCTCTCCAACTCCTGGCCCGGTTGAGCTCTTCCTGCTCTGCCAGGTGACCCCGGTGCGGATGGCGGTACATGACCATCCCTCCTGAATAGGCTTCGGGCTTTCTCCAGCAAGGACATTATCCTTTTCCAAATGCGTGTCTCCTGAAAAGCCGTCCAATAGTGCTTTCCCCTATCCCCACCAATACGAAGGAAAACCCCCTTGGCCCACTGCAATCCCAGAATAGCCAAAGCACAGAAAAATGTGAAACAAGATAAGGCAACTGTCTTTATCCACTTTACTGACCTAACAGTTTTATCCACCACACAAGCTCCTTTGCACTTTGCCCACTTCAGAATCCGGATCGCATCTGCCTTCATTGCAGGAACATCAGTGATCTTCACAAGGAGCTGCTGCCCAAGGTTGTAAAGTTTTACAACTCCAGTCTCCACTCCAACTCCACAGTTGTGAGTTAAAGTGACAATAATCTCAATCATCATGTGGATGCAGGAGATGCACCAGAAGCTCAGGCACTCTGACAGCATCTCCTTAAACGCTAAGATGAGCTGGTTTCCTGTCCTCCGCCGGCCCCGGTTCTGCTGATAGTGGTGGTGGTTACGTCTGCGGGTCTGCTTGTGCCGACCGCCACTTGACATAACATTGCCTCTCTGAATCTGCTCTAAAACTGACCCACTGCTCCTCAGTTTGCACTTCCTTCCACTTCCTATGTTCCTCCAACCAGACTCCCCATTCATGTGCTGCTCCTTTGCGGCATCATCCTCTTCTTGGTTTATAACCTGTGAGTTCTCATTTTCTGTAGTCTTGTCATGCTCAAACTCTTCTGAAACCTCCTCAATATCATCTTTGGCCTCTGCTTCACCAGCCCCAACGTCTTGTAGAGTGGCTGGGTTTGGGGTTTCCTGAGATTTGAGATAGGCTATTTTGTCCTCCTGCTCGCACTCATCCTCAACCTCACACTGACTTGAACTGGTCACTGAGGCCGAAACACCATCAGGGAACTCCTCGTCAGTGTCCACAACATCCATCTCTTTCTTAGACGCTTCTCTTTCCATGTTCCTTACAGCAATTTGACTGAAGCGCTGTAAAATCTGATTTTCACTAAATCCAGAATTTGAGGCCACATTTTCCCCAGGCTCTCATAAAAAAGCGAGACTGGGGGTTCCCGTGGGTCAAGTTCAGGTGCACCGCATCAGCAGCCACTTGTACATATCAAAAGGCTTTTGCACAACTCACATGATGCACTGGAGCTCCTGAAAAGCAACAGATATGAATCAATCTCCAGGTTTTGATATCACAACAAGTCTGTGTCACCCTACTTAATATAAGTGAATCCTTGTTCCTGTTATTTTTGGCTTTCTGATTTAATATATAGCCATAAACCATGTCTCTCTAGCTCACACTATCCCTAGAATCCCTAACATCCACTTTCCGTCCTCTGCACATCTCCACTTTGTCTCTCTAACTTTGTTTCCAAGTGATTTTTTTTAATGTGTTGGGTTAAATGCAGGAAAAATCCTTAGACGTTCCAGACAACTGAAAAGTAAGAGCATTACTTTAAGACAAATGCTTTGACACCAGAGCGCATGATAACTGCTAAACTATAAGTTTTAAAAGAAACAAAAGGGGGTAACTATAAATTAACGAGTTACGTAGTCAGTGAGCAATGTAGCTGCACGACTTCATCGGTACAACTGTATAAGTATCAAGTAGTTACAAATACCCTCTTTGAAGCTACTTTTACGCGTATTTACACAGATGTGAAAACACAGACTACATGCAGTTACCCTGCTTTGTTGTTTGCTAATCCAGTTAGCCAAACAAGAACGCAGTGTGTGTAAAACCCGACCTTTAATAAACAACCTTTTAACCTTTCACAGTAAATAAAAAAGTATAAAGAAGTCAGTCAGACCCTTAACATGTTAACTGTGTTCAAATCACCAGATGTTTTAAAAGGCGGACAATGTTAGCAGGCAGCCCTGGTGTTAGCATGAGGAAGCAGCCAAGCAGGATGACAGACAGGCGCTACGGGGGCTAAAATTAGCTTGCCTCTGGATAGTTAACCTGGCAACATTTCGACTAAATAAGGCCACAAACGAAGACAAAACAGGCGACTGTTTATGCTTTTAGCGAGCCAGCAGTGAACTATTAGCTACTAGCAGGACTAACTGAAATATAAACGCCTGTTTCCCCTTCCTGTGTGGTTGGTTTGGCTACTAACGCAAAGACGTGTTTAAAAACCGGGACGTCCAGTGCAACAAAGAAGGCAAATAATTCTGCGTTTTGTATTAAAACAAATGAAATGTCATATATACCTCTCGGATAACTGTATAACCTTGTTTGTTAACAGACATCCAAGTGTCGGTGTTGTTTTGTTTTTTTTAAGCCACTTCTTCTTCTTCTGCGGCTCCTTTTCCCACTTTATTTCTACTTCCTCTTCCGCCTCCAGCTCCCTCTTCGCGGTTTGCGCGCGGTTAAAACACAACAGCGGGACTCTGCTGCCATCTAATGTTTCGGGAAAAGCTGACCGTAAGCGGCTAACTTTAGAAATTCGGGCTAAGAAACCCAGCAACCCCACGCCGAGGTGTTTTTACGTGAGTTTTTAGTTCATAGTAGCCTGCTAATCAAATTCGGGGGGAAATGGATAACACATTTTCCTTAATACTAAGATTTGTTAGAAGCCCACGCTTAATGACCACGATGCTTCGGTCTGGCTTATTTTTTCAGACTCCATCTTTTGCTCACACTAAAAGGGTAATTGGGTTGTTATTTGTAACATATGAATAAATCCCTTATTTCTAAAGTGCGTGGTGTAGATGTACCTAAAGGCCACTTAAAACTGGAAATGGATAGGCACGCAATACATATCTTACAGGCCATCACTGTACAATAGAACAATCACATAAAATGTGGCAAAAAAAGGATTGGAGATGCTGGTGTTGGACTTTGAACTTCTTTGGAGATACTGTTAGTGAATTTAAAGCCACGGTTTGGTGACTTGGTCCTTTATTCTTTCAAACAAAACAAAACAAAATGCAATTCTAGCATTTAAAAACTGCTGGAGCTTCACCCACTCTACCACCTCCTACATAAAATGGGGGGAAATAACAGAACTGGTCTTCAGTAAAAATCCACATCTGTCACGTCAGTTTATTATCTATAGAGGTTTGCATAGTGTATAGCTGGCTGCTTGTTTTGGGAGTCTCTGACATAGTAAAACGGTGGGAACCCCCTAAAGCTTCTGCATAAAGGACTAATCTTGAAGACGCAGAGGGTTAATTTCAAGCCCCCACCACCACCACCCACATCTCCAATTTGAAAGCCGCCTCTCTACCGGGAGAGGAAGGCTCTTTTTCGGTCAGATGGCGTGCTGCAGTCCGCCCCCGTCATTCTCCAGCCCACACAGACAGCAAAAAGGCAGCCAGCAACCAATACGGTGCGCCGGAGGAGGATTTCTGCCAGTGATTTCAGACGAGGTAAGATACGCAAAGGGGATTTACTACGCCAATCTGCGCCGAGGAAGCTGTCGGCAATAGGTAAGACGGTAAGAAACGAATGGGATAATAACTGCGTCGTCTTCGGGTGCTCGCCTCTTAACATCTGGATAGTAAACAATTACCTCCAGTCGATGGCTTTATTTGAAATGGAGCCAAAAAACGAGTGTTTTCACTTTAGTGCAGTCTGAATGCGGTTCTGTCTGCGATCAGGAGATTTTAGTTTTATTTCTTTTGTCAGTATTGCTCTGGCAGATCCGACCCGTGACATCGGTGGCTGGAGCGACACCCTTGCTAAATCACGCCGATTTCCTCTTTACACATCTGTAAACCTGACCTAAAGAAGGTAAGAAAAAAGCGATTTATGTGTATTCAAAGATTAAGTCATGAAACATATAATGAGTAGATAGGAGCTTATTCTGCCCCAAGGGATGCTTAAACTTGCTTTTAACTGTTTATCAGTTTTTATTATTTGACTATATTTGTATTTTGTATTCTGTATATACTAGGTGTGGTCCAGATGCCAAAGTCTTTATCTAAATAATTAACTTGTACAGGATTTCTCCATCTGCAGGTTCATGTCTTTCCTTTCTCCTGCCTAAACTTTCCAGTGCTGTGTGCCATGTCTCTGCCACGCACACTTGGTGAGTTGCAGCTGTATCGGGTCCTCCAGAGGGCCAACCTGCTGGCCTACTATGAAACCTTTATCCAGCAGGGTGGTGACGATGTCCAGCAGCTCTGCGAGGCAGCGGAGGAGGAGTTCCTGGAGATCATGGCACTAGTTGGCATGGCCACCAAGCCACTGCATGTGCGTAGGCTGCAAAAGGCCCTCCGAGACTGGGCGGCGAACCCTGCCCTTTTCAGCCAGCCTGTTGCTAATGTTCCTCTTGGGGGCATCCCGCTCTTTAAAGTTGATGGCACTGGCACAAGTGGATCAGCTGGCGGGCCCAGAAAGTCTGTGAGTAATGGGCAGCCAGGATCCCCCTGTGAGAGAGAGGATCGGATGTGTCTTACACCAATGCACAGCGGGAGTCCAAGAAGCCCCTGTTCCCAGGCCTCTCCACAGCCCCCAGACACACACTACAGGGAAAAACTTTCTCCTATGGATCCACACTGGCTCAGCCCAGAGCATGATGGGAACTGCACTTTGGGTTCTGCACCTGGAACAGAAGAGGAGCCATCCAGCCCACCTCTACTGTCAACATGTCCTCCCGGTCCTTCCACATCTCCGAGCCCCTCTGCATCTTTCACCCCGGCAACTCCGTCTGCCTGGCCCGGAGGACAGCTGGATGGAGAGACAGCGAGGGCCGTGGTGGAGACTGTGGAGAGGCTCCTCACGACCCTGCCTAGGTCAGATCCTGCAGAGGTGAAGACTTTGCTGAGGATGAATAAGAAGATGGCAAAGACTGTGGGACACATCTTCAGAATGGGGTCCCAGGACGTGAACAAGGAAGAGGAGATCCGGAAATACAGTCTTATTTATGGGCGCTTTGACTCCAAGAGGAGGGAAGGCAAGCAACTCACACATCATGAGGTAAAAGCATCAAATCGAAGAAGATTTTAATGCATCGCAACACATTTTATACCTGATTAAAGCTGCACTTCATACCAGAGTGCAGCTTTAATCAGATGTCAATCAGTGTCCATCCCTTCTTCACTCAGTGTTTTTCCTTCTCAGCTGATCATCAATGAAGCTGCAGCCCAGTTCTGCATGCGTGACAATGCCCTTTTGCTGAGACGGGTGGAGCTCTTTTCTCTGGCTCGGCAGGTGGCGAGAAAATGTGCCTACACCTCCACACTAAAGCATGCAAGGTAAGAAGATGCCTGCAGAGAAGAGCAAAACACCTCACGCCTGCTGTGTTTTAATGGAGCTTGTGTACCAAGAAAGAAAAAGAACTGTTACAGAATCAGGAGTGTAGCTTGAAAGATCCATAAAGACCAGATCATTCGCAGCAGTGAATACAATGGTTATTTCAGACAGGAGACAGGAGCATCATGTGAAAAAACTTGAATGAAATGATTTTATAGTTTGTGTTTAGCATGTTCAACAGGTGATTTATGTGAGTCATCAACCAACCAGTGGATTCATTTTCAGAGTGAACCTAGTTCACGTCTCAGTGGGAATCAAACTCCGACCTCTGTACTGTTAGTTAAATGAGCCAACTTTTGAGCCGTTGCAAGAGTACACAAATACTACTTGTGTTTGTTAACCTGCACAGAACATTTACATACGTTTCTCGTGCAGGGCAAACAGAATGAGTCAGTGTACACAAACCATAACTAAACAGGAGTAGTTTTGTAATTATATTTCAGTTTTTCAGCATCATAATTTATTATACTCGATTGTTGATGATTGAAAAATAGATACCAAGTTCACAGTCTGCTCATCTAACAATAGACACCTTTTACTTACACATAAAAATAATTTTTTTTAACTTATTCACAGTGAAAAAAATCCTTTGTCTTGATTTTGCAGTGATCATTTATTAGCTTTCTCTGTGGGTAGAACCCTCACCTCTGTGAGGGGTGAAACCATGTGCTTTTCACACTCATTTGCCGCCACTGTGTCCCCCCCACTGCAGGACGAACCCGGACGAGAGTAGCCTTTTGCCCCAGAAGAGAGCGAGGCTCGAGGTGAGTGTCGGGTGCACTGGCAGTCATCTGAAGTGGTTCATCAGCACCAAACTGACAGTGTTGCTTGTGTGATGTATCTTAGGGAGTCGTGCCCGAGAGTGTGTCATCACTCCTCGGAGTGGAGGGATCCGAGAGTTTGACTCAGAGGGCAGATGACGACAGTTTATCTGCAGAAAGCCTGGACAGTGTATCACATGGTAAAAAACAGAAGAATCAGACTGATGTTAGCAAAATAAATTGTAAAGTAATAAAACCTGTTTGTTTTGCGGGGTTTTTGCACTGATCTGTCAAAGTGTTTTTGTTTTTATAAAAACTCTTTAAAGGCAGCAATAAAACCCAGATCTGTCTGTTCTGGTAGACATGGGCTCCCAGTGCAACCAGTCTCCATCTCCCCGTCCTCACACTGAAACCTCCAACCCCGCCAGCTGGAGTCGCCACCTCATACAGCAAACGCTCATGGACGAAGGGCTGAGACTGGCTCGCATGGTGTCACATGACCGGGCGGGAAAGATCAGCCTAGGTTCAGACGGAGCTCACGCCACAGGTGACAATTCAAGTAATGACCTACAAGTATTATGTATTTGAAACTGCACAGAGAATAAAGGAAATTTTGTGATATTTGCCCAGTTTTGTACCAGTTAAAGAGGAGATTGACATTTTGAGTGACACATTTATTTACTTTCTTCCTTTTTTTTTTTTAAATTAATCCACTCTCATGTGGCGAGCAGGAAGGTATGGGTGCCAGTTAGCACATTCACCAATTAATTTGTTTTTGTCCTGTTTGCTCATTTATATTCATCACAGAGAGGTGAGAGAGGCATCTACATGTTCCTCTAAGTATAAACCAAAACATTAAATTAAAAAATAAATAAAATGCCAAACTCCTGCTTGATCTTGTGAGTACACAGACAATAAAATAAAAAACAGAAGATGATGGTGGTGGTGGGGTTGAATTGAAAATGACAGACAGAGACTCCGTAACCTCTCCTAACAATTAATATTTTAAAGCTCTACAGTTTGAACTCTAGTGAGTCACAATCTCTCCGAGGTGCCTCCCACCATGCGCATCTGAACTTCAGCAGACTGTAAATTAGAGAGGATAGAAGTTAGAAGGGGAAACAGAAGGAGGTGGAGAGCGATATATAGAGAGGAAAAGAGTCGGAGGGGGGAAGCTGGTTGGGGGGGCTGCTACACTGTTATAGCACTTCTTTAATACCCTGTTAGTGAAGCGTTTTTTCTGATGCATCACAGTTTCTCGCAGAAAAAGAAAAGAAGGAGGGAAAAAAAGTGATCTGGGCAAGTTAGTCATTCTGGGCTGTGATAGCCAGCTGAAGAGATGAGGCGAGGAGAAGGAAGCCAGTAAAGACATGAGGGGGCGGGGAGGGGGGGGGGGAGGGGGGGGGGATAGGAAGTACTCTGTGGGCGGCAGAATCGGACCCCCCCCCCCCCGACTCTCAGCAGCTGCTGACGTCAGAGTGTGTTAGGTGCGTGGGCTGAAGGGCGGGATGGATGGGGCGTGGGGGCGAAAGAGTGGGAGGTAATTGGAGGGGCGTTGCATTGACTCACCAAGCGACAGTGTACAAAAATAAAAACCTGTGGGCAGGGAAATGGCACAGTCTTTTTTATACATCTTCTCCCTCTACCAAAAGGACTGCGGAAACAAAAAAAAAATGACATATGTTTCATCTCTGGCACAGATCTCACTCACTTTGTCGTTTTTCTCTCTCTCTCCCTGTCGCTCGCTCACTCGTCCAAGTTTCCTTCTTGTGTTTCGCTCATTAATCAGAACTTTCTCTCACTTCCCCTCAACGTCACTGGCTCCTTTCTGCTTTCTTATCTTTTGCTGTCGTCTTATCTAGTCAGGATATGGGTTCACATACTCCATTACATGTATATAATTTATTTTTAAATCCTCACGATGATACAATGTTTTACTGATGGTGTGATTTTTTTTTCTCTCTCATATTAAAAATAATGCTGTTTATGTCTTATGCAGACATGCACACACACTCCGAGGAGCAAGTAAATGAAATAGATTTACGAGTGTGTTTACGTCGTCGGCTCGCTACAAAAACACGGTGATCATCGGCCTCTTCTGTTTTTATTTCTTCATGTCTTTTCTGTCTTGCTCACTTGATTTGCTGACTTCATCGCTGCTTTATTACCAGCCAAAAAATAATAATTCAGCTCAGTCTATCTCTGTCTGTGCAACTCTGGAGACATTTTGTTATTGAGCTGCTCGGTCATACAAACCGTGATGACTTCACTCCCTGTGGGACAACTTCTTGGTGAATTCCCCAAACGGCTTTTTAAACGCCCTTAATCACTAGTTGACTCTTGATTGCTGTGCAGTCCTAACTCATACTCATCCGTGTGACGTCTGCCTGTCTTTTGTTAAAGTGATGTGCTGTTGATTCTAACCGAGCCTCAACCTTTACGTCAATCAGGAAAATTCAGGCAATCTGAATAAATCTAATCCTCCAAAAACCAACTGTTTTGGATTGGAGTTGTTTTTAACGCTCTGTGCTTTTTATGTACTTGCTGATCAGCAAGGGCATTAAAACTGGGAAAACATCCCTGATCCGTCACGGTGTGAACCTGTAGGAGTATCATGTGGAGTCAAGAGCTGTGACTTAAGCAGCAGGTTTGTTTGGATCCAGTGGGTTTCCCCCATGAATCATGTGTTTTTCCCATGAATGCTCAGTTAGATTGGAATCTGTGGAGTATGGCTATCAGACCAGCACCTCTGAGTTTTTTCTATAGTAATTCCTGATCCCTTTTTACAGCGTGTTGGGTTCGGGGTGTCACACTTGGTCTGCATCACTGTTTAGTCAGTCGGTGCTTGTCAAAGTAGCATCTACATGAATGCTTAGACACAAAAGTTTTCCAGCAGATCACCAGATTGTATTGACGTGATCACTGGTATTCACTTCACCTGTCAGAGGTTATTTAATGTTGGGGCTGACTGGTGTACTTTCCTCTCTTCAAATTTGCATCTCTCCACAGACCATGACATTAAAGTGGAGAGGCAGAGCTCGATAGCAACGTGCAGGAGCAGTAGCCCTTGTGTCACCAAAGATGACTCCAACCACCGAGGGAAATGAAACCTTCAGGAGCTTATCAGGGAACTCAAACGTTGCCCTGCCACTGAGCTCCAATCAGAGACTTGTAAACAGGCCACGTTTACTTCACTGACATCTGATGGAGAGGAAGACGCTTACTGACTTCAAGCCAGTACAGGAAATGTGAGAAATTACCAGCAACTGATATTATAAATCTGCAGTGACTTCTGAATCCTGAGGTTGTGAATGAAGTTGAAAATGTTTTTGATTTTATATTCAGTGAATACACAGGGAAGAGACTCCTTTTGTTGTTTTATTTTTTAACACATGGACAAAATGTCCCACAGATTTGAGCTGATATAAGAAAAAAAATGCTCAAAAAAAGAACTGAATTACTTTGTTGTGATCATTGCTGTGTGTTGGATGTGCCACCTGCTTGAGACAAAACGGGCTCACCACAGCAGGGGGCACTGCAACTTTGGAAACTAATCCTCCAGTTCCTCCGCACTGAGCGACTCGTTGTAGTTGTGTTTAGCAGAGGTACTTAATAACACTTGCAGCAAGTTAGAGCATAAAAGCAGTAGGATTAACCCCCCCTGAAGCTCCTCACTCTCAGGAAACAGACGGATGTTCTGGTGTTAAAGACAGAATATTTTTAAGAGAGACTTTGGGGGAACATGTTTTCATCCAGATTGCATGCAGGCAAACCCAGCTATGAGGACGAGATGCCTTTTGTCTTTTGCTGCATCAGCTTACATCCCATCAGATTTAAAAAACAAACAAAAAATAAAAACACACCTCGCTCACAACTTTCTCTTGCACACATGGTTGAAGTGATGATGGTGCAACATTTCGTCCTCTTTCGTTATGTGAAAGTGTACACAGAGCACTGTTTCTAAGCTGCGTGGCATGAAACAGGAGCAGTGTAGACTGTGAAATCAGCTTTCAGGGTTGGTTACAGCGTCTCGCTCGAGGTTCCTTCAGCGGGGGGAAGAATTCGGCTTTGAGCTCAGCTACTCCTCTCTGTCATCTGCAGTTTAATCTCGTGCACTAAAGGCACCATTGTATAGCCTTTGAAAAACCTACATTCAAAACTAAGTTGTAAGATTTATAATTTTTTTTATGGATTGGATTTTTTTTGTAGGTGTACTGGAAACACACTATGGCAGTTTGTCTTTGGGATGATATTTTTTGTAGTCATAGATTAACGAGGTGAACCGTATGTCAGTTCTTCTGTGATCTGAGGCACATACCTAATCTCACATTAGGAGAATTAAAACACAGGCAGGAATTTACGGAGAGAAATCTACTGGAGCTTGAGCATCTCGTACAAGCGAAATCAACCTCTGGGCCCCACACAGGGTGTTAAAATGTGTAACAGTCTTATGATTTTGTATTCTAATCTCAGAGTAGAGGGAGGCCGCTGTGCATCATTACACCTGCTCGTCTCTTCAGCATTAGTAACCTCCTCAGTTCATTGTTGCAAACAGATTATTTATTTTGTTAGATCTCAATAAATGTTATTTTACTGATTAAGGCTACAGTGTGTTGCATCGTTTTCCACAAAGACTCAGTTGTTTCTTGGCAGCTCTTGTTTGAGCAAGAGGCTGCGGGAGCTGCGTCACAAAGCCAGCAACACCTCTGCTGTCGTCTTGTTAGCTGCACTGACGCTCCGCATCAAGCCTCGATGCCGGCATGACTCACCTGTGCCAGTGATGTCAACACTGCTCCTCCACGCGGCTGTTTTTCACCAGAGACCACACAGACACAAGAATCAGACCACCTGGAGGGATCAGCTTCGCTATTTTCAATTATTTTGAGGTTCATTGCTGTAACAAAAATCAAAAGAATTTGCAGTTTTAATATGTTGAACTGAGCTTTACTGTGCAGGGACTCATTCAGTTGGTTATCCAGACTGAAATATACTCACCTGTCAGTTTATTAGGTGCACCTTGCTAATAGACATGAGAGCATCGCACAGTTACTGCAAACCCCCCACCCATGAATAGAAGCTCCTGCTCCACCACATCCCAAAGGTGCTCTACCAGATTGACATCTGGTCACAGTGGAGGTCATTTGAGTACAGGGAACTCATTGCCATTCTCAAGAAACTATTTTGAGATGATCCGAGCCTTGTGACATGGCATGTTTCTCTTTATGAAGCAGAAATCAGACAATGGGTGCACTGTGGTCATAAAGGTGTGGAAATGGTTAGCAACAGTACTCAGGTAGACTTATTAAATTAATCTGAATGCTGCAGCGGAATTGGAGACCTGGCCACATTTTTCCCATCTTCTTTTGGTGTCTTTGTATGAATTGTAGCTTCAGTTTCCTGTTCTTAGCTAGCAGGAAGAGCACCTGCTCCTGTGTGCTGCTGCTTTACTCTATGAAGGTTTGATGTGTTGCACATTCAGAGATGCTCTTCTGCATACTTTGGTTTGCAGTAAGTGGTTGTTTGAGTTACTGTTGTCTTCCTGACAGCTCAAAGCAGTTTTTCTATTCTTCTCTGACATCCACAAGGCATTTCAACCAGAGAAATGCTGCTCAATGGATATTTTCTCTTTTGCAAACGATTTTCTGTTGACCCTAGGTCATGGTTATGGAGGGAAATCCCAGCAGATCAGCACAGGCCAACCTATCTGGGACTAAAAACCATTCCTCATTTAAAGTTTAGACCATGTCTACATTCATAAATGCTGCTGTATGATTGGATGATTATATATTTCTATTAACCAGCTGTTTATCAGATGTACCTAATGAAGTGGCCAGTGAATCCATGTCTACACAGTAATGAAATTGACCTCAAGACATCCATGTTCCTCATAGGATGAATTGCCTCCATCTGATCAAATGATCTGTTTATCCAGCACTTATGTTCATGACATTCCCATCAGCCACAGCTGCTCTGTGGTTTACTGCTAAATAGCAAATATTATCATGGTAACACACTCAGAGGATGAACATGGCTTGGATTACACTGAGCATGCTAGAGTGCTGACATTCAAAGCACAGCTACAGTCTTGTTATTGAATTACAATCCCTCTACCATTTGGACCACTTCTAAAGTAGTAAATAGTGATTTTTTATGTTAAAAAAAATGCATTTAGCTTTTTAAAAGATAGCAATTACATCCAAGTTAGTGTGTGATTATGAGAGACAGTCAATGTGGCAACAGATGAAGGGAGCTGCATCATCAATCAGCTGTCAGCACCATTAATTAGGGAGTTAAATCTTTAGGCTATTCTTAGATCTGTCTTTTTTCCTCTGTTACTCGGCTTAGCAACAGACAGCTGATCCGATTAAAGGCATAAAATAATTGCAGATTGTCTGTTAAAAGTTAAAAGACTTCACATTATCAGCATTCACATTTTTTGCGACGTGATGATTAGTAGAATAGTTCTGATGAGCCATTTCTGCATATCATGTTTATTTGGCAACATCACAAAGTTCCAAATAAACATGTGGTTCCAAAGAATAACCAAGAAAACTTCATATCAATCATCAGTACCTTTTTTATTAATGGATATCATTTACACATCCAGGCTTAAAAAGATTGTTTAAAATAGTGGCATATTTTTAGGAATAAGAATTAAGAAAAAATAATACATTTCCATCCAGAACGGATGTATGTAAAATTAGCATCACATAACCAGCAGACAATAAACCATCAGCTGGTTAGTCACCCATCTAAACAGGTTTGCTTTAGATTAGAAGAGGATGACACCATGTGGAGAGTTACTTGCTTTTTTTCTAGCCGTTACTTGAGATCATGAACAACACAGGGTTTTATTTTCCATACGTGCCTTCATCAGCAATGCAAAAATTAAATAACCAACAAAAGTAGATAAACATGAATTTGTGAACCCATGATTTTATTATTTTATATATTTTATATATTTATTATTTTATTTATTGGTAAAGGTTAGCTTTTAGGACTGGGAGAAACCTTAATTGAAAATGGGCTATTCTATCTTTTTTCTGGGTCCTATTCCCCTGAACACTTAGATTTATTTAGAATAAAATCCAGTGGATTCTTTTATTTGGCAAAAGTTTGTGTTTTCTAGCTGCATTAAAACATCACAGAATACAAGAAGACCAGCTGCCTTAAATTGACTTTGACGCTACATAGCCTAAAGAAAAGACGCTACTGGTGTCTTGTCAGAAACACAGAGAGCTTAGGTGTAATGTACCCATGATTAATAGCGAGTGATAAAGTCTATGGACTTTACAGACTGCTTCTACTGAATGCTCTGAACAGATAAATAGAGATTATATAGAAGTTTTTGAGAAAATGTTGCCACGTTGCTTGATTTAAGACTTCGGTAAACACTTGCCTCACATTATGTTCGTTTCATGATTTATGGTCTCATTTAGAGTAAAACAGACAGTGAAGCGGGGTTTGTGTAAGTCGGTATCATTGGTGTGCACTGTCCTCAGTTTTTCAGTAAGACCCACCTGGGGGATCCCAGATGGTGACAGCCAAAATGCTCAATGAGGCTTCAACAGTCCACAGACTGAATGGGTGAGTGAGTGACGTCATGGTGGTTTTATTATAGTAGGTTCCAGGAAGAGGCTGATAAAAATCAAAACGCAAACCCGATATAAATTTGACTGATCTCCCCCTCAGGGTCAGTTCTTGGGCATCTTCAGACAGCTTCCATCACAGCTGCTTTTTTAAAAAGTCACTCTGTGGACCACCAACATCATGCGTACTGCAGTTTAACCAGGGCAAATTTGCTCATTTAAATCAGATGAAGTTATGTATTTAATATGCCCATTCCCAGAACTTTGTGATCATTTAAGCTCTAAAGTCTATTTCTGCCTTTCATTTTAGATGAAAGAGACCGAAAAGCTGTATCAGCATCTGCACAGTTCATTCAGAGACAAAAAGCTAAACTGCAGGTTTCAATCCTGGGATCAGACTGATTGGTTTATGCATGCACCATCAAAGACTATCATATTAACACATACTGTCAGTCATACGTCAAGAGGAAACTTCATTTAATCTAGGTGACGTGAGTGTTCAGATGTCGTAGGAACTCTCCTCTTGTAGTTGTGTGTCCAGGGAAAACTGCCTGGCAAAACTCACAAATATGAGACTGCAGAGCCACGTCCGACAACATCGCCCCACCAGATCCACCTTGGAAGTCATTAATCAGGGTGCAGCAGTCCATCACAGGCATCTAACAGAACCACAGAGAAGATGTATGTGAAGAGCGCAGTAAATCAGAGTCACAGTGTAAATATCTACAGTCGTGGCTCGTCTTTTACCCTGATTGTGCGTAGAGTTCTGTCTCCAGCAGGATGATTTTGCCTTGAATTTCTGGATTCATTGTAAGAGGCTCCATGGCACGCCAAGGAGTCCAGTGGTAGCAACAATGGGAATTTGTTCTCCGCCTTAACACTTTCCTTTCTTTGAGAGGGCACATCAACGCAGAGCTTGGTCATATCATCAGCAAGGAGATCGGGGAAGCTCTTTGTATTTCTTGAATGGTAATCAGCGCCACACTGTGCTGCAGGGATTTGTGTCACGGATGTTAATGTTTGAGGTTTCTCAAGGAGATATGTAGGGATTTCATGGGTAAACTGAACAGGAACGGACATCACATTACTTAATTCTCCATTAGGAATAGATGCACCTGCACAAAAATAGTTGTTTAAGGTTTGAAGCATTACGACTGAGAAGCTGTTTTAGAGCATTAGTGTTTTTTCATATGCAGACCTTGCTGTTTCTGCAGGGCTGTTGTGAGTTGCTGCAGCAGAGCTGCCTGTTTCAGACAAAGTGACCTCAGGCGAAGAAACTGCTGGTAGAGCTCATTGTAAGCTTCCTCCATCTCACCAGCTCCAGGAAGTGCATGTAGTGAATTGCACAGAAGGGTTAAGTCTGAGCTGTAATGGACATGTATACAAATCTTAAATAGGCTGTTGAGAAGAGATGCAAACTACAGAAATAAACATGTGAGTTTCACATCACAGTGCTTTGAGTAAAAGTACTCTAATCTAAGGCTGATGCAAAGCAGGAAAACCTGCTATGATAATAAAGTTGGGGTAGGCTGATCACCGTGATTTACAATGTTAGGATGATTGCTAATTAGCACTCAAGACAAAATAAAGCTGAAGCTAATGGGAATGACATGAATCATACATATGAAGGATTGAAAACTTATGTGGAAAAAAAATGCAGCAGCTCTAATTCACTAGATAATTTTGCTCTGACCTGTCAACCTCTAAAGAAGTTATAACGTTTGATAAAAATGACACTCCAACAAAAAGAAGAAACGAGCATGCGACAGACGAGATTAGTCCGGTTACAGGTCAGGTGTCATCTGCTAACAAAAAGATGAGAGCTGAGGTCAAGGTCACTGACATTTGAACTCGTCCGAGATTTTTAGTAGACGATTTCAAAATCCTAGGTGACTTCCTTCTTGAGTTTTCACATTCACGAGATTTTCCGAAAACTTGACCTCTGACCTTGAGGTTGAGGTCACTGAGATTTGAACTCGTCCAAAATTTTTTGTAGATGCATCTACGGTATCAAGTTCAAATGTCGCCTTGTTCTCAAGTTATCATATTCAAAAACTTGGGTGTCCATGCCACCAATACCCTATCAGCCTTTTATGGCTGAGGGGTTAAAAAAAGGTCTGGGAGGAAACTCTATGCTATATATTTTTATGTTAATTTGCTGAACACTGAAGTAATGTCTTGACTTGTTTCACTTTTTTAAACCCAGCATGCAAAATACAGGAAAGAAAGAGACACAACAGTAAAGGTAACTTCTTAATTCTGATCTTTTCTGAACCTTGATATCTGGAAGTGTACAATGTGATATAATTCCTAATAGAGTTATACTGCATTTACAACTTATTATATTGGTTTGCTTACCCCTCTGCAGTCTCTCTTCTAGCAATTCAGGAGTTGTTATGTAAAGCTACATCCAGATTTTCCTCGGCAGTTTTCCATGTGATACAGGCCCCCTGTTTCATGTTCAAAGAATCAGACACTGTCTCACCATTTACATCAATCCTCAAAGCCCATTTACTAAGCACAGATGACGCAGCACCACAGGTATGATAAGAGTCTAATGTATATTATGCTCAGCAAGTCTAACAACATATAGATTGCCTGAGAACTGCTAAACATAAGGAAGTAACTGTTAAAAAAAAAGGAGGAAGTGAAACCTCCTGGGTATATAAGGAACTTCAACATTTCAGTGTTACATGAGTGGCTGTAAAGTAGTTTTAAATAAAGACTGAGGAAAGAGGAAAGAGACAAGCTGCATTTTGTGCATAAAGAAGCACGAGAACAGCTTTGCTATCAGCTGATTGTTTGGCTGGCTCTGAAAAAGAAAAACCTGTCTGATCAATTCCTTCTTGAGCACTGAGAACATAACCGGCCTGGAGCAAAACTGAGAAAATAAAACAAAAGGGTTTTCTTTTTTACATTTTCCAATAGGTCCCTGAGAAGTCGGTTTTTCAGGTATGTTTATAAACAACTTCTGCACTGGATGAATTATAATTGTGTAACTTGATTATAGAAACTAAATACATGCAAGTCTAAATCTAATTCCGCTTTAACCCCCGATAATCGCAAATCACGTAACGATAGTTTATGAATTACATTTGAAATTGAACCTTACTTGCACATAAAGCGATCGGCCATTCCAGACAGGAAGTTCACACACAAATGTTGATGTCAGGAGAAGTAGGCAAGATCCGCATTTCTCTCTCTCTCTCTCTCTCTCTCTCTCTCTCTCTCTCTCTCTGCGCAATGACGTCACTGCACTCACCTGCGCAAATCGCCCGTGAACCTTCCACTACAACCTGACGCGTCCAACCAGGTTGCCTTCAAAATAAAAGACATGGAAACGCTCTGGACGGCTTTTATTTTGAAATACTCCTAAAGTTTGTGTTATCAAAAAAAAAACATTTACTGTACAAGTTTGCACAACACGAAACAATGAACCATCGGGGAAAATTTTAATTATTACTCGTCGACAGTTATGTAATAGCAAACTATCATTTTGACTTGATGTTGGTACTAGATTAAGTCCAGGGGGTCAACAAGGTCATTACACCATCTCCTCCTGGATATTGTTCATTCTTGTGCAAGCCGTTGTTGTAACTCACCTAACACAAATGTCAGTCTGAACAACAATAAAGCTACTTTCAGCTGCTTCCTTATTCACAAGAGGTCACCACAGCCGGTAGCTCTGCATATTTGATTTAGTTCATTTTTGATGCCCTTCCTGATACAACCCCAAAGGCATAGTTTTTTTTTTCAGTCTGAATCACAATAATACAAAATTTAAAAAAAATTGTCCAGCTGATAAGAGCTGCATCATTACTGTTCAGGACCAGCATTACGCTGAGAGCTCTGTAATAGCTTTGTCATGTCTCTGTTTCTCCAGGTCTATTCTGAACGTGTGTGTTTGGCATTTGAGATGTTCAGCCATCTGTTGAATGTGGCTGATATCAATTTAAAAATAGATCCACATTAAGACAGCAGAGTCCTGGAAGCAGACTACCTTCCTTACTGCCCATCCAGTTATGAGGAGCGGCGAGAGCTTGCCCTTAGAGTCAGCTCCTGACAGCCGACTTTACGGTCAGCAGCTTGTGCTCTTAGAGAGGTGCCAACTAACTCAGACTTCAGACTTCTTATGTAACCCTGCGTGAGGGCCAAGGGACTCGCATCGCTATGAGAATCATGTCTTTGTCATGTCACTTCGGCTCCAGGAAGATTTTGTTGCCCTTTTTTAGCTTTTATTTTGCATTTGCCCAGCTTATCTAGTGTTTGCTGTGTGTCATCTAAGACCACTTTAGATGCCCTAACTTTCCCCACAAAAATCTTGATTTCATATTTCACTTTAAAAAGGAAATGCTTTTGGATACAGGCTGTTATTTTTCCCCATTTCCAGTCTGGGTGTAGTGTCTGAGATGGTTAAAAAGTGATGCATGGCTATCGATCACTGCACGACTAAAATGGTAAAAGAGCTCGTCGTACTCACTGGAACACTAACCAGTCATGGAAATTTGTTGTTTGCATAAAAATAAATGATCCAGGAAAGAAAATTACTCCAGCAGCAGTTTTCAGGCCAAAATAAATAAATAAATAAAAAGATGACAGTGCTGGGCAGTGAGAAGCACACTGTGCAAATGTGAAGAATGTCCAGGCTCCACTTACACTGTATGAAGGGCTATACGTTATTTATGTTTGGCAGCTTTTCGCGTTTCTGAGGACACATGAGATACTTCATCACTTCTGAAGCTATTAATATGAAAGCATTCAAAACAATCCAATAAATCAATAATTTTAAAACAGACTAACAGTTAGGCACTGCTTTTCCATCAGACAGCCAAATGTTGATTGATGCAGTTGTTAAATGCTGGTCAGGTATACCCAACTGTCTGTGTGAGTGTGTGTGTTTTCAGGTTTGCACTGTGCTTGTTCTGACCTTGACACACACACACCACACCCTTTCATTTTCTACCACCTCCTCCTCCTTCACAACTACTTGATCTACAAGTTGGGACTCTCTGAAGTGTGTGTGTGTGTGTGGGGGGGGGGGGGGGGGGGGGGGGGGGGGGTCTTGCTGTGAATAACTTCCAGGCAGGCAGCCAGGAACTGTCATCTGCCAGTGCAACACTATCCATCCTGTCAATCTTGTTTTATAATTGTAACATTCTCATATTCTCCGGCTGAGCAGAGAGAAGTTTCCAACATAGACACACGCATACACACACAAAGGCACACACTTCTTCGCTAAATGTGTTTCTCCACAACATTCACATCTTATTCGTCATTTATTAGCATAAGTATTTAAAATAGCTCTATTTTAAATGTAGTAGTAATGTGCTTATATTCATTGATTTGTCTCCAACAGTACAGTAAGTCTGACGTATTCTCATAAAGCTTCTTTTTGTGAGAAAGAACAACATTTTTTTTGACAGCCTGTTTTTCATCACAGTCCCCTTTTTGGCACTGCAGTGCAGTAATTGAAGAGCTTCTGCTGGTGCTGATGGAGTCAGTTTTTCTTAAATCTCATTGCAAATCATCAGCAACCATCATAAAAGAAAGACATCTACCCTTTAAACTCTTTTATTTAACAATAATTCAAACTAAATCTGTCCTTTCATGATTAGGCAGAAAGGCCATTTAAACCTTTACCAAGATGATTCTGTGTTGCTTTCAGTTTCCTTTATAGTAACAAAAAAATTGAGCACATTAGTTTCAGTTTATTATATCAAGTCCATCAAGGATCTCATCAGTCTTTCACCTTTATTAAGTTGCCACCCAGCAAAGTTAATACCCAAGGACACAGCAACAAATACACAGAGGAAGAAGGTTTCCACCGTCTCTTCTTTTCACACGCTTCAGAATGATAATTCAGCCGGCTCACCAATCAGTTACGATTTTAATCCAGCCGCGACTAAGAGCTTTAGAGCGGTGATGTGGAGCATACAGTTATCACAGAGATGGCATGAGCAATGACGTCTGCCACCACATTTATCACCGGACACTCTTAGTGAGGGAGACCAGATCCAATTACAGAGGTCTCTATGGGCTCAACAATGGTCTGCTAAAAATACACCCAGAGAGGCTTTTCCACACTCAGCAGCACACCCACACACAACCTGATACTGTTTAACAATATACATGTATGTATATCTTCGCTTGGAGTGTTTATTTTTGTCACTATCGGAGGTAAGACTAAGAGATTCTGCTCCGTTCTGAGACTCTTTAGAAAATGTGCAGAAATGTGGCGAGTGACGCGTGCACCTGTGTGTAGGCGTGTGTACATGAACAGGTATAGAATAAAAGGAAGAACGCCGAAGGAAGCACACAGGGGCCCCCGTGGAGCACTGAATAGAAAGTTATTTACAGCTCAGTCCATCAATAAACGACAGGTGCAGCATCCTCACAAACAGACGTATTAGCTTTCCTCCCGCTGGAACAATATCATCTCTAGCAGCCGGCCGCTGTCTCCCTCTCTCACACACTCACTCTCTCAAACATCTCTATGACAGCAATGCAACCAAGTCATGTTACTGCTGGATTTTATAATGACATTAAAAAAAAGAGAATGCAAGTTAATTCCTGTTTTTATTTGATTCATTCGTTGACTTTTTCTTCCAGCAGTTCCAGGAGTAATTCAAGCTTTTTGGAGCTTTTTCAATGGTTTATCTGACAAATAATATGGTTTCCTCTAATATAGATCATTAAATATGCTTGTGTTATGATTTCTTTTTGGTGAGAGAAATTCTAGAATTTATTTAGTATGGCAGCAACTCAGTGTATTTAGGCATGTAGACATGGTCAAAAACCTGATGAAGCATCAGAATGAGGAAGAAACATGTTTTAATGCTCATAGGTGCCAGACAGGCTGGTCTGAGTATTTCAGAAACTGCTGATCTGCTGGGATTTTCCCACACAATCATCTGTACGATTGACAGAAAATCGTCCAAAAACAGACAGTGAGCGGCAGTTCTCGGGGTGAAAACACCTTCTTGAGGTCAGAGGAGAATGGCTAGGCAGCTTTGAGTTTGAGTAACAGCAAACCTTGAAGCAGTGCAGACGACCAGTTGAATAGTAACATCTAATTTTGTATAAACAGCATGAGAGTAAGTCACTAAGAACAATAAACTAAACTAAACACTGCTCAAGTATCGATCCATGTCCTTAGGTACACCTGTTCAACTGCTTGTTTATGGAAAGATCTAATCTGCCAATCATATGGCAGCAACTCAGTGCCTTTAGGTGTATAGATATGGTCTACACTACCTGCTAAAAGGCAAACCGAGCATCAGAATGGGGAAGAAAGGTGATTTAAGTGACTTTGAACGCAGCATGGTTGTTGGACGATTCATCTGACGAACCTTGTATTCTGCTGCAACATTCAGATAGGTCAGAGTTTGTTGTAAAAAGCATAAAAGCATAGATCCATCCTGCCTTGTATCAAACGTTCAGGTTGCTTGTGGTGTAATGGTCTGGGGGAAATGTTCTTCACATACTTCCAGCCACTTAATACTGACTGAGCATTGTTTAAACACGACAGCTTACTTGAGAATTGTTGCCAACCATGTCCACCCCGTTATGACCACAGTGTACCGATCTATTGATGGCTGCTTCCAGCAGCATAACACACCATGTCACAGACTCAAATAATCTCAAAGTGGCTTCTTGAACATGACCAAAATCATCAGAGCTTAGTCTTAGTGAATGTTTTCAGCACTTTGTTGAATCTGTGTCACAAAGGATTAAGGCAGTTCTGACGGCAAGCAGAAACTAGCAATTTATAACAAAGCTGCCAGTGAGTGGATATGGATTTCTGATTGGGGGGGGGGGGGGGGGGGGGGGTGCAATTAGCTTATAAATAAACCAGTGGTTATAGTCTGATATGGACAAGGACAGCCGTAGACACCAAGGACGAGTTGTCATTTCTTTTTCTTTTCTTTTTTTTTCTTTTCTTTTTTTTTTGTGTCCCGTTTGGATCTTTAGCCATCAGAATTGTTGTCTTAAGGCCAAGAAAGCTGCCAAGCAGATTTATTTTACCAAGTGGATCATCATGGCCTTGCCATATTGGTCCATTTGATTGATCTTTATTATAATTATGAATTTATTTTATTTTCAGTTGCTACAAACGGGACAGACATGACTGGGGGATGGACAGGGAGAAAGAATGAAAGAAAGAGAGGGAGAGAAAGAAAACCAAAGGGGAGAAGAGACGGTGAGAAGGGGGGGAAGAAAGAAAAAAAAAGAAAGAAAAACAAACAAAACACCTGGATCACCTGTATGGAGAAAAAAAAGAAGAGAAAGCAAACAACAAAGAGCAACATAATAATTAAAAAAAAAACAGCACCATCACAATAAAGCTAGCAGTGGATAACAGTAGATACTAAATATTAAACGATATTGTGCCGCACGCAAGATAGACAGCGCACAATGTGCTTTGAGGCAGCAGCCAAGAAAGCTGTAGTCCGCGTCTGTGAACACCCGTGTGTACACCTGTGTGCATACCTGTGTGGATCAGCATGCTTGTATTCCAAAGGTTTCTCCATGTAACGATCTGCTAGGGAGTGTGGGGAGCCATAGCCCAGTCCACCAGGGTATGAAGCAGGTATGGAGGAGATCCAGGCCCCAGATATCCAGAGGTCCCAGAGTACAAGGACCCGAGGAGGACCACCAAAGGGGGGGGAACTGTGCCACCCTCCTGGGAAGAGCTGAGTAGAGCCCCAAAGGAGAGGTCACCCCGCAGCTACGGAGCAGAGGCCAGAGGGGGTTGCAGTGGCGTGCCCGCGGGCTCTGCCGGCAGCCAGCTGTGCCAGAGAGGACCGAGCTTAAGGCCCAGAGGCCAGAGGCCTGAGGGCATCCCACCCCCTGGAAGGAGCCCAGCCGGGCCACAGGCGCCCGGCCCCGCCAATCGGCCACCAGGAGTGAGCCGGTACATACATGAGCGCCCAGCCCCAGACGACAAGGACCACCAACACACCAACGTCTGAGGGCATCAGCCACCGGCAGGGAGTGTGGTGAGGGGAGATAGGCCTCCGTACTTTAGAGGGCCTGAGATGTACCCAGAGAGGTTGAGTCTAA
The DNA here is from genome assembly GCF_963969265.1 of Rhamphochromis sp. 'chilingali'. NCBI lineage: Eukaryota > Metazoa > Chordata > Actinopteri > Cichliformes > Cichlidae > Rhamphochromis > Rhamphochromis sp. 'chilingali'. Next base: position 16,647,831 of record NC_137936.1, read on the forward strand.
GACCCAACCTGACATATAGACACAGACGAACAGGCACACGCGGACACAGACGTGCATTCCCACCCCATATGCACAACCAAATACTCGGCACTCACCCAACGTGTAGACAGACACAAATAGACACTGCACAGACAGTCGCACTCCCCAAACATACTCTATATCAACAGGTCCAGGTACCCCCACCTAGACCCTCCTTATCTGCAGTAGCAGGGAGGCCCCGCATCCCAGACCCCAATCTGATGGCCAGCACCTCCTCCCAGCCCCCCAGCCCTGACGGCTAACAGAACCGGGGTGAGTGAAGACCTCAAACCTCCCTACACCCGCTCATATATAGTGTTGCTGTGTGCTGTTCTAAAGTGCATTTAAAACTCAGGAGAGCATGGTACTAGCTTCCTCTCAAAGAGCAGCACGGCTCTTCCCGAAAACCCTTAGTGTCTAAATGCATTTAAAGTTGAGGGTAGGGCACCAGCGCCAGAGGTGGGTTGGAGTACACCGATCATCCTCTGGATGCTGTAAAACGTGCCCACCCCCAAGGCCCTATATGTATGTGTTATGTGAGAGTGTGAGTAATGTGGATGTCTAGGTTGCAGAATAAAATTGGGGCACAGGCGGCCAGAAGGGGACAGAGGGGGAGTGCCTCCCCTGCACCCTGGTGACATACCTGCACCCCAAGCCCTGCGTGTGTGGGTGGGTGTGGTAGAGCGGGAATAGGGAGGCAGCTGAGGATGGGGAGGGAAGAAAGGGAGGGGCAAGCGGCCCCTCCCTGGGGCCAGCTCCCCCGCTGACCCCAGTAGGCACCCCCACACTCTGGAACCCACCAGGGCAAGGGGGCCCAGGCCCATCCGGACCGGGGCCCGCAGCAGCAGCACCGCCCAGCCCCACAGAGTCCGGGGCAGCCCACCCGACTCCACCCCAGAGAAAACTGCACCCACCCCATCATCCAATCATCTCCCAAACTACACAAGACAATAGACACCCAGGTTGAGTTCATTCTCCACCTCTCCTATATCTCTCCCCCCACCTGCAGAGTGAGCTCCTGTAGTGAGGAGACCACCTGCAAAGATATAACAACCTCCCCACCAGTTAGAGAGCCCCTAGTAGGGCCGATGCACCAGAGGTCCCCTGCACTGGGGCTGAGCCCCCCTGCACCCACCCGCCCACTGCTCTGGCAACACAACAGCCAGGACCCAAGCCCCCAAGGCCCGGCCAGCACCCCAGACCGGGGGGCGGAGCACCCCCAGACCCCCAAGCCTCCACGCCCGTCCCGGACCCTCCCAGGGGCAGCCAGGCTACCAGGCCAGTAACCAACGTCCGCCAGCACAGACCCTCCCCCATCTCCGCTGTACGCAGCCAGTTGTCGAGTGACGAGTTGTCATTTCTGTTAAACTCATTTGAAATCCACCTGAATGCTGCACATACAGTTGGTCCATTGTAATTTAAAGTTTCCACAGACTTATAGGCACACGGTGTCCACACATAGCCTCTTCCTCACCATCTGATGACAAAATTTATGTTATGTGGCCAAGCAAACTGAAAGACTCTTTAAAGACTGAAAGACTTTACTCTCTCGACTAAACACGGTCCTTTCTGACTCCAAAAATGTATTTGGCAGCAGCCTAAGCTTTAATGTTGAGCTTTCAAAAGCTAAAGTCCAGAACAGCAGGAGACTTCCCAGTGCCTTTGTGCATTACTTATATGGAGACGATGGCTACTGAAAAAAATAGATACAAATTAACTCTCCATTTTTAAGTTAAAAATTTAATCTGTCCAAAATCTTTTAAACTAAGTCTTTCCTAACTTTGCTAATTGGCAATGGTATAATGAGCTAAGATGGCAAGTATTATAAATAGCAGACTATACCTGATTTCTTTATTATGCAAAATTAGTCATAGTATGAAACAGAAGGTAGTATGGCAAAATGTAGTTCTTTGTGCCACTGACAATAAGCCACGGGCCAAATTTATCTAAAGAAAACTTCAGCATGTGGCCACAGCTATACAGTAGTTATATGTCTGCAAAGTAACTATCAGGTTATTGAATGGATATACTCAAAATTAAATTGCCATGAAAAAAGCTTATGCAAGACCATTCTGGACAATAACGCATGTCACGTATCAAGAAAAAGGCCTTTCGTCTGCAGAAGATGCAGAAGCAAAAGTGAAGAAGGTTTTTGGAGTTTGGCACCCATATAGCAAATCACCATGACAAGGGTGTGTGAGGGGCAGAAGGCAGAGGCTGAAGGCGGCGTTTAGTCTGTCAGGTCAAAAGTTAAGGAGCAAATAGCATCTCCAAAGGGTAGCTTTCCACTTTTGGAAAAAGGTGGTGTCAAGAAACACTGAGATATATTCACAGGAGGATATCTTTTCAACATGGGTTAGAGTAATCTGAAGGGACAGCATGCCTGAGTCAACATGGACATGTGACCAGTCAAACTGAAAAGAAACACTGAAAGTCAAAACAGATTATCAAGTCAGATAAAAGGATTATACTTTTCGTAACAGTTAAAGGAACTCTCAGAGCCGCCGCGTTTGTCTGAGTTCTCCTTATGAAACGAATCGCCTGCTGCTCTCATTACGCCTGACTTGGGCAGCACGTTTGCCATTTTGTAACATAATGAACACTTCTTGCCCCCTCCTCTTTTCTTCCCTTGTCACTTTTTTTCCACTGTGTCTGCCAACACCAAAATCCAGCTGACCAGTACGTGGTGTACAGTAGGATCAGGTGTCGACTGGCTGAATGCAGCCGCGGCTACAGATCGCTGTGGCTGAGAGCGCCGCGGTGTCGTCTTCCTCCCATCAAGGGTGCTGCCAACATTAACACCATGTATGACAAAACAACATAGACTTGGTGAAAAGGACTTTGTTTAGTCACTTTTCATCACATCATTAATATGTAGCAAGCAGCAGCACAGTGGACAGTGCCTTAAATAAAGTCTAAGCGCTGTTTCTTGCACTGAAACCACCAACTAGACAGTTTTGTTCTTATAGCACAACAACATTGAATCTACTTAAATGTCTGTCATACTTTTTTTAAATACACAGCTCTGAGAGGCTCGATTTAGACACAGTTATGCTTTGAAGTTAATGCTAACAGCAGCTTGCTAACTTATCAACAGTGTTGGCATGCTAGCATTCAGTCCTGGAGGTCCCCGCCGTGCTGTTCTAAAAATGCAACAAGGGCAACCTGGCAGAGTCAGCGAGGAGGCCGCCACGTACTGGTACAACAAGAACTAATGTGTAATTCTTAATTTTACTGCATCAAATTTGAGGTTTTGAACCTTTGAGTCATAACCCTGTTATTTGTTCTAATTTCCATTTCAGTGAGGGAGGAAAGCATTTTGCTTACATTTTTTAAATCTCGTTCGGGCCTCTCTTTCTCAAGTGTCTCTTTAATGGGCCTCAATGCTTATGGTTTCACAGCTACTGCATGACTTTTGGTTGCTATTTTAAGGTGGAAATTTTCAATGTACATTGAAGTAAAGAGATCTCAACCATGCTAGCAATCTTAGTGTAACCTAAAAGCCATTTTTGGCTGCTCCCTTAGTCACATGGGATCATCAGTGTAGGTAGCTCTGCATATTTGACTTGGCAGATTTTTACACCGGATACCTTTCCTGATGGAGCCACTAAGAGATTCATGTCTCCTGCCAGGATCAAACCGGGGACCTTTTGCTGTTAAGTAAATGTGTAACCCACCACAGCATAGAGCTCTTACTCGTTCATCTTACTTTAGCATATGATGAGGAATAAAGAAAGGAACCCACAATTATTAATTAATTATAATTGACTGTCAATATCCTGATAGTCCATGTGACACAAACAAACCCATCATTTAAAAAATAGCTAAGAACTGTTAGAAACTACCTTCCTAATTATTTTTGTGGTCATTTTTAAGCCTTTTCAATAAGTATAACTGTTTATTCCTGGGCTGTCTTTAGGCTTAAAAGTTACTTTTGGCTGCTCCCTTATTCACAAGAAGTCACCACAGCACAGTAGCTCCACACTTTTGATGTGGCAAATTTTAACATCACATGCTCTTCTTAACACAATCCCATTTGCTTCTCGTGGAATAAACGGCAGATGTATTGCTTTTTAGGTGAACGTGAAAACTGCTAAATTATCTTTCAACCATTTTTTAGATAATTGTAGAAACTCTAATCTGTGCAGTTACCTATTTCCTAACATTTAAACAAAGTCAATTCAAGGTGATTTCCAAAAGATTCAATATCAAGTATTCGCTGCCTTTTAATTTTTTTTTTTTTTGCACCATTTTACAAAAGGCCTGGCATTATTTTGCACGCACACAAACTCATACAGAAGAAGTACTTTTCATACCATTTGAACACTCAAGTGCTCGTAGCTGCTCACGTCATCACGTTTCACCGTGATTCCTTAAGAATTTTCTTTCGGTCATTTTGAAATCAAAATATAAATCCAACATGTATATAAAAAAACAACCAAAACAAAACTGCACAATTCTGAAAAATATGGAAGACAGGTGGAGAGATTTACAGTCACAGAATTGAGGTCCACAACATGTAATGTATCTGATGCCTAAGACAAGAAATATGTCTGCCTGCGAATTTGAATTTTCTGGCATTAATTTATACAAATCATACAAGACTCGATCTGGACGGCGCCACCGTGGTTCTAACGTTCAGTGCCTCTGTAACAGAACAATTTAATTTTACATGTCTTAAACAGCCTGTGACTCATGCCTGTGATAAAAGGGCTTTGCTATATGTGATGTTTGGAATAAAGGTTCACTTAGTGTGGTTGATGGAGTGAGGTTTTATGAAAAGGCACTTTGTATTTTCACTTAGCAAGTCAATTTTCATTCTTACATAAAGCCCGAGAAGCCTGTCGTCACAGGTGTATGCAGTTTAACAGGAGAGCCGCCTGAATCAGCCTTTAAAAGGTGCTGAAAAGTGACAGGCGAAGTGATATGGCAGATTTTTTTCTTCAGCTTAAGGCAATTAGGTTTTTAACTGGTAGTATCAAAATAAAAACTTTGGTAAACTTTGGTCCAAGACCTTCCACATGAGCATGTTTAGTACTGCGGCTATAGTTTCCATAGAAAGATATAAGTAAGTATTTTATTGTGGAAAAGTGGGACTCTTTCACAGCTGCCTGTCATCTCCAATCTCGGCCTCTGAGTGGGCCAATCAAGCAATTCTGAAAACATGCTTTAAAAAAATTAGTGTGTTTCTGAGTATTTAACACTGCATGGCATCTACCATGATATCCATGTGTTATAGGCTGCATAGCAGGACAGGATTCACAAATAGCACTGCAAAAAAGTCACCTTTACCAATGCACACGAAATATATATAAACAGTGTCATGAAATATCAATCTTTTACAGCATTCACACAGGTACTATATTTAATAGCACTTAAAGATAAAAAAATAATGGTCTCTTTAACTATGCTAGCACACCTCCGTATGCTAGAAGGAGGTTTAGTAGAGTGGAGTGAAAAACCTCACGTTTGATGCTTTTGAACTCTTTTGTTCATTTTAAAACGGCAGCGTATCCATAAAGATTTTCTCCACTATCGGAGGAGGAGGCACCAGGTCCTCCAGTTTCAGGTAGAAGATGCGCTGCAGGCCTTGTGTGCACAGAGTCCTCAGTTCAGGCAGTTTGCCCAGAAGGCGAGACTGATAGTTGGGTTGCGTCCGGCTCAGTTCTGATCCATTTCCACTCACGTGTTCCCTTAGACAAGCGATGAGGTGACTTTGAAAGTCCTCGACCCGCTTGGGCTCTTTGAGGCCGTGACGATCTAAGGGCAAAAGAAGTTTCCATGAGAAACCCCAAATATAACGACAACCTTGAAATGCGATGAAATTCACTAAAAGCAGACAAAGCTTCTTTACCGGTGATGATGACGAGGGCTGCGAGGCAGGAAAACAAGTAGACGTCTAAGTTCAAGCGGCGAAGGCTGTGCGAGAAATCCATTATGGAGTCGATCCAGTCACCGAAACTGCGAGCGCACTGTAGTCGGTGGAGCACCACGCCATTGCAGAAGATCAGCTCATTCTTTTCTGGATCTGACCTGAATTATTTTAAACCATTACGTCAGTGAGAGCATTGACCAACGTGAAGGAATGTAGCAAAATATTAGTGAACCACACTTTTTTTTTAACAGCAGAAGAAAGAACACTGACCTGTAAGCCAGGCGGAGGATAAAGAGTTCAACAAAAGCAGATTCGAGGAGCAGCTCCTGGTCTTCTGTGCAGAAGTCCGTGAATCCTGGGATGGCTTGAGCCCATTTCCTTATCACATCCAAGGAACCAGTCAGTAAATCATAGAACTGCTGGATATCACCAGCATCCTCCTTCTCTTTCGAGCTGTCTGCTGTCTCCTGGTACTGAGGAGGGGAAAAAAGGGTTAGTTAGCTAAAGAGATTTTCAGAGGGCTATTTAGTGCTGTTGGTTTGACTCTACATTGTCACCAGTGTAAATTCAGATGAAGAAGACATGGGTTAGCTACAAGTTTTGAGTTACCTTGGAATAGTCAAGCTTTCCGATGGTTGGGCTTGAGTCTAGATGAGCCCTGACAAGCGAAGCTATGATGTTGACACTGGGGGTCGTGGATGAAGCCTCAACTGGGATCTTGGGCTTGGAGGGCAGGCGACCTCTGCGACCTTTAAGGCTGTCCCTACGAACAACTAAAAGAGGACAAGGCGAGGAACATGTTTATGACTCCTACATGACTCTTTCGGCATTTGAAAAACAAAAGCTGTATCAGCTGACGTTTCCCTTTTTCTTCAACTGTCAATGTAAAGCTCTGGTTACATATGTCTCTGAGCTTCCTGGCTTTGCTGCTGCAAAACTGTCATTACGAACCCCAATTTGTGGCTGTCATGCATTAGCCACTGCGAGCTTTGAAAGAGTATCACATTGCATTACCTTCTTTGACCATTCCCACTGCAAGACATTTCTGGAAACGACAGAACTGGCATCGGTTTCTCCTCCTCTTGTCTACTGGACAGTCTTTATTGGCAAGGCACACATACTTTGCATTTTTCTGGACAGTTCGCTGTCAAACACACAAAGAAAACACATTAATATGGAATCATAATGTGGCAAACATATACGACTGCAAGTGACTGAAATGCACAAGTCTTATTTTTGTTTATAGCATCAATTTCTGATCACCAGCAACCCTGACTTGGATGAGTGGTTAAGAAAACAGATTGATGGATTTCTGCTCAATCAACTGTGAGCCTCTCTTAAACAAAGATACAGTGATAACTGGTACATTACTGCTCAGTATAAGTGCTAAAAATATTTTTAAAACAATGTAATAATTTTATTATTTGCCAATACTGAAGCTGTGCACTTGTGTCTTACGTTAGCACACACAAACTCACTTTATAAATATATTTCTGAAGAATTATCGCCGTGATTGCACAGTTTAAAAAATATAACATGACTGCTCTCTGGTGGATGTGGTTTGCTCACTTTGTCAGTGAATCTAAATCATCTTAAATATATGAAACATATGTGCACACATGCATAATTACTGCAGTTTTTTTGTTACTTGTTGCATACATGACACACACACTGAGATATCAGCTATGACTGCAGGTTTATTCTCCTTGATGACTGCAGCATCATGTACTCAGTCAAACAAATCTGTAATCTTAAAGCTGCTAAATATCTTCTTTTCTTTTTTTTACCTTGAAAAAACCTTTGCATCCCTCACAGGTACGGACTCCATAGTGCTGGCAGGAAGCGTTATCACCACAAACTGCACAGCGACTCTCGTTGGATCCTGGGTTTTGCGTTTTAGGAGACATCATGGCACCCTCCGCTGTCTTGGGGCTTTCTAGAAGTCTATGCTCCAGAGAAACTGGGGGGCAGTGAAGTGGGGAAACATGCTGCTGAGGAGACAGGAAGAAGTGGTCTTCCTGGCTTGGCTGAGCATCCTGGTGCTGCTGCCCCATGGGGGAGTGTTGTTCTGGTGCAGAGCTGAAGGTGAAAAAGGAAAGCTGCTGAGCTATGGCAGCCTTGTCAGCCACAGAGGTCAGGGGGGCTGAGGGGTAGGGGCTGAAAGGGGAATCCCAGACAGGTGCAGACTCTGTCTGAAAGCTTGGTGTTGGAGGAGAAGCAGTGGCATAGACTGGGCTGCCATAGTAGTCAGAGCTGCATGACGACAGCGTTTCGTCAAGGCAGTTGAGTGCAAAGGATCCTGGGTAGCAGCCATACACCTGGAGATCATCCAGCATGAAGGCCTGGCTGTGCATCTGAGAGCTGGTGCTTTCAGCTACTCCTGTGTGGCTGAATGAAACCGTAGAGGCAGGAGGAGAGGTGGTAATCTTACAGGAATATGCATCAAACTCCCCGACATAGCCATTTCCAACCAAAGTGTTGATGCTGGGCAATGAAGATGTGGACAGCTGGTCCTTTTGGCCACTGAAGTCCATCACCAGTGTGGCACTGAGGTCAGGATTCAAGAACTCAGAGCTGAAGTAGTTGTCATGGGGCAGGGATGCATACTGGGTTTGTACACAGGGCATTGCTAGGAAAGAGAAAACCAACATTTAAAACAACTAAAATAAATCCTTAAAGATAAATACTGATTCATTTCTGGGTAACAAACACGACTTTATTAAATTCTCTATCTGAACACTGCATCTTTGTGAGGTAGATTTAAAGCAACACAGTCTAAGTCAGATATTCCCATCTCAAATTAGTGCAGTAAATATGACTTTGTGATCATTTTTCGAAATAAAACCAAGTGAGTTAAATCACTCGAGACAAATGGCCCCAGTAATGAGCTGACTCTTTAAACATGTGTTAGAAACTAGATATTGCTACTGGATATATAATGGTCAGCATTTCTTAATGCTTCCTCTATAACAATCTAAACAGAGGGCAACATTAACACCTGAAATGTCCATCTCATTTCCCCAACATGCCTCTAACTTTATCAAGGGGCCTATTCGTCCCCTTGAAAAAAATGCAGAGGGTGGTCCAGCAGAGCAGTCAGGTATTGTCAGATATTGTGTTACTGGCTGTTAACGCTCTAAAAACCTCCTTCAGTAGAGGGCAACCCCTCTTTCACAACGCCTGTACTGGGGCGTGTTGCAGATTGTATGTCGGGGTGGGCTGACTGCCAGCTGAAATGGGAATAGTGGCAAAGTCTGTTTATGTGCATGGGTGGATGGGCGTGTATCTACAAGTGTCCTTACTTCTTCATTTTATAGCTTTTTATTTTTTTTCTCAATACAGAAGCTGAAGCATGTTCTTTGAAAGTTGAACTTAAATTTGCACAGCTATATTTGAATCGTGTGGAAACAAAACTGCCGAAGGGCCCAAATAGTTTTCAGCATGTAAATGCAAACAATTTTATGAATCTTCTCATTTCCCAACAGTGTTATAGAGCATGAAGGCCATTAACACAAGCACATACTGACAACAGAGGACAAAATTTGAACAAATGGAAATAGTAGAATCACAGCAGTCATATTAGTACTTGCAGATACCGTAAAATGTCCACGTTAATATCAAAATACACTCCCATAATTCACTTCATCATATTATAAGAATTAGAAAAATATCAGTCTGCACTGTTTAAGTTTATTATGGCTAAATATAACACTCATATCCCTTCTTTTATACCAGTGAGGGTCTAGCCAAATCAAGTGGACACTTAAAATCATGACCTCCGGCAGGTAGTTGAACTAGAGCAAATATGACACCATCAAAAAATTAGTTTTTATATTAGTAAGTAAACTGATGCAAACCTCAAGCTACTGATAACCATTTTGCCTTATGAGCTTAAGCTATGACAGAGATACTTATTTAGAAGTAAAGATGCAAACATGCGCATCTAACAGCAGCAGTAATAAATAAAAAACAATAACAACTCACTAAAAGTCCACTTTTTACTCACCTGGTTTATGCAAATATCCCGAATTTGACGTTTTTCATTTATTCCAAATTAGAGAAAAAAAGATAAATGTCACCTCGGTTAGCTTCTGTCAGCACACACACTCATTCAGGCACATTCACACACAACACACTCCGGGTCAGACCGAGGCAGACGGGCTCCACTCCGCTACACTCTTGTTTTATTTTGGGCTGCATCGACAAAAAGGCGTGCCTGTGCCCAAACATGGTTTTGGGGCGGTGGAACGTTCCGGGTCGGCAGCCAATCAGCTCTGGGCTCGACGCAGACGTTCTTCCGTGTGACGCACGCACGGGATTCCATTGACGCAAGATCCGAGGGAGCGTACCTGCTAAAAATACACCGCAACGAAAGCGGCGTTCACGTGGGGCTATTACTGGATGAAAAATTCTAAAAATAACCGCAATTTGGAGGCGCAGACGTTTTTTGGCTGGAAATGTGGATATTATACAAGTTTACACCAGCGGGGTGTGTTATCAGGTATCAGACCGGGAAACACCTGCATATTTTTTTCAATTTTTCAGAAAATAGAAAGTCTCTACTGTTTCGCAACTAAACGCTTTGGGGGGGAAATCATCACAAGCACTTTTAAACGTTTTAACTGGAAATATACTTTTTACTTGTTATGTTTTTATATTTACTTCATACTTTTACTCGCATTTTTAATTGCTGAAATTATTCAAGAGCGTGGTCCATTACAATTTTTAATTACAAATGCAAAATTAATAATAATTATTAATAAGACTGAGTGGCAGCTGGGTGAAGAAGGATAGGTGAGGCTAATCAGGGATGAGGATACAAAGGAAAAGTAAATATAAAAAACATGAGACAATGACTCTAACATATTCAAATGTTGCGTACAAGAACATTGGGGGGCAAGCTAGGAAAAATAATACAAGCAAACGTACTAAAATAAATAACTGGAATACAAATGGGAATACACTGAAACAAAGTGCTAAAGGCTCGAAATATAAAGAAGGAAGTAAAAAGTATTAGGAACCAAACAGAACATCAAATAGCAAGACTTCAGTCAGAAGACTCAAAACTCCATGTCCAAACCCGGGACTATGAAACACATTTCCAAATATGTCAGTGACTTCTGAAGCATATTGACTGTTAACTCTGTAAACTTCTTTGGAGCTGTCAGTTAACTCTACAGATATGTAATATTCAAACAGAAATTTGTTTAGATTTGTTTTTGTAATTGATGTTTCTGAGATCAAAAATGACCTTTAAATCTCTTCGTCTGTGCTTATTAAGCACTTCTGTTACAAGAATATAAATACCCCGAGTCCTGTATAAACTATTGTCAAAACCAACAATTTAAACTTACATTTACTTTGTAAATTTGTCAGCATTAGTTTAAACATCACTTAATACCCGCCCACTGCAAACCAGCACGCTCTTGAACACTTGAACCCTCTCTGGGGATACTTGGGCATGATCCAGCTTGTGTAAAGAAAGTGAGGGGGCTTGTTCAAGCAACTGAGACCGGAGACCTGACGATGACGCAGCTGTAGATGCTGCCTGCAGTTACCAGAGATAATTACGGGGGTTTGTGTTTTATCTTTCACGGTGGAAAACACACACGCGAATAAAAAGGGAGAGTATCACATCCAGTGTTAGTTTTCTGAATCCTTTACGTAGCATGCTTAATAGGTTTCATTAAAAATGAACTTTTTTTTCTCGTTTGCCAGATTTTATGAAAATAAATACGATAAATAGTGACTGCTGCTGTGCTTTCGATGAATTTTTGTTGACCTGTTAACGCGAGCCAGCAGCGTTAAATCATCTCTGTGTATTCAAATAAAGTCAAAGAGGATTTCATATCTAAATATAAGATTACTGCTCGTATCATTTGTAATTGCGAACATGTTTTTAAAATGGCTTAATGGCAAAAAAAAATTTATTTAATCTTTCATACCCGCTATCTTCCTCTCTGGTAGCGCCTGACGCTTCCTGCCCAAACATGCCAAACAGGTCACACCAAACTTCGCTGTTGCCCTTTTTTTTTCTCCACCAAACCTACGTAGCCTACCTTGGGATTAGTCCTCGTGCTCTTCCTCCCACGCCAACGCAAAATCTGCCCCACTCCAGGCTGACCTGTTTTAGTACAAGGGAAATGCTCCATAGTCATGCCTATTAGGTAAATAAATGTGTGAATTAATATAACAATAACAGGTAGCAGATTCCATATCTCAATTAACCTCCCATTTACAATAAGAATAAAGAGATTTTTCTTTTGTATCTTCAGAAAATTATTGCAAGACCTTCATGGGGAGACATTATAGTGTAGACACACATCCAAAGGACAGAAAACAAAAAGTATTTGTTGAATAGACTTAAACAACCACACACATATGTCTCATCAGCCAATCAGATGGCAGCAACTCAGTGCATTTAGACATGATCAAGACATACTGCTCAAGTTCATACTGAGAACTGAGCAACTTTTAATATTGTTGGTGCCAGTCTGAATATTTCAGAAACTGCTGCTTACTGGAATTTTCCCACACAATCATCTGGTGAGTAAAATGAGTATCCAGTGAGCAGCAGTCCTCTGGGTTAAAAAGCCTTGTTGATGTCGGAGGTCAAAGGAGAGTGGCCAGTGGCTTGGAACACTTTGGACCTCTTAGTACCAACTGAACATCGTTTAAACACCACAGCCTACCTGAGTTTTGTTGCTAATCCATTTACAACCACAATGTATTCATCTTTCACAGTGAACATCCCTCATCACAACGTTCAAATAATCACAAACCGGTTTCCCAAACATGACAATGAGTTCACTCATGTGGTCTCAGCAGTCACCAGATTTAAATTCAGTAGAGCACCTTAGAGACATGGTGTAACGGGAAACTCATGTCATGGATGTGCAGCTGATAAATCTGCAGCAACTGTGATGCTATCATGTCAGCATGGACCGAATTCTCTGAGAAATATTTCCAGCAACTTGTTGAATCAGTTCCAAGAAGAATTTAGGCATTTTTGAAAGAAAAAGTGTTTGCAGCCCAGTACAAGCACATTACAAGTGTAAACAAGTACACTCAATATCCAACACAAGACTACTGAAAGTTGAAAACACATTGCCAAAACAATATCTTAGCTTTAAACTTTATTTATTCAATCACAAAGTAGAATACTTTGGCTAGCTTCCACCCAATGTTAGCATGACCTCATCAGTCATGTCTGTGTGTTTGAGAAGCTTTTTCAGTGCGAAGGAGTCTAATAAAAGTGTTGACACAAAGAATTAAATTGACAAAGTGAGGTTACAGGACAAAATTGGTAAAGAAGCTAACATTAAATATGATTTCAGGTATGTACACCGGGCGTATTAGACACAGTGGAATGCTGCTGCCATTAAACTCGTTAAATATGGGAGGGCTGTATTGAATGCCTCTCTCTTTATCACTTTCATAACTCAAAAAAACCCAAAAAAACACATATTCAGTTACATTCAATCAAGAGTTCCTTGCATTATTCTATCAACAGTTCTTTAAGAAACAGTCAAAACATTCACATGAATATCTTCTTATCTATCTTATTGTCTCTCAACTGGATGAACACTGGCAATGAAATACATGTCAACACACAGGACAGTTTATTTGGTGAACTGCTTTTTGTCACAAGCTGCACAAGGAAGTACAGATACTACTGTAAATATGATTTAGCACAACAAAACATCACAACATAAAATACAGCTAGTACATGCATGTTCCTTGTGCTTATACTGTAGGTACACAATGTGCTCTGATCCTTTATCTATAGAAACATAATGCATTGCATGAAAATTGGCACACAAAAGCAGCAGTCAAACTTGTCAAGTTTGCACTTTTGATATTGGTTTGTCAGTGTGGCATCTCTCTATGAAAGCAGTATCTTAAAATGATGTCAGGAACTGGGGGCAAAGGAAGTAAACAATGACAACACACGGTTACACACTCAATCCAACGCTGGTGAGCTGCAGTGATCCTCAGAGGGCCAGAGGACGTAGGAGCCACGACTCTATTTGAGGTGAAAGAAGCTGGATGGTTTGGTAGGTGGAGCCATTAGCATGCTAGCTTGGTTCTTGTGAGTTATGTGGATCTAAAATTCATAAAAGATGCAATTTAGGTTAGTTTAGGTTAGCCACAGAGCTCCTTCTTTGTTGCTGGGTAACTATTCATTTGCCCAGCTGTCAGTAGATACTATGTGGCTCATATCAAGTTATTTTTTAATTTGTCTTTGGATATGAACGCACAGAAACCATTCCCATTGCTCTTTAACTGTCTACATTTTAGCAGAAGTCACTAAACCAATCATTAATACTCTCATTACAGACTTATCCAGCTGTGCTAGGACACCCCTGTCCCCAAGGGGACACAGTCTTTTTGTGAACAGGGCAAATTGCACTTCAAATATTGGCCCACAAAATCCAAAACATGTCTCCAAAAAGGAAACAGTTTGGAACATCCCCATAATACTTGCACATGATTGCCTCTTTCTGTCTTACCCACATAACAATTGTGAGGTGGTCTGAAAGTAGCGCTGCCACTCAGTTCTAAGCGAGAGCCAATGATCTTGTGTTAATATCTGCTGGTCAGTAAAGATGGACACTTGGACTTGACCTCCAAATTGCTTCAAGTATCTCTTTTAAGTTATATTAATCACAATCAATTCTGGTTATACTTGCTGTAGAAGTAACATGATTCAATTTCTGATCAAAAGACATTTATAAATGTTTTAGATTGCATTATGTTGCCGTTGTCTCTTCTCTTCCCCCTCATCATATTATTTAATAATGCTTACAGTACAAGGAGGCTGCATCCAGGGCTCACCATCGATCTGCATTGGAAATGCTTTAGATGTCCTGCACATAGGGAGCAATAACAGCAATGTGTAATTATACTGCACTACATGTACACACACTGTATGGTACTGAAAAATATTCCTGTTGTTTAGTAGGTAAAGTTCACAACCTAATGGTAATCTGGGAGGTCTGTGCCAGTCTGTGCCCAGCGCTCTTCAGCCCAGTATAGATTTGTCCCATCTCTATAACCCCTTCAAGCCCGACCACCTCCAATCGTTTATCGCTTATATCTGAGGAGTTGTTAAAAAGCAGAGTAATTTAACAGTGTTTGTAAATGTCAAATCAGGACTACAATCTATGACAATGATATGTGAGGATTCAGGAGTGTAAACAGCTGAGTCTCACCTTGGGAAACTATTTTCAGAGCTTCAGGGTCAGTGATAACCTCACTCTGCTCCAGCCCTGCCACGCCATCAGACTTCTTAGACTCACCCCAGAGGTTGGAGCCTCCGTGCATGCTGGGTATGTTGAGGACAGCTATGCCCTCTAGAGAGACACGAGTTAGGTCCAGAGGTTTTCCGCAGCACTGGTGTTGCAAATACAAAACAAAACAAAATAAAAACATTTCAGCATTATTCACAAATATGCATAGTTCTGGTAAAACAGCCTGACTGTGGCAGAAATTCCGACCTCAATCGTTAGACAGTCCTTCAGCCTCTTACAGGACGATGAGAGGGTCTCCGAAGTGGCAAATTCAAAATACTTAAGTTTGTTCTTCATTCTTAAAACGACAGAGAACAAGAATTTGACCAAAAACAAACACACAAATAAAAAAGCCATGAATTTATTTGTGAAGTAGACTGAGCTCTGTTACACCTCTTATGAGAAAAGGTTCAGACTGCTAACATAAATTCGTACCTGCTGTTGAACCTCTGGGGATGTTTCTCTCTCATGGAGTGGAAACGATGAGCAATAGAAGCATCCTGCACACAAGGATGAAAGTGCAATCACATGAAAAACGATCATGAATCATATTTCATGCAATGCATTCATTTTTCTGATGAATGCACAAACTCCCTGTAGAGTTCGTGACTCACCACTCCAATGGAAAAGTAGTTGTTAATGATCTCATTGGGCACAGGGTCTCCTGCCTCATGAGGGTCATTCGGTATCACTTGGATACTCCAGCGGTCCATGGGGACCAACTCACTCCCTTCAATCTCTTTCATGATTTCTTTCAAATCTGACCCGTCGTATCCTTTCATGGGATTATGATAGAAACAGCTTAAATATGTAACTGACATCTGACACTTTCATTAAAGTTCCTGTTTTGATTGTTGTTACCTCCTCCCCAGCGTAGGCAGCGAGCCAGGTCATTCCCAGTGCCCAGAGGCAGCACAGCTACAGAAGGATTCACCTGGAGGTTTTCTTTGTCTAAAATCACAAGAGATGTTATTTAGTGCTTCAGACGGTTAGCTCAACCTGCTGTCTGAAACTCAGCAGGACACGCATTACCTAAAGCATCCAGAAGCCACCCAACGGTGCCGTCTCCTCCACACACCAAGATCCTGTAGTCGCACAGATTACGAAAGAAGTGCAGACTGAAAGACAGAGTCAGCATTAACATAAATATACTCAAATGACATGTGCATTTGAAATCCTATAGAGTCCTATAATGTGTTTAATGTGCACTGCTGTACCCTGGAGCAGGGCCTCCATCGGACAGATTGTATACTTGGCGTGGATTCAACAGGTACTGAAACTTCCTGAGCACTCTGCAAAGACAAAGCAAAAGCTGTTATAAACTGCCAATGACACAGTATTATCCTATGTATTGATATGGAAGCAAGCATCTCCAAAATGTCAGATTTTTTAGTATGGAGCGTGAAACTTCTGATCCCATAGGACTGTGCTGCCTACCGTTCGCCTTGTTTTCCTCCACTTTTTGGGTTTACAAACACCAGCAGAGGGTGGGTACGAGGAACAGGAACAATCTGAAAAAATCCCACAGATTAGGATCCATTAGATTATGTAAATCATCTGCAAAATACACAGACATTGAGTTATATGTTTTATATACATATAATAGCTCTGGTGGCTCTAAATTCAGTTTATTTAGTGAGATTTGATATTGGGAGACCTGCAGGATGTGGCCATCAAGAGTGACATTCAACAGGCTGGTGTCCTCCTCCTGCCAGAAACAAAAACTTAGTGACCAGCTCACAGACAGATGGCCTAAAAATCTACATTCATAGAGTAATTTAGAGTCATTTTACCTTTGAGACAGCGTAAATGGCCCACGGAGGCAGTATATGATCTTTCAGCGGCCCGCAGTCACAGTTCGATAAGCCACGCAAAACACATTCATCGTGACGCTTAAAAAAACAAAACAATACTCAGTAAATTAAAAATGGTAATCTGTTCTTACTCATTCAGCTATATAGACAGAGCAATACTTTTCAGCCAATTACACACATTCATACAAGCACCGTTTTCCATGCCTGAGTGCACACACACACTCTCGCACTCCAATGGAGTCATCATACTTCGACATACTGACTGGAGGAGCCAGCTGGTAGCCACCCAGTTGGTGGAGGACCCCACTCTACCTCCGATTCCACAGTGATATGATACTAAGCAGGCCCGATCACATGCAATCTCTGTATTCACTAACGTACTCACCAACTCCTGGCACCACACGCAGCGCTTCCCGGCCAAAGTTTTGATCTTCTTATTGCAGACATCACACTTGCTGGCACCGCAATCAGCTCTGATCCAGTCATGAGCTGGTATCTGAGATGCAGAGGAGGCACGAAACAGGCATTATGCACAAACTGCCACTTAGCACCAGCGGTAACGTTGTCTGGTATTGTTTTCACATTGTGAGTCATGAATATTTACAGAAAGTGAATACTCAGTTTTAAAGGTGGATAAGTTCAACCAGCAGATGCGGGTGAACCAAAGAACCTACCTGCTTTAATCTAGTGTATAAACATCACAGAAGAAATCACTGGGATCACTTTTTTTCTTTTTTGAAATCTGGAAAAAACAACTAATTTGACAGCATGGATGGGTAGCGCTATGTTCACATATTCATTCATTCATTCATGCTGGCTTGTTCGAGCCGACTTATGTGGCAACCCATCCCTGCATGGCTGCAGGAAAAATTATGTTATAGCTGACTTTAAAGGACTCAGTACAGAATACACCCTGCTCCTAAGCAGCTGTGGAAAATAGCTGCAGATTTATGGCTTCATGATTGAACTGAACTGGCAGATCGAATAAAAACAAACCAGTTCCACCTCCCACAGCAGCTCATTATGGATTTTTTTTTTTACTGTGTCTGCTGCTGCAGGAAAGAAAGTGACCAGGCCACTATCTGTGCTTGTGCAAAAGTGGGACGTTTAACAGATGTACAGAGCAGATTGTGCAGGCAGTAATCCTCATTTTTTTTAAAAACAGTGAAAAAAACAGAGGCTGCACTTACTGACTAATGCACTCTAAAGTTCCCTGTTCTTAATGTGCTTGTGGTCATTGCCGTTTGGTTTTTAAAAAGAGAACAGGTGAAGAGAGAAGATGCGACTATATCCCCATAAACGCACTGAAAATAGCATTTTGCATAAAACGTAAGTGCTGTTGTAAATGTAACCGGATATCTAAAAGCAGAAATATACATAAACCAAAGGGAAATTAAAAGCAATCATTGTGTTCCTTACACCAATTTCCTGTTTAGATTTGACAAAGGTACGAGCGCAGGGCTCGGGATTCTTGTTGGCACACTGGCTGTGGACGATGTACTTGCAGCCTAGAAGGAGAAAATGCAGTGGGTGAGAAAGGTTCTTAACGTTTAATATCAGAAACTGCAGCGATGCTGATAGAAAGCAGAGTGTACAGGTGTCACTGTAAAATGCACGTCTCCACCAGTTCATTTATACAGTGTAAGAGGAGCTTGGCTTCCCCCTGGTGGCGGTTGTGAGCTCTTACAGTTGCAGCTGAGTCCT
Organism: Rhamphochromis sp. 'chilingali'; assembly: GCF_963969265.1. Taxonomy (NCBI): domain Eukaryota; kingdom Metazoa; phylum Chordata; class Actinopteri; order Cichliformes; family Cichlidae; genus Rhamphochromis; species Rhamphochromis sp. 'chilingali'. Next base: position 16,666,535 of record NC_137936.1, read on the forward strand.
TGCTTCCCAAGGCCGAGCAGCATGCTCTCACACACGCTGCAGTAGGTTGGCTTGTTAAAATGCTTCATCGTCCATATGTGCTGCCCATCCTTTTCCGTCATCTTTTGGGAATAAGAGAAAATAACAGCAGTTGGTCAGATCTTTTAGTTAAGTCAAGGCAGTTTAACAAAGAAAGGAAGGATTGCATAAAATGTTTTTTTTTTCACCTTCAGCCCCAGCAGAACAAGTAAAGGTGCATTGTTCATGCCTCCCTTCAGCCACTCCTCCAGAGTGACGGTGCCACTATCATCCACATCAATCGCTGTCATCATGTCTTTGAGCACCTGTTCCATCACAAAACACCAGAAATTTATACGAATCTTCTGTCACACCCTCAGCCTGTGTTTTCAGGTGCCACACTTTATGTGGGCTGGTAAACAAAAAAGTTCAAAAGCCATGCAGAATAAGAAGAAGAAACAAACAGAAAAAAAGACTCATACTGGTCTGAGTTCAGTCACGTCCCAGCCCAGATAATCAGCGGCACGCATCATTTGAGTGATTATACGATCCACTTCCTGAAAGAGAGACAAAAGAGTTCTGGTGAGATTGGGTGTAACTGTATCCATCCAAACTAGCGCGCAAAAGTAATCTAAGACAGTCAGCGAGGCGCCAAGTGCAATGCACTTAAAACATCGCAAAATTAAAACATTATGTATGCTACAGCCAGAGAAGTTATATATGCGAAGAACTGGCCAAAACTGAGTCCACATGTACAGATATAAGTCTAACTCTAGAGAGATGAATTTCAGTACCTTAATTTTTTCAACATGAATCAACAGGTTTTTTTACACTATACACATAGATCTATATCTATCCCCTTGTCAGTAATTTTGAGTAACTTACAGAGCTGTCCAGGAGTCCGTTGCCATCTTTGTCGTAAAGTTTGAATGTAACTAGAACCAAACAAAGTCAGTTAGTCAGTTAGCTAACCGTGGGTTTTACAGTCGCATATCCTCAATTTTAAGACCTCAGCAATAAATGTGGATTAAATGCAGCTGCAACTACAATAAAAACTCCCAATATGATCAAAAGATAAGTCAAACCAACATTCGAGCTTCTCCCGCGGCTGTTCTTTCTCCAACACTGAGAAGTAACAGGACACATCACGAAGAAAGACTCCACCTGAAAAACAAGAAACGAACACAGTCCTCAGATTTAGTGAGGTTTTTTTTAAAAAAACAGCAGATGAAAATTGGTGGGATATCAAAGTAAGTATTTTATCATAGTTTTGTTGCTGGACCAGGTGCACTAATCTGCAAAGTTCGGCCTTCAGCGTCATTACTGTGACCAGACAGCAAGATATGAAAAAAATAATAAGCACACAAACAGGTGGTCACTGAAAAAATACTACCTTAGCAGATCAGTCTTTCTTTTGATAGTTTTCTGGGAGTTTTGTGCAGCGTTTCCAGCCACATCCAGGACTGAATAGGAGTGCAAAGAACATTTTTCCCCCAAACTCTGTGCTGCACAGTTTTGTTAAAGGACAACAAAGTCAGAATATAAAAAGTCTTTACCTTCTTTGGGCTGAGGGCTCTTCAAGGAGCCGTTTTGCTCCACGTTTTGGAAATAACGAAAAAGCCGCTGGCAGAAATCTGCAGGGAAGTCGTCCACTTCTAAGTAGGTCTTGAGAAAGAGACAGAAGCCCTCGGCATCGACGCACTAAAGAGAGAAGTTGAAGTTATTTCCAAATGAGACAAAAGGATAAAACATTTACATTCAGAGCAACAGTCTGACTACGATTTTTAGAAAATGTCATAAAAAAGTGGTAGAAAGCTTCCTAAAAAGACCGTGTGCGTTTTTAATCAAGAACATTGTTAAAAATAGAGGTAAAGCAAACTTTTACAACTAATAATACAAATGAATAAATTCATGTTTGATTTGTTTGTAATAAGTAGAGTATTAGGAACATTTGACACGGGAAATATAGTATATGATTGCCTAAAAAAGTTACCTCTCCAAAGCTGTGCTGAGAGAATCGACCGCCTGGATGAAACTCCTTAATCACATCTTTCACCCTCAAATTGCTCTCTGCAGGGAGAAGATCAGAGAGGTCAAAACGTAGCTGTAGATGTGGATACACTGTGACTGTCAGTCATTAAATCTGGGTTTGGGCCTTGCAGTGTGAGGTAATGCACACACTACCTTTCCCAGGTCTGGAGAGGAGCAAGTGTAATTATCCATTCATCCATTATCCAGCGTGCAAACACTAAAAGCCTACAGACCCATTTCATTTCTTCTAAAGCCTTTGAGTGGACAGTGGATTATTTTCAGCCCTTTAGCACACACTTTTTTGTCAACACGTGCATGTAATTCTGCGTTCGCTCCAGCCCCAGCGAAGGGGCAGCATGCACTTATGTTTGGGAGTTGCCGCTTGTGATTTTGGGTGGCTGCTGAATGAGTAGCATTAAAGTAAGGCAGTGATACCGACTGCAATTTTAACTGAAATGTTTCCGCCTACATGCAGGAGCAGAGTGCACATGTGTTGCAGGTTAGGATCTACAAAGTTAACTTTTCATATTTTTGTTGGACTTTGCCTGCGACACTCCCGTCTCCACTTATCTTGCTTTTTTTTTCACTGCCTTCATAAATCGTTCTGAAGACTTCCGATATTTATTCTGACATTATCCAGTGCTCAGATGTTTAATTCATTAAAAAGGAGTGAAACAAAAGTGTAAAGTAAAGTAAAAATTACACTTTTTTGTAAATGTGTGATGTGGTTTCCAGTGTCTGTGCAGCCAAGAAGAGTGTTAGTGTTAGTGTTAGATTAGATGGAAGACAGTTACACAGATCGAGAGCGGAGCTATCATAACACATCTGGCCAGTTCATCCTCAGAAAGGTGAAAGCCTGAATTCAGTGTACATGGATGGAGTTTTTAAAAAATACATTTACAGTCATAAACTGACACTGTGAAATAAATGGCATATTGAGCTACCGCTGCTTTATTAATTTAACAGAGAAATTTGCCAGAGTATTGAGTTACACTGCATTTTGTTAGTGAGAATGCACTTGAGACTTGCGTGGCTCTAATTACAGTTTTAATGCACGCATTGTTTTTATATTCTGTCCTGGACGCTGTCGTCTTTGGCCTCAGTAATCACTCATTGCTTTAGTTTTATGCCTTTGATACAAACACAACAGTGTATCTTGTGTGCATCAAGTGCTTGGTGTAAAGGGATTTGTATATACATTTTTAATCTGTAATAAACGTGTCAACTTTATTATTATTACGATTATTGTTCCAGTTTACTTTACTTACAGGTTAAAAAACAATGTAGAAAATGGAAACTTACCTTCCATGTAGTGCTGCAGCTGGATAAAATCCACAGGAGTCAGAGACCCTTCTGTATCATCAGAGGAGGCCATCCTGGTCTGCTCCCTGAAGAATGAGGGAACAGTGACTGGACATTCACAGAGGTGTCAATAACACCCAGATAAAGCACTAACCTGGCCAAGGAGACTGCAGAAACTAGGAGGCAGCCATACATGTAACATGTTTTACGTCATGTTTTGTGTTTTGTGTCAGCAGAACTGGTTTGCCTCCATTCCTGGGACTGCCACTAATGAACAGAGCATACTTTTCTTAAGGGATACCAATCTAAAAACTTGCTATTAAAACAACATTGCTTCACTGACCACTGCTGATTTTAAGGAAAGAGTAGTGAAAATCAGATTGTATCATCCTGTAAACATGGAGCTGAGGAGTAACAAGTAATAACATCAAGAGCTCCAGATTGTGACTACTGACGATCAACTGCCAGCAGCAGAGAAGCGGAGGAGTAGATGTAACACTGGCCTGTAGATTTTCTGGTTGTGCAGGTGTACCTGTCCGGCTAAAACCACTTTTTAACTTCCCATCAGTTTAATGAGCAAAGCAGCAATTAAGACCCCTTTTAAAAGGGGGCATCCGTCAAACAGGATTATAATGTGAAGCCAGGATGTCAGCCTGGCTGACACACACACACACCACACACAAAGGCACACATTTACATAATATTTTAACTTGTTCGGCTCTCGAAGTGCTGCACAGGTGCTCGGACAGAAGGAGGAGGGCTTGTGAACTCTAACAGGCTTCTTACCTTGACTCTCTCTCCTGGGACGGAGGATGGGGGGAAATAAAGTCTCTCGTAGCTTCTCCAGCAGCATACACCGCTGCTATGCTGTTTGATGGCAGCTGGTGGTTGTGGGTGAATGTCTACTGCGGTATTAGCGGATAAGGGATTAAGAATGGGCGGAGGAGGAGCTTTTAGCGACATAATTACAGATAGTGGCACCGCCTAGCGCGTGCACGCACAGAAAGGCGCACGCGCGCACACTCGTTAGCGCTATTGTGCCCTTACAACAGGTCAACACAATTATCTAAACACTGCGGCTCTCAGCCTGGACGCTGGAATGTAGCGGAATGCATGAACAGGTGCGAATGAATGAAAACTCAGAGTACGAACCGGTGAAGCGGCTTTCACGTGTCGTTTTTTAGTTTAGTCCCACTTGTGCGTGGACTCTTCACAGTATACTGGTTTTCCACCCTGAATGTTCTTTTGACTTTTTGTCGTAAATTATGACTTCTGGTGCAAAACATGACTTTTTATCGTAAGTCGGGACTTCTGGTGCAAAACGTGACTGTTGCCTCTCACATGTAGACATTATGCCACAGACAGACGTTGGTGGGGTCGAGAGATCTTTTTATTGAGGGGGACAGCTGTTTAACTGTTAAATGTCCTTGGCTTCAATTGTGTTCTTTTTTCGTTGGTGTTACCAGTGGGTTTTTGAGTCAATGCCAATATTTAGAGAATAATAAAATCCTTATACATAATACAAGGAAGGCTGGATCCATGCTTTCAGATTATTTACACCAAATTTTGACCATACCATGTCTGGATACCTAAGTGTATTGAGTTGTTGCCATGTGATTGCATGATTACATATTTGTTTAAAAGAGCAGTAGTGCAGTGAATGGGTGAGTATATAAATTTATATATTTATATTTATTATATTTATACAGTTTGTTAAAGTTATATTGAAAAGATGACAGAGGCATTGTTTTTACGTTCTAGCAATGAATTTCACAGTGCTAGTTATTTAGTGAAGATGCCTCTCCACCACCATGTGATTGGTTGATGCTATTCTGCTACATGTACTGCAGATACTGCTGAAATTATTGTTTTTCACAATGTGCTCTGTAAAGGAGTACTTGACAATTATCAGCCATTCTGAAATATCAGTCCTGCTCTGATTGACTCAAAGGTTGGTACAGACACTCATGGTACCTCAGGATGAATTAAACAGGTGCCCTCATGAAGCCAACAAAATTAAGTTGCGTGGTTCTTTTCAGGTTTGCAAACTGAGGAAAATCTATTCCTTGGTAGCATCGTGATGCAGAACACTCTATTCTGTATAAACATATGTAAATCTCCACATAAGCACATTTCCAGTATTTCTCCTTTTCAGTCTAAAAAAAAAGCTCAATTTGAAATGAGTATGTGGGGAAAAAGACGTTACTAGAGACATTTAGAAACTGCCTAAAAAATTGCCTAACGTGTGGATAAGGGAAAAGCCAAACTAAATTTAAATTTGTGCACCCAATTCTTGTTTTTGAAAGCCGGATAAGGAGGTGTAGCACCCCATTTTCTATGTTGCTTATATTCTGGATAGAAAATAAAACGTTTCTAGATTTTTGAAAGCTTGAACACCAACAACTTGGATTTCCTACTTGGAAAGTCAGAGCAGCCTTAGCAAGCCTAATTTAACAATCCAAGATGAAAGATGAAAGTAAATAGTTGTAAAACTGTAAAACGTTTAATCTGTACTGCCAGTATTGTGTATTTGTCATATGTCGAGCATTGTCCTGGCTCTATCCAAGTATATGCTGCAGTATAATGCTGCTGATACCTGAATGACTCTACCTTGCTAACACCAAAACAAATCCTGTTTTTCCTTACTATTTCTGAAAACTGCTAACTTGGGAGTGACATTAATTCCTGAGATTCCTGACATTCAAGTTCCAAGGTGCCTGGAACATGGCATATATAAGCTGTTTTCCTTCCAAGAAGGCTCTCCTCGCCTAGGAAGGCTGGTGCCTTTCAGGCAGCTAACTTGGTGTTCTTTTCATTGTGTCATAGTTTTTCCTATTTTAAGTCTATAGGTTAGCACCTAGCTTTCTTATATTCATCTTCTCTCAGGCTATGATTAATAAATTGGCTTAGTAAAAATTTCTAATTTGTTTGTCTCTTCTTTGTTATGTCTTCAATGAGCCCGGTATAACACGGTTAAACCTTGTGTTTCAAGGAGGCCGCTATCTTACAACTAGGCTGTTATGTATTCTAATGTAAACTCACTGAATTTACAACCAGTTTTCAAGCGCTTTTGTTTGGTTTTTATTTCCAATTTCCCTAACAGGTTTTGGCCCTTCTGGTACCGCCCTGGAAACGCTTCTGTCTGATGTTCTCAGCTGAAGCGGTAGGTGGCGAAGAGTCACTTCCGTTACAGATGATAGCGCAGTTAATGAGCAGAAGAAGAATTGCTTCACGCAGATGTTTACGTTCTCCTACTTCCGTAGCTACCTAAAGCGGAGTAACGTTACCAGTGTGACGCTAAAGCGGACATTTCACCAGAAAATCTCGGTCATGTTTAGTTTTCTTTACCTCAGTATTAGAGCGGCTTAGCGGATCAACATGATTCAGGCCATGTGTCTCCCGCTGTAGGCGCTGCATCGCGAGTTTTTCTCACCATTCATCGCAGGCAAAGCAAAGCTAAAGCTAGCGCCGTGTTAGCAGCTGGTCAGAGGCAGTTGGCTCAATTTAATAAAGGATCTTTCGATCCGCACTCTGCCCCCTTGTTAATTTAGATTATCACGCAAGGCAGTCATGGCCACTAGGCGTCTGACAGATGCCTTCTTGTTAATGCGGAACAATGCAATCCAAAACCGGCAGATATTGGCTGAGCAAGTGAGTACATACGACCCCCGTCTGAGTACACGTAGCAATGCTGCGGTGAGTGGTCTGCATCGTTTTGACATTTTACTGTGTGTGTTTGCGTATAGCCAGTCACCGATCCCTGTTAGCTAGATCCAGGTGTGTGATAGCTGTAGCTGCTGTTAGTTATTATCCTGGATGACCTCCACGACGTTAGTGTTTCAGTGGTTCACAGTGATGTGACTCAGTGGGGCGATGATGGAGGATGAAGAAGTGTTGCAGGCATGCTTTTAGCTAGTTAATGTCTATAACCGCCCGTTTTTTAATGACAAGAATATATATTTTATATATATATATATATTTAGGTCAAGGTTAACTGAGGGTTATGGTTGATTTCATTTTCTTCGCATCCTCTCGTGTGCCTCACTGTAAAAAAACAAAAAAAAACCCTGCTGTGGCCTTTCAAAAGCCCGCATCATACTGAGTCGTGACCTGTAACTGATCTAGAGTGTAGCTGATTCTCTTCTGCAGTTATTAAAAATAAATACAGTAATTTGAAAAGCAAAGGCAATGAAAATGCTCGTAAAGCTTCCTGGAAACTGTTTGTCACTAAGAAATACTACCTATCCTTTAATTGTTAAATTATATGGACAGAAGTACTGGGCCACCCGCATGTCACCGTAGCTGTTATAACACCCCATTCTAAATTGTTCGCCACACTTTTCCATTTCAACACGTGGATTTTTTTTTTTTTTGCCCATTTAAACAGAAGGCCACTTGTGCCGTCCGAGGCTGATGTTGGTTGCTTGCAGTCTCTCTTGTTCAGTGTGCTCTGTGTTGGTGGACGAGTGAGGTTCTTTCTCACCAAACTCATCCAACCATGCTTTGTGCACTAGGGCACAATCATACTGAAACAGAAAATGAACTTTACCACGCTGCACAATTCCAAGCTTCCAACTTGGATTTTTCCAATTAATGATAAGATGGGGCATTCAGATTTCCCTAAGAGTAAGAGTTCAGGACCAAAGCACATAAAAGCAATGATTAAGAAATGTGGCCAGATACTTTTGTCTATATAATGCAGATATAATTAAAAACAAGCGAGCTTTTTAGTGATCACGATACAAGAAGAATATATTTATATGTTCCTCTATAGCAGAGCTGTTCTTTCTGATAGTGATTTCCGTGACACTGAATAATGATTTAGTTTCTTTTTTCTAAAAACAGCAGTCGCTGCATGGAGCTTATTGCTGGAGAGCTAAAACATCAAATGCTGGCATGTTTTGTTTTTACTAGCAGTGATAAAACACTGAATTTAATGTTGATGCAGAAAAAAACAAAAAGAAAGAAATTAAAATCCTGCCATGACCTACTTATATTTTTAGGTTAAACTCCACCACAGTACAAAAGTTATTACTTTCCCTGACACAGTTTTGAAGCTTCTTCAAGCGGGCAGGTGTATGCCACACGTGAATATTCACACTCTGCTGTGAACATTTTATCGTGCTACCTGCACGCTGGTGTAGATTAGTTTCTTCCCGCTGGAAGCCCAGAGATCATGAACTTTTAAGGTTAACACATTCTGCATTTGTTTGGGGAAAATTCTTAGTAACAAAACCGGCCTTTGTTACTTAGCTGCCACTCCTCATGGCGCTGAGCGAAGTGGAAATGCCGATCTCTCCACACGTACCCGGGTATTTTTGAAAACGCAGATTTTTCTATGCGTTTGCGCCTTTCGTCCACACGTAAACGGCGTTTTCGGTCACTGAAAATGGAGATTTCTAAAAAACGCCTGCCAGGGTGGATATTTTCGAAAACTCAGTTTTTGCATTTATGTGTGGACAGAAACAGCGGAGAAAACGCGGGGTCAAAGGTGTGCTCCTTTTTTGACGTCACACTGTGCGCCACGTTATTGTTTCGGTGAAATGAATTTCTACAACACTGTTACTTGTACTCTCTGCAGTGTTTAAATGCTTACATATACACACACAGCTACTGTCCCTCCACACATATGACTGGGTTCTGCTTCTATGCCCCATCTTTGTTTGTTTACTATTTCCCGCCGAGACTTCTAGACTTCTGATTGGCCAACATTTCTACACGGTTAGGAATATATCGCCACCTGTTGCTTTGGCATGTTCCTAGCAGCGTTTTTCTTCATTTCTGCGTTTACGTGTGGATGGGATTGTTTTTTAAAACGAAAACGGAAAATCTCCGTTTTCAAAAATACCCGTGTACGTGTGGACGTATCCTCAGTAACACAAGTGATTTCTTCAGGCACATCTACAGAGTGGAGCCCTTTAAATGGCTGTGGCTCCTGGAACAACACTACCTCTCTGTAAGAGTGTCCTGTTTGGGTTTAGATCAGGATCAACAGCGAGCAAGCTCAGAGTGAGGAAGATAGAAGCATTGCTGTGGCTTCATTTTTTGGGAGGGTGATTCATGCCTAATAGGGCACATGAGCTAGTCATACACTGTCTGTTATTTTTCCTTCCAAGAACCAAAACAAAAAAAAAAGATTACTCAGTCGGTTCTTGGCATTTTGTTTCATCTACAGAACAGCTGGTGTAAAAGAGCCCAGAAATTTGGCTTTGGATAGTTACACTCCCCACATGTGTTGGGTCATACACTGATAAAAAAATTTTGATACCAATTCCATCATTGATTCTTATTATATATTCATTCCTTATTAATTTTCTGCTTGAAAAATCTCTTGAGTCCAAACACAGTGTAGAAACAGACTAATGGAAACCCTCCAGCCCAATGACTTTGCTGTCAGCTGTCAGAAAAACATGTCAGCATTAATGAAAGGCATTGTTAAGCTCTGAGGCACAAGATTCCAGGGGAATAGAAAATTTGATAGTGGTTCTCAACTGGAACGGTTCCCATCCCAACCCTACCTCCTCTGCATGCCTGCACACCTTTTTTTTGACTTTATCTCTGTGTCCATCATCTCTTCTCAGATAGATTTAGTTCCCTGTTAACTATTCACAGTGAAAATGTTGTAATGAGTGTTTTACCTAGCAGGATATTAGCTGCCAGTGAAGAACAGTAAAGAAATGAGTGAAATCTTGGAACAGAATCGAAATTCTGGATTTACAAACGATCTCTTGTGCCCGAATGAGCATCTTCTCAATATCTGTTCAAATTGTTTAGTCTCTTCTTCAATGAAACTGCTCCAACCACTTTATCTTATGTCTGAAATGGCTAAAAAATACAGGTAGAAGTGTGAAGTGCAGGTTCAGTCTCCTTCTTGTACTGTAACAAACGTCTGTTTGACACTGGCGTCGTGTTACGCTTCATCAATATAGGGGATAAACACAGTTGATTTAAATGTCTCACAGGCTTGGTCATTAAAATTATGAGGGGCTAAACTGATTAGACCAGTCGGCCGTTATCAAGCCATCACGTTGAAGCTGTTAGAATATTTGGCTCAGGTGGTTTTTAGTTGCTTTGTTGCAGCAGGACCATTAAGTTGCTTAGAGCTGCGTCTAAAATTGCGTTAGCTGTTAGAAACGAAGAACATTTTGCTGCTGGCTGAACACTCAGGTTTGAAATAAGAAGGCAGCAGACCAAGTCGCCTCTCGCTTTTTTACTGACAAATCAATCACTGAAGAAGACAAAGCAACTAACAATGAACTCTATTTAATCTAAAACTCTTAAACTCATTTTCCTTTTCTTAGACTCACAGGTTTCTGCTCTCTCTGTTCTCACACTGTTTCCTCCTTGTAATCATTTGATTTAAAGTAAAATGATTTGGAAAAGGTTTCTGGACGATATTTTTCTATATTTAGTTTAACTGTACACTGAATGTACAATGAATGTCAACAGCCTCTTTTACAGTGATTATTATTCCTAATTCAAAGTAATTTAACAGTGGGAGTGGATGGATATTTATATTTCATGGGCCTCACTTTCTATTCCTTTTTTTCTCCTTTTGCTTGTTTTCGGTTGGATGGGACCGCTCTGATATCTGCCAATCATATTAGGAGCTTGATGAGGTACTGTCATTTCTCTTACTAAAAGACGGAACACCGTCATCTTCACCCTCTATCACGTAAAACGTTTTAATGGATCCTCTTGTGTCTTTAAGTTGGCCGATGATCGGATGGCCCTGGTTTCAGGGATCAGTTTGGATCCCGAAGCCGCGATTGGGGTCACCAAGAAACTGCCCCCCAAATGGGTAGATGGAGTAGATGAGGTAAACTGAAACTGTAGTAGAAATTTGCAGCTACTTCAGTGTCTCTTTAAAGTGAAATTCAGCAAATAAATTAATACATTTTGTCTTCAGATCCAGTATGAAATCACAAGGATCCAGCAGAAGATGAAGGAACTGGCCTTGCTTCATGACAAGCACATGAATCGTCCCACACTGGATGACAGCAGTGAAGAAGAGCACGCCATAGAAATCACAACTCAGGAGATCACGCAGGTGAGATAATTTAGCAGCACTGTGCATATGTATGCTGCCTATTTTTAGACTTGAAATGCTGATTCTTTTCTTTCAGCTGAAAATCTGCGTGGATATGTTTTAGCTGTTGTTTTTATTTGAACATAAGTATTTATGTGAGAGCACGCTCTAGTATGGAGCCTGAAGTGAATTTAGAAATGAAACAAGTAGAGTCGTTGTTGTTTTTGCAGATGTTCCATCGATGCCAGCGAGCCGTGACTGGTTTGCAGTCTCGCTGTGGTCACTGCACAGAGCAGGAGGAGCGACTCTTGAGAAACGTGGTCTCCTCTCTGGCACAGAGCCTGCAGGAGCTGTCAACCAATTTTAGGCACACACAGTCCAGCTATCTAAAACGTAAGGACTGCATGGCATGTTACATGTTTGGGTTTTTTAACTGTTATTAAGTATTTTTGTCCTCATGATGTTTTAATGCCGTCTAAGCATTGTGCCATTGGCTTGTCTGACAGGTATGAAGAATCGAGAGGAGAGATCAAAGCACTTTTTTGACTCGGGGCCCTTAATGGAAGAGGATGAAGATTTAGCTCTATATGACAAGGTGAGGACAGCATGTTTAGAGCTGGGGTGTCCACAGAGAGCTGCTCTTAAGTTTAAATGGAACACACCGGTAAAACGGGTGCAAAATAATCATAACAAACAAACCAAACGCCTTTTCCAGATGATGAGCAGTTTAAGAAAACAGCTTTTTTAACAGTGTTTCTTCATTATAAGCAGTAAATCAAAGAAACCCATCAGCACGTCTCAGTCCAGCAAACCAGACTGAGTTGTTTTTTTATTTTTTGGGTTATCTGTTCCTTATTTTCTTTGGTGTTTCCTGGCAGGATGCCTGATGCGTTTGTCAATAAGAAGGCTCTAAAATTGATTCTGGCTCAGATAAAGTCACCAGTTCAGAGTTTTAGGATATTTTAAAACAAAACACAGTAATTGAGATAAATCCAGTGGTTGTTGGCCTACATCTCTGAACACAATGCATGTATGCTGACACTGTGTACACAGCTGCTCTGTGTATACAGTGAACCAAAAGCAGAAGTATCCATGACTATCAGTACCATTAAGATTTAAAAAAACAAAAAAATAATCAGTACATCTACCAATGTTTACACATTTAACTCCCAATTTGTACTCAAAATAGTTACATTGAGTTTAGGTACTTCTTAACGGACAGGAAATGGCCTCAGTGGAGGAATTAAATAAATGCTTTGTTTATAAAATGGGTGGTCCTGGGTTTAAAGTCACCCATTTCTGTGTGGAGTCTCTACAAAAGATGCGCATGTTGTTGGTTATATTGGAGACTCTAAACTGACTGTAGGTGTGAATGTGAGTGGGAATGGTTGTCGGCCTCTGTGTGTTGGCCATGCAACACATTGGCTACACCACACTACTGTAAAATCTTCTGTGTTATTGAAATGGAAATTGGTCTGAATAAAACAAAAACAGCTCATTACCCTGCCGCTGTCCATCTAGTCTGTAACATTTGTATATTCAGCCTTGTTCTTGAATCTGTCATTTTTCAGGGGTTCACGGACGATCAGTTGATGCTGGTGGAGCAGAACACAGTCATGGTTGAAGAACGAGAGCGGGAGATCCGACAGATAGTGCAGTCTATCTCAGATCTGAATGAGATTTTCCGGGACTTGGCAGGAATGGTGGTGGAGCAGGTATTTGAAGCAAATTCACTGAGCTACCACAGGAAAAACGTGCCCACACAGGCTTCAGCCACATGTGAAAATGGAAAAAAGATCAGTTTTATCAATCATTAATAACAAAAAGGAGCTAAGTTAAGCTCATTCTGATCCTATTCGGCAGGAGCTTTCAGATTACTTTTGTTTGTATAAATAGTATTTGAACAAAATAACTTAAGATGTTATTTTTAAAAAACACTTTGAACTGATCTTTAAGGAAGAGTATACATAGACTTGTGAGGAGTTTTGCTACAAAACTGCAAACACGATCTACAATTATAATGAGTTTCTTCCCTTAAACCAAAAAAACACTCTTTTTGTCCTTCCAGGGCACCGTTCTTGATAGAATCGACTTCAATGTGGAGCAGGCTTGTGTTAAAACAGAAGACGGATTGAAACAGTTACAAAAGGTAAACACTAAATTTCTTTATTTAGTGTCTTGTTTTTTTTTTCAGGCAATTTCATTTTTTTAAGTAATTCAAAACATTTTTTGGCTTATGGAATGAAAACTGTAAATAATGACCAAAGTGAAATAATAGGTATTATAATTATTTGTAGCGGTATTAGTAGTAGAAATTATTTTAAAGACTTGTTTAAATTTCTTATGAAAGCCAAGCTGTGATTTGTTCATACACATGCTCAGAGGCACTTCTAAATGTATTTATAAAGTACAAAAAAATGAATCTATTGTTTTGTGCCTGAAACATTCATGCGTGTGATATACACAGTGTTAGCAAATGAGGGTCAGTGTTCTTTTGGACAGACTAAGGTGGAGATGTTTGACCATAATGGCAAAAAACAAACACAGCATATCGGCACAAACACTTCATACCAGCTGTCAGCACGATGGAGAAGAGGTCCTGGATTTGGGCACCTTGCAAGCACTAAATTGACCATGAACTCTTCTGTATGCCAAAGTATTCTAGACTCAAATGTGAGGTCATCTGTCCAACAGCTAAAGTATGGTTAATACTGGGTTAGGGCTGTGCGATGAGACCAAAATCTCATATCCCGATATAAGACGTCTATCGTCCAACCTGGAGTTGAGTGTTTGAGCTGATGCATGAAACTATATATTTTTAGACATAAGTTGTAACGGCCGCCGTTTTCTTTGTGAGTATTTATTACACGGCGTGCTGCGAGAAAAAAACAGTTCTAACGTGTGAGTCCAAGGTTTATTTTTTAGCACCTGACGGCTCTTTTTTTGCTTCTCATCCATAAATACTCTGCATCCTCTTTCACGTGATTCAGTTTATTTTGAAAAGTCTCAACAGGATCTTGAGCTTTATTGTCAAAGGTTTATGTGGAAACTAAACCAGCGGACACGCGATGGTTTTACCGTCGTTGTTGCTAACGACAATGCATAAAAACAGGCGCTTGTCCGTCCGTAGTGTGGTTATATTAAATATAAGAGAAAGAGAGAACTTTAAGAAATTAATATAGCCACTACAGTGACCATCAAAACCATGAAAAAATATTGCCGTAAACGTTTATTTTGCGACACCATGAAACAAACGATAGCGTAAAATGAAAATGTCGTCATCCGCTATATATTGTTATATCGAACAGCCCTATACTGGGTTATGCAACAGGACAGCGATCCTAATCAAGGTATTGCAATGACACAATCACAGTCCAGACCTCAGCCTGACTGAAAGAGAGCTGTGCAGAGACAGGCTTGCTAATCTCAAAGAACTGAAACAACGTTGCAAAGAAAAGTGAAGCAAAATTGATCCACATCTATGTGAGACACTGATAGAGTCATACAGAAAACGATTACTTCCAAGTTGCTGCTAAAGGTCGTTCTACAAGCTGTTGGATGTTTTGTTATGTAATGTTTCAGGAAATTTTAGAGCCTGTTGACCAGATGTTTTTTCTGTCCTGTGGTGTAAAAAGACCCCATCTGTACTTATTCATTAAAAGTGAATGGTGTTATGTAAAATTATTCTTATTTTCTTTTCAGGCAGAACAGTATCAGAAGAAAAACCGAAAGATGCTGGTCATTTTGATCCTTTTCATCATAGTCATTGTTCTAATTATTATTCTTTTTGGAACAAAGTTCTAATCATTCATTCCTCCGTTTTTGTTTTCTGCCTGGGTGTTTGTTGTGCAACTGTGTGGACTTGGACTTGATTCTACCGTCTTTCACACCAACCGGGAAATGCTAAGAAGAAATCTTTGTGGGGACACTGTGGGTTAGTGGAGATGGGGGTTTTTTTAATGGGAGAGTTAGATTTTTTTGTTTTGTTTTTTTCTGTTATTTTTGACGGATTTGAATGAACAAAACAATCAACAGTGTCTATTTTTCCTAAGTGACTTTGACAGAGGTTTGTTCAACCGGACATTTTCATCTTAGCATTATATTTACATCCCAGCTCAGTATTTTACTGTGAAAGACTTGAGAACTTTTTTTTTTTTTTAAATGAGGGCAGTACCATTTAAGATCAGAACAGCCATTCAGTACCAAAGGACCATCTGTTTTTTATCAGTTTATTCCTCACTTTAGAATAATAATACTAAGGTCCTTGTTACCACACGGTTGGCCTGAGGAGGGTTTATGCAGCCATACATCTCCTCCACTTCATTTTAACTTCATACCTGTTGAACACTTGCTGCGCTCTAATGAAGTGCTCATGTTAAAAACACTCGTTTTTGTTCTCCATGGTCTTTGCATAAAGTGCTACCTTTTTTTAAGAAACCCTTGCAGTTTGCACATATTGAGCCCTGAGGGGTAGGAATGGGTCGGGGTGTCGTGGATGTAATACTACTGTCATTTGTATGATAAGCAAATTATTTATTTTCAAGTAACTTCATATAACCCAGAGATTTTTTTTTGTTTTCTGTCAGGTTTGCTGTAAATTGAATAGAGTGTATGTGTAGTCTGAGCACAACAGTTAATAATCACTCCACTGAGGAAATGGATGTAGTACAACACAATGAAGAGACATTTGAAGACCGCATTGTGATTTTTTTTTTTTTTTCTCCCCGTTTCTTCTTTGTTCAGATTTACACATTACATTTCATTTGGCTGTCTGATGAGCTGAAACAATGGAGCGCTTTTTTTAAATATATGTACTCAACTCTACACTTTACATGTAAAATCATCTTTGTCATTGATGTGAAATTGTATGTAAAAAAGAAGAAGTCCAAGTGGTACTTTACTTAAGTATTGATTTTGGAAACCAAACGGGTGAGGAGACAGCAGCTTAATTTTTAAAAAAATAAACCTGGAACATGAGTCGGTGCGTATCTGTGTGTTCACGTCTTGCACAAATGGTACTAACTGCAAACAAAGGTCACATTAAACACTAAAAACTATTAATTTAAACATCTGTTCCATGAAAAATCACCTACCTAACACGATTTTTTTTTCTTTTTAAAACTTTAGCGCATTTAATGAAGCCATGAAAATTTTGACCTCACACTAAAATTCCAGAGTTGCAGGTGCCCAAAATCCCACTCAAGGGATTTAATAATGCACTGCTCTATTTTCAGTTTGATTTTGGAAGAGCTTTTCCCATGTGCATGTAGGGTTTGCTTGGGGATAATTCCCAACATGTGGGATTTGGTCATCCCCGACTCATTACTGTGAGTAGTCTTGTCTCTCAAAACACAATTTGGGGGAGAAACCAAAATTAACATTCCTCTATCAAACACAACCAACCTTGGAAAAAGGCACCGCAGCTTTGGAGAAAATGACTTCTGTAAGAATGCCATGACAACCTGACTGGTATAGTGTCATGGATAAGTTGCAGGACAATAAGTCCCTGATATAAACGCCATGGAAAGCATGGCATGACAGACAGACATCGCAATCCTCCTCCACAGACTCAGGAGCATCTCCGGGTGGCACTGACTGATAAGTGGGCTGAGGTCCCACAGGATGATTTTCAGAGCTTGTGCTTGTCCATGAGGAAGACACTTACTTCCATAATCAGTGAAGATCGGGGGGACACTACCCTGCAGTTTTATCGCTTCACCAGTGTATGGTGCTTATGCTTGTTGACATTTTTGTTGGTTTTGATATTCAATAAAAGGTGATGAGATGCAATATATCAGTGGTAATTTGCATACAAGTAAAACTACACCACTATATTTACAAACCAGTTTAGTGGGATGTTATTAAATTCCTGGAGTGTACACATGAATGGGTTGAAATTTTGTGATATTCAAATTATTTTTTTAACTGCATTCTTGAGCCACATGTAATGTTCAGGACTGAAAAACATCTAAACTCTGTTAAAAACTTCAACCAACCGCTCAGATCTCGAGTTCAGGGGTCAAGCTTTCTGGAGATGTGACTGCAATAACTTGAGATACCACACAGGATTTTGAAACTGATGTCCTAGTTCTGTTTGGGGGGGGTAACACTGGTTTTTGCTGGTATTTAATTTAATGTCCGTGGCACAGTGTACTGATATCCTGGATACTTGGAAAGAAAATGTTTTGGATAAACGTATGCGGAATAGTGGCTGAATAAAACAAAATATAATAAGATGTTAAGATTTTCATACAGTGGATATGACAGTCCACAGAGAATATTCACTATTTGTGGATGTGGCAAAGAAGGATATGCAGAGGGTTGGTGTGACAGAGAAGGATGGCAGGGATAGGGTCAGATCGAGGCAGATGATCTGCTGTGCTGAGCCTTAAAAAGAGAAAAAAAAAGAAAGAAGAAGAATTAATTGATGATATAAATAACTGCTGGATGCAGCCATAGCTTTACTAGAGACCAGTGACCAAAGGATTTTTCGTGATGAGAAGGAAACAAACTAACAAACAAAGAAACAATCCTGTAGTGTATTATCCAGTCATGATACTGTCAACAACATTTATTTTCCTTTAACAATATCAACAAGCTGACATGTAGAAGTATAAAAATGAAAATAATGAAATATCTGATAAAATAATAAGTATTAATTCACTATTTAAAAGCAAAAATAATGTATAATTTGAATATATTTAAGATTGTTTTATACCCGCTGCATTTCAGACCGCAATCTCTGATGTGCACCTCTTTTGGCATATGCGTGTTACATTTCAAAGTAAAAGCCTCTCGTAGTCTTACATCTATAGTACTACTAGCTTGATACAACATGAAAAAAACACTTTAGTTTTCTTGTGGGTTTTTTTGTGAAGTTACGAATTTTATGTTTTTTATTTTTCTGTTGCGATAAATAAAAAATGAGAAGAAGTAAATAAAATAAATATTTTATTTTAAAATATTTAACATTAATACTAAAACATTTTAACAACATTTTTATGGTGTCTATGACAAAAACAAAACATTCGCTATAACGTTATTACTTGACCGGAAGTTAAAAGCAGCTGCCCTCCCGCATCGAGAACATCCGGTTTTCTTACCAACAATAATAGACTTTAGCGCCAATAAACATGTCTCACACCGAGGACGAAGACGACCCGTTTCCTGTAGATGACTGTCTGTTCACGGAAACGTTTTCTCTGGAGTCCGTGTACACGCTGATGGGAGAGGAGGTGAAGATCAGACAGCTGTTCGGTGCGGACCTCGGCGTGGCTGCACCGGTCTGGGAGGCTGTAAGGAGCAGACAGGCACTCACTTTATTTAGATGATCTTCGTAAACCTGGGCTTTGTGCAGTGATGAAATCTATGTGTGTGTCTGTGTACACACGCAGGCGTTACACCTATGCCGTTACTTGGAGGATCAGTCTGTGGAGCTGAGGGGAAAGCGGCTCATAGAGCTCGGAGCAGGCACCGGTGTGGTCGGTATTGTGGCAGCTCGCTTGGGTAAATTTGGAGTTTGTAAAATAACTCGTGTAACTAATATTAAATACAAACTAACTACTAACTAATGTGTCTCTGAGTGGGATTCTCCTGTGGCTCAGTGTCACATTATACCCCCACACATGTGCAGCTGCTTCTGAACCACATGGTGTTCATTATCAAGTTCACTTACTCATGTGTTTATTTTTTGTGTATATAAATAGATATAGCGTTTTCTGCTGTGTAAAACATGATTGAATCCATAACAACTCCTGCCTGCAGCGATGTTGTCGCCGAAATAGCTCAGTTGGGAGAGCGTTAGACTGAAGATCTAAAGGTCCCTGGTTCGATCCCGGGTTTCGGCAGTGTGAAGGGTTGTTTTCCCTCAGTTTCGTTCTATACCGACAATAAGAGGCAATGCTATTCTAATAAATATTTTTTAAAGCATTGTTTGGTGGGAAATTAAAACAAAACAAATAAAATAAACTCCTAGCCCAATAAATAAAAAGTCACACAGTACTTCTTTGGGTCACCTCTAACTTTAATGCCCACGTTGTTATTATTCAAAGCATTCTGAAAGGGGTAAATGAATCTGTGAAAACATCTTTCCTGCTTCCTGCACCACTTTTCCACAGTCTGAGCCCATACAGTCTTCTTGGAATATGCCCTTGCCCTTGAAGAAAAAAACCTGGTCATTAAGTATATTTAGCTGGTCAACTCATCTAATTTTTCACTCAATATAATCCTGATCAAGTGAAGCAAACACCTGATCATAACACTGTCAAAACTGGCTGGTACAGTAGACACTAGGCCTGTTGATGCACCACCTTATCCACCTGTCTTCTTATTATGTTGCAGCCATCAAATCTGGACTCATCAGACCACATGACCCTTTTCAGTTGCTCCATTGTGCGGATAGAAATGCTTTTACTTTAACTATTAAACATAGTTATGAAATTTCACCAAATGTGTAAGTGATCTCTATTTAAACTCAGAACCCACTTATCAGTTAAGGTTAAATACCCTCTTGCAAGCCCATATTAATCACAGAAATAATGCTCCAAAGGAAGGCTCCTTATCTATCTCTTAGCTTAGTTAAATCCAAGTCATTACTCTTTTGGGGGGCAGGCAGTGTTTTGATTACAGCTACACATCAGTAGCTTTTAATTTGTAGTCAGAAAACTGACTACAGAAAACAAACAATTAGTTTGTTGTTTGTTCCATGTCTGTTATTTCACATGCTCATGTTTTTAATTTCTTCTGATCTTAATTTAAGACTTTGATCAGCAGCATGTGGGATCAGGCTTTCATCCCTCTTCTTTCAGGAGCAGAGGTGACTCTCACAGACCTTCCTTTGGCTCTTCCACAGCTTGATGCTAATGTCTCTGCTAACAAGCCTTCCAGCGGGTGGCCTTCTCTCCCTCCCACTGTCCTCCCTCTGTCCTGGGGTGAGGATCACATGAACTTCTCCTCTGACTGGGACTTGGTGCTCTGTGCTGATATCATTTACCTGCCAGAGACATACCTCCCGCTAGTGGAGACACTAGCTCACCTGTGTGGTAAAGGAGCCGCAGCGTATCTCTCATCCAAAATGCGAGATGAGCACGAAACGGCAGCTTTCTATGAGAAGCATCTACCGAGCAGATTCAATGTGGAGCTTGTGCACCGAGACGACAAACAAAACAATAATATCTACAGGGCGTCTTTAAGAACAGGCCAGTGACGACAGGAGGGACGGCCTACTGCTTTTTTATAAATAAATAAAATTATGAGTTTGTCTGTTATTTAAATTATTTTGAGTTTCACATCCCACTAACTGTAGAACCTATAAAAGCTAAAGCTATTTTAAATGAATTTAAATGTAATCATATTATTTTTATTTATCTCTAAACAGTTACACATGTCATTTGTCTTTAATTAAAAGCGAATGTATTCAGAATGTGTCCTGTGATTTTTGAGATTTGGGAAGAAAATGAACTTCAGAACTTTAATGACATACAAGCACAAACATACACACACTATGAATGCATTTTATAAGACAAAACAGCATGATTTTATATAAATCAGCCATGAGTTTTGTCTGATTGGAAATTCAGTCATTGGACTAAAGTGTTTTCACCATGTTTACCGTGAGATGAAGATCAGGTCTAAAGTTACAGTTCTTCTTTTTAACCTTTACCCACTGCAGGCGTCACGCATCACCAAGATGAGCTTGAAGGTGCGTTTCCAGAACTGTTTTTTCAAAAATTCGTATTTGTTTTCAATATTTCTGATTATCCTCTGGTTGGAAAACACTTTGATCTCTCATGTTGTCAGTACAGGGTGCACAGCAGCATCTTTACCTTGAAAACAGTCACAGATTTAAAAGCCCTGAAAACCATGTTTGTTTATAGAGTGCTTACTATTATTGATTTTGACATGAATTAATATCTTCTGCCAGAGTAATTCTTTCCTTGAGACATTTTGGTAATTAAAAGTTTGAATGTATGTATTAAATGGTTAAATTGTCGTTAAGTTTAGATTTTTATCACACCTTTAATTTTAATAGTTGCTGATTTAGTCATGAATATTCTGTATGGTTATAACAGAAAAGTCAAAAAAAAACTTTAAACCAGCTATCACATCCCTCTCTCCCAGTGCAGTGGATAAAAAAATCTTTCATATACCATAAAATCTCCAAAAGCAACATCTGTTCATGAAAACCTACTTTCACTCCCCCTTCATTAGGTATATCTTACTAGTACTGACTTGGACCCCCTTTTGTTTTACGAACAGGGTGCTGGAAACAGTCCTCAGAGATTTGGGTCCACATTAACATGATAGCATCACACAGTGGCTGCAGATTTGTTGGCCTCCATGATGTGAATTTCCAATTCCACCACATCCGAAAGCCTCTCTATTAGATTGAGGTCTGGAGACCTTGGCAGTTATTTGAATACATTGAATTGTTTATCATGTTAAGGAAACCAGTTTGAGATTATTTGAGTTTTGTGACATAACGCATGATGGGTACACTGTCATGAAGGGATGGACAGGATGTTGTTGGTATCTTACTGTCATTTTAATTACTATTAACATGTTTTCTGTATAATTTTGTTGCAATAAAGAAGGTCTTAACTGGGCATGGAAACATTCACCATGTGACATATGATTGTTGACAATAAATAGAACATTGGTTTTATTGAATCCAAAATAAATCTCACTCCAAGCTATTCTGTTAAAGCCCGCCCTTCCCGCAGCCTGCTGTCTGCCCGTCTTTCATCCCCTCTCTGCTGCACTCTGCTGATGTACAGATTTTCTGTTCAGGAAAGGAAAGCCTGTTTGTTACGCTGGAGAGTTTCAATAAAAGGGAGACGGCCGAACGGCTGCCCGTCCCTCTCTGTGCCACAATTCAGCCGACAAAACAACAGATCCCTATCTCCATGCAGAGTCTGCTCGCCCTCACGCCCCAGCACCTCCCACGCGACTGTGCACATAGCTGGGTTTGGTTGATATTGACTGTTGCAAGAAACCTGCGTGCTGCAAGGAAGTGATGATGTAGAGACACATAAGAAAATGTGCGATCTGCATAAGATCTGAATTAGTCCATGGGAACTTTATTGTCCACCTCATTTTTCATTAAAAGTAGATGAAGCCACTATATGTCAGCACTGGCTGTTGTCAGTCAGTCACTGTTAATAAGGTAAAATAATATTAAAAGTATTTTAACCTGATGCTTGTATTCAATTTGAGAAGCAATAGCATTAAATTTTACAAGCTTTACACCCAAATACATGTTAATTAAAGACACTTTTGAAAATTGTGACGCACACTTTGCCTTCCCTTTAAATTTGAGTGAGTTTAGAGAGAAAATGATTGAGCCAGAGATTCTAGTTCTTCTAAAGCAGCTGATTAAAAACTTCCTCAGTGGTATTTAAACTGTGTGTTGGCTGGATGAAAAGAGGACGGGCTTTCAGTGGCAATGGTGTGTGTGTGTGTGTGTGTGTGTGTGTGTGTGTGTGTGTGTGTGTGTGTGTGTGTGTGTGTGTGTGTGTGTGTGTGTGTGTGTGTGTGTGGTAGAAGAGTGGGAGGGGGTGCTGGAAACCACTGTCCTCTTAAAACAAGTTGTCCTGTTTGGACTTCATTAGACCTTGTGTCACTCATGAGCAGCCAGGACAAGAATTTCAAAACAGTAGCTGGAGGTACGTGTTTACATGCTTTTAATCCTTTCATTTAAGGCGATCTAAGTAAATGCATTTTTAAGTTGTTTTTTGTTTTTTAAGTTTCATGCTTCAGATCTGTGGATGAGACCAAATGATGGAGTTCTGGCCTGAGAATCAGGGGCAGTCCAATCTGTACTCCAAATATGGTACCATTCCTGGGAGAAACTATACACAGAAGTGAGTTGGATGCTATGAAAATTGCTTGGGCCAGTATAATCTTTGCATTTATCACTGCTTGTTTGGCAAGTTTACATTTGAGGTGCACAAAAATGATAGTTAACTTCCGGCTGACACAAAGTATTTGCTTTGCCTGCTCTCTCCAAGATTATCCAGCTCTCCACTACCTCTGACACTCTGCAAAAAGCTCTGAAAAGATGGGAATATTGTTCCACATAATCCTGCAGAACGTTTTGTGTTATCTATTAAATGTAACCATGTAGACTAATTTAAAATGGTCTGTGAAATTATGTAATCTTGCTAAATTTTGCTATCATTTCTCTACTATTCTACTCCCAGCTATCACGACAGACATCAGCCAACCCATTATCCACTGTACTATGGTGAGCAGCAGGATCAAAGCAGGGAGTCCACATACTGGACTGTACCAGGATCAAGATCAGCAGGAGCTCTACAAGAGTACACCAACTGGACAGACCCAGAGCTCAGTGCCCCTCCTCCTTCTTCCCATTTCCCTTTCATTCTGCGACGCCACACTCAGCACCACCAAGATCTGGGAGAGTACCAGCTCCAAGAAGCCAGAGACAGAGAGTGGAAAGCAACCCATCGACCCGTGAGGGATCATGAGAGAGGATTTCTAAGGGAGGGGTGGCAGAGGAGGTGGGACACCTGTAGCCCTGTCCGCTACAACAGAGAAGTTTCTACCAAGAGGAGCGACAGCAGCTATCGAGAGCTGGAGGCCTGGGCGGCTCGCTACAGTCACTCCCTGCCAAGAAGAAGGCGTATAGAAGCAGAATTAAGGGGAGCCTCTCAGGGGCTGGTGGAGAGCACCAGGATAGGTTTGGATCCCCAACATGTCAAACAACCTGGAATGTGGGACAGAGGAGGCAGACAGCAAACTCCCACCTACTATCCATCACAAGCTCCTGCTCCTGACGCAAGCAACGTGCTGGACATGAAGGAAAATGCAAGCTACCAAAGGAAGATATATAACCAACCTCCTGGCTATATTGCTCCTCCTCCCTACAACAGCCCACATAAACCTTCACCTGTGACACACAGCAGTGACACGGTCTGGGAGCAGGACACCAAGAAGCAACACTGCTACTCGCAGCCCACACGCAGAAAGCAGCATGTGTCTGCAGAGCTGCAAGATAAGAGCAAGGGAGAAAAAGAAGAACTGACAAATTTGTGTGAAAGTAAAACCTGCCCAAAGTTTGAAGGATTGAAACGCCAAAGATTTGAAGCAGATGCTTTACAGGCGGTTTGCCCCATCAGTGTCCAGCCGACACTCATACAGGATGATGGCACACTGCATCTGCAACATCCACAAGTGTTTCAGAATTCAGAAATAAACAGGGAAACCTCCTCAAAGGTCATAGAAGGAAGGAAATTCAGGCTAAGCAAAAAGACAGGAGGGATGACAATATTCTGTTTGGTTTCTCGAATAGCCGGCCCCACCGAGACCCCATCTCTGCCCGTTTGCACCTCCAAAATGAACATTGAACACACAGACGTAAGAGAGGCTTCTAAACTTCTGGGAGCCACGACTGAGGCTACTCAAAAACTTCCAGACGAAGTGGACTTCAAATCGCCAACTCTCACAGAGCAGTCAGACAACGGTGCTGGAACGAAACAGAGGGAGACGCCACCCTGCACAGAGAAGGACATGGTTGAAAATAATCAAGCAAAGAAAGCACAGGCCGATGTTGTTCCCCCCCAAAAAGAAAATGCAAATGATGTCTGCAGACAGGGAGGTCAGTCAGTGCAGCCGGTGTCAATAAAATATCCTTCATGGAGGGAGCCTAGTTTCACAAGCAAAGCTGAAACTGAGAGTCCCCCCACATGCTGTTTGAAAGGAAACCGTGAGGATAAACTGTCAGACGATTGTGTTAATGTAAGCAGTCCTCCAGTAGATACTGAAGTAATGCAGCTGGACAACCAGGAGAATGCTGAGGACATTAAAAGCATGCTGGTTGTCGACACAACCTGCGTTGTTGTGAAAATGGAACAGATTCCTTCGCCTACAAAAGAGCGGGTTCACTTTTTAAGCACTGCAGCACTCGCTGAAGAGAGTCAGCTTGATGCTCAAGTGAATATTTCTCCTGAACTAAACTTTCAGCTAAATCAAGATGTCACAACTGATGAAAGCACAGAAGAAGCCTCCTCCTGCAAGATTGAAAAACCCGAGACCGATGTGGACTCAACACTTTTGGAGGAAGAGGAAGGCAAACAAGAAAGTTTAATCTCTTTGCCTTGCTTACTGTCATCTCATGTTTCTGAAAGAGAAACCTTAGAGGCGCGTGCAGAACGTATACTAGGGATCCCTCTACACGACTGCATCACTGAACCTGAAACTGGCATGCCATTGGTCAAGTCGTCTGCAGAGGACCAGGATGAGGGGGGTGAGCCTTCTCCACTTAAAACAGATACTGAAGACGCTTTTAAACAAACTCCAGAGGACGCAGCAGAGGACGAACCGTACCAGAATCCCTTGGAGGATCACCAAACCAAGGACAGCGTAACTTTAAACGACCACAGTGACTCCAGAGATCAGGTAGCAAGTGAAGATGGTGGTGACTTTATGGGATCTCAGGACCAAGCATCAGACAGGCATGAAAGGAGTGACACAGATGTCCCGCTCGAAACAGGCAACAAAACTTTAAGTGAAACTGAAAAGACTGAGGATGCCCTGCTTGAATCCACTGATGAAAAGGGTACAAGTGAACATGGTCGGGAAGACGATCGTGAGACTCAGCCTCCTAAACCCTCTGACCTTCTTTCACTAATACCTTCTGATCATCATTCTCCCTCAAATATCTCAGAGTCAAACGCAGAGGCAGAGCCTGATCCTGAGTTGGCTGCTCTTAATACTGCAGATATTGCACTTCCTCCTGCAACTTCATCCCCTTCTCCTTTGCAACAGCTGCCATCTTTTTCACTGGATGGTGAGTCTTCCTCACTATCCAGTCCCCACGCAGATTCCCAGTGTCTTCTTCCTCCTCTTGTTTTAACTGATCAACCAGCTGTAGAAACATCTCGCCCAGAGGAGGAAGAGGCACAAACATTACATGTAACTCAAAGTGACCTCATTAATGAGCCGGAGGTGCTGATGTCACAGGAACAGCATGAATGTGGTCAACTGGATGATGATGCCTGCGTCAATGATGAGCAACAAAATAATCGAGCTGACGAGGAGTCGATCAAGCCTTTGGAAGAAAACGACATCAACAGTTTGCAGCAAAATCTTGAAAGTGTCCAAACGGAGGGTGTTTTGTGCTTAAAGGAGAGTCATGTGAGTGAAGAACAACCTGAAGCAGGCCTTCCAGCAGAGTCGTCTGAAGTAGATGAAGAATGTGAGGAAAATGCAGGTCAAACAGAGGCCGAAGTCCTTCAACAACTTGATTGTGGCCAAGATGAGGATGTTTTTTGTATAAAAGAGAGTCACATGACTGAAAATGAGTTACAGACAAACTCAGATGAACTTACTGTAGAGATTAGGGAACAGATATTGTGCAAAAACAACTCTTCAGACTCTCAAAGTGAAACACAGATTGAAATTTTGCAGGATGTTGACCCACAGACTGATCTGTCTAATTCTTCTCCTCCCTTGGCTGCAGACTGTGAGGTGTCTCTGTTACCTTTAGATGAGCTCTTCCTCCCTCAGCTTCCCTCTCCTCATCAGTCAACGTTTGAGTGCGAGTGTGTTTGTCTTTTGGATACTTCACCCTTACATCCTGACACTGCTGCTACTGGTGCCATCCCCGAAACTCTCCCTCCTCCAGTTTCCCCAGAGGCTTCACCCTCCTCTTTCTCTGAATCACCCCCTGTACTGCCTCCCAGCTCTACTCCTCCTTACGAAGAGGAAAGTTTTACTCTATCCCCTGACTTTCTCCAATCTGAGGCACACAAACAAGCGTTACAGTATCCAAAATCGCTGTGGGATGTGGTAAATCGCATTAGAAAGCACACAGCACCTGACTCCGAGAATGAAGAGGAAGAGGTGACCGAGTTGTGGGATCCAGAGAACTTAGGATCCCACAATGTGGCAGCAGACACGACCTCTGAAAAGACTGCTTTTGATGAAGTCGAGCAACAGGTTTCAGAGGAGTGTGCAGAGGTGGGAGACATCCAGCATGATCACAAAGAGGTACGAGGAGACATAGAGGAAGACACACTGTCCTGCAGCAGCACCAGCAGCCACGGCTCTGGAGACACTGTTATTGGAGCAGATGAGAACGAGGCAGAGGAAGCAGCACGTGACGCAGAGATGGAGCAAAGAACCGAGAAGGAGAGCGAGGTGTTTAAGACAGCTGAAGCAGAGCTGCATTACTCTAGTGAAGTAAACGTCGAGGCTGAGGGAGGAGAAGAGGAGGAGGAAGATGAGGCAGACATAAATGAGCCTTTTTTGAGTTCGGAGTGTGCACCAGAGATCATGGAAAAGGAGGTCGAGTGTGAGGTTATAGAGCTCTGACATGACAGTACGGTAATCAAAGAGCTGGTCCAGTGCGTTAAACACTCAAACATGAATCCGTATTTCCATGGCACTTCACAGCACATATTTTCAGAAACAGATGGGTTTTTTTCTTTATTTCGACATCAGCTTGGAGATTTTAGCTTGGATGTTTGAGGAGCAAAAAGGACCACTGTTACAGAGACTTCTCTATTTGACAGTAATATTTAAAAGCTCTTTATTTAGGCTATTTTACTACAGTTTACCTTTAAACGATTAGTACATTTTATTGTACTTTTCCTTGTCTGTTTCTATTTCCATGGCTTTGTGCAGTTGTGAGATAATGAAAATAGTCATAAGCAAAGACGGTAATATTTGGTGATTTAAAAGGAGTGGTTTTATGGTAATAATAGAGTCATAACAGAGGTGTGTATTGAATGTAAATAGACACTGGAGTGCATAAAAAACTAACATGTTCAGATTGTTTCCTTTAAAGATTTCGCAGATCTTTAATGGAAGACAGCGAAGAGGAGAAGAACTTTTCCTTCCTGAAATGGGATGAAAAAAAAAATACTTTTCTAGAGTTACAAAATCATAAATAAATTCAAACCTTTGCATGTTTACTGCAACTAGACAAACTTGTGAAGTATGATTGTGTGATATGAATAAAATTTCTGAAACAGCTGCTAAATGGATCGACTGATTACTTTTTTCCCCAGGTCAAAAAATCTTTCATGATCTTTATTCAGGTTTATATTCCAAGGATATTTACCGGAGCCATTTTTAACCACTAATTGTTAAATATTCGTTTTACATTTTGTGTAATAGTTAACATACATGTTAGCAAGTGCTGATCCCGGGAGGAGACACAAATCTCTGATGTAGTTAGAACCTGATAAAGACAAACAGGTTTTAGACTGGCAGTCACTGAAACTACATTTAAAAGTGTGTCTGTGTGGGTTTTTTGTAATTATAGGCATCAAAACTTTAAATAATAATAGCTGCTTTTAAAACAAAAACAAAAAAGACAAATAGTTCAGGAACTGCTTTTATGGTTAATTGTGTGTTCCCAAATTTCAACACTATTTAAGCTCAAACTGTATGTGGATTATATGGAGTCAAACAGATGATTATCATCAAAATTCAAGAGAAAATTAAGGATAAGATCATCCTTGAAACAAAGTAGATGTTGGAAGGATCGAGTAGTGCTGATGTTATTAAGAAAAACAAACAAAAACAAACATTTCCATTGACTGAAGACAAAGCAGAGTCAGAAAATGTACAAATTTTATATTAAAAAGACATCTCAGGAGAATGATCACAAAACGGAAAATTCATTTTCACACAATAACACCAAAAATACTTCCTGATCTTTCTACTGTGGCTGTACTGGTGTGCTCGCACTGCTGCCTACAGCACACTCTGGTGGGGTTACGCAGGAGGTCAGTTTTATTACAAAGCCAGGAAATCTAAACTTTGCTACAATCTCGATTCTCGAGCTCAAGTAAATCGCAGCTGGTTTCGGTAGTGTTTAACTCTGAGGTAATGTGAAATAATGAGCAAAGAAGTTTTGTGTGCGCGAGTTTAGGCTCCAACATGTGAGGATAATTGTTGTGCTCTGTCAGCAGCATGTGAGAGGTTTAACTTGAGAAGATGCAGGCAGTTTATTTAGCAGTAGGAGTGTTTTAAAGTCACTGGAGGTTAAACAGTAAATTAATGCACAGGAATGTGGATACTAATTGTGCAAATGTTGTGTACTAAGCACTTTAACACCTGAAGACATTTCTGGTTATAATCCAACAGTTTAGGAACATGAGTCTTTTAGCCAAATTTATTTAGGATAAATAAAGCATACTGCTGAGAGCATGTCGCTGCTGTTGGAGGGGGTAAACTACCTGGGAAATTTTGTTTGGTGATGAAGGCACGTTATCGTTCGAACTACACTGAAACCCTATCTGAAGTTATTTTTACACGATGTACTTTTAAAAACGAGGCCCTCAACTTTTCGTTTTACCTGAACGAGTATCTCATGGGGGAATATAAGAAGGAGAATCAAGCTGGTATCAGTTAATCCTGTGATCATGGGCAGTTAAATAAATACTGACGAGCATGAAAAAACTCTTCTAAAGCTTGAACTTGAAAGTCACACTTATCATTATATAGCGGTGTAATTCAAGAGCAGGCCAACTTCTTTCAGCATCACTTTGATTCGACCTCAGGAATTTTTCCATCATGCGTGAATGAGGGCTCGAAGGACCACCCAACCAAATTTAGCCTCCGCATAAAGTCCAAATTCATTTTTACAGTTTCACAGTTTATATCCAGAGACCAATAAGAGCCTTTTTAATAACTTACAGTGTCACATAAAATGAGATATTACTCCCCAAAAGGGAAAAAAAAAAAAAAAAAAAAAGAGTAGCAGAGTAGTCCTCAAAGTGTCCATGATCACAGGAGTAATGCTTTTTGTTTTTATTTCTTATCATAAGGATTTTTATACAGATTGTCCCACTGCCCTGACACAAACAGGTGATAAGTGGCAATAGAAAACACTACAGCACCCAGAAGTCTCCATTTGAGCTGAGGAGAGACAGTCGCTATGGTGAGAGGATATCAAAGCTCATCATGGGTCATTTTTAGAGCGTGGTCACAGAGGTCTGCGGGACACACAGCACAGAAACAACACGGTGAATTAACAGCTGAACGCATGGGGAACATCAGAACAGAAAGAAATGTTTGCATTTTGATGCATTTGGCCTCAACCTACCTGTCCTTTTGCTGCACAGTTTGTCTTTAACGTTGTCCGTTTCGTGAGCGAAGAATTCGATGATTTCATCCTCGTGCTGTTCCACTATTGTTTCACACTGAACAAAAAAGGAAAAATACACACTTAAACCACATCCTTTTTTTTGTGCTCCTCCTTGGGGTGTGCTGGAGGTCTAAGCGGGAAAAACTATACTCACCGCAAACTTCATGCTGGCTGTAACCCTTGAATCCAGCGAGGCCTCCGACAGGTCCATGGCCTCGCCGCTCCGAGACTTGATCCTGATGTACGATTTCCTGTTTGTGGAGGGATCCGTGCGCTCGCCGTAGTCCCCCATCCTCTCGCATATGCTCTCCATGAGCTCCAGGAGGTTTCCTTCTGAGCGTGCCAGAGGAACCTGGTGGTGTCAGAGTTCAGAAGTTCTTTTTATTGCCAACCCACTGAAACTAACTGATATCTTTAAAATGAGATAATGACCTTCAGAGGCAGGCAATGCTTTCTATAAAAGTATGGCCCTGTTTTGTGGTCAACACTGTGTACTTATGATGCAGTCTACAGTGGGGGCTGAACCCAGACTACAACGTGGCTATGCTACTGCAGCCTCACCTCTCTGATGGACTGACTCCCATCTGGATTGATCCTGAAAGATCCCGTCTGGATCATTTTCTTCGGGTCTATCTGGGAAATGGCCCACTCCATCTCGTCTACCAGAGCCCTGCAGGCTGAGGAGGGGAGGGGAGGTGCAGCAGAGGTCAGACACCGATTACATTAGGACTTTTCTTTGTGCGTGCGGCCGAGGCTGCGCGTCAAATCGGTTACTCACCTCCACATCTGAGGTCCTGTCCTTGTCTGGCCGCCTGGCTGGAGCTCAGGAGGAGACACACAAGCAGGCAGTGTGTGAGCAGGAGAGCAGCTTCCCTCATTTTGCCTCTAAACGCGCACATTTTAGCATCACACAGGAAAACAAACAAAAAAACAAAAACATTCAAGTAAGTCGGCCGGAAGGCTCTCAGCCACCGTTTGCTATAAAACCCTCTGCAGCTCAGCAGCCGGGTTACTAATACTGACGCAGAGATGCACTTTATTCCACTTTTCATTCAACTTACTGTTTCTGTGGGCCGCCAGGAGAACACCTTTACGCTTTTCCACGCTGTTGCATCGTATTCGGTGAAATGTGGTGACGTAGCAACCGGGTACGTGGAGCGTGAGACAGCTCGTGCAGCGCCCCCACGTGGGCGGGAAGATCCCTGCTGGCTCCCTACTCTGCAGCCAGGGTCATTTGTGTTGGAGCAAGAGTGTCAAACATAAGGCCCGGGGCCCAAAATCGGCCCGGTAGACTCCTATCTGGAGGTTTTTGGAATATATGAAGGAAGTGTTATATTTTTGACATTTAACTATGTTTTCAGAAGTTTTACAGCTTGTCCTGCTGTTTTGACTTCCATCAATGCCATACATACTATGCCAAAGTATTTAATTAATAGATAAACAATAACAATTAAAACCCAATAAAATTCCTATTTTTTTTTATTTTTTTTTACTGGTTACAATCTGCTTGTTAAGTCTGATGTTACGGGTGACATAGCTGACATTTCCGGGTCCAAATGCTCTTGAATAAACAACGATGGGTTAGGAGTAAGCTAGCTAACGGATGATTAAACATGATATGTCCTGTACTGGCTGATGCATTTCATAAAACACGCATGCATACAGCACTGCTATAACAGTGGAAGTAAACCAAGATGGAAATCTACAAAACAGGGAGATTTTGGAGAGTTAGTTATGTTAGCCTAGTTGAGATTATCTTCCTGCCCATTGGCTAGCTACAGGGGTACTGGTACACACAGCAGCACTTCTG
Organism: Rhamphochromis sp. 'chilingali'; assembly: GCF_963969265.1. Lineage (NCBI taxonomy): Eukaryota > Metazoa > Chordata > Actinopteri > Cichliformes > Cichlidae > Rhamphochromis > Rhamphochromis sp. 'chilingali'. The sequence goes on from NC_137936.1 coordinate 16,698,824, forward strand.
GTGTTTGTTAGAATGTTTGGGGTAAGCATTAATTTGCTTTCAATATGGGTGCATGTTGAGGGTCAGTCAGTGAGGTTCAGCTCCCGTGAGTGTCTGATTGGCAAAGATAAGTGCCATTATATCGCAATGTTGATTTAGGTGGAACATGTGTGAAAGCAAAAGAAATTGCTGAGATGACGCCATCAACTACACAAGGTCGGTCATTATTTAAAATTCTGTCTTTGTTGTAATTATTCTCTTAATTTTATGTAAAGCATTGTGTTTTATATTGAGACACACATGTAGTCTTCATCAAAAAATGTCAAACGTGTGCTTTAAGTGAATACTCCTAAATAAGTCCAGAAGGCCATAAGGTAATTTGATATTTACCTTAATACATAGTATAAATTATACGTGTATGTAAACTCTTGTAAACTACAGACATCAGACTGTCTGTCTTCACTATCCCCACTTTAATTTTATATGTATTTTGTATACTCTACTTTTTCTACTCTGTGGTCAAACATTCTTGGTCCCATTAAAAACTTTTCACATTGTATTTGTTTTTCCTTTTGCTTTAAATCTAGACTTTACCAGCCAAGACATTTGATGGATTGCTGAGGAACCTGAGTTTTGCCAAGCAGAAGACAAGGCTTGCTATGTACTGGCATAACTCACTGTGACTGCGTAAGAGAAGAAACAGGTTGAGGAAGCAACAGTTGGGCAAACAGAGAACGTATTGTGGTTAAAAAAAAAAAAAAAAAAAGGGGGGGGGGGCCTTGAAATTAATTCTGTTAGGTGTTAAGCAAGAAATTTGAGTGAACCATCTCTCTTAATTTGTATTTCTTAATGAAAGGGCAGCATATCGCAAGAAGAGAATCATGGCCAGCAACTTAGGTGTAGTCCAGCAGAGCTCATACCATTCCTTATTTAAGACTCTGCTTGGCCAGTACAACCTGACAGAAGGATCTAAAGTAGGCTGTCAGTAAAAAGGGGTCTGTGCTTCTAATAATGCATTTATAACTAAGTAATAGTCTCATCCCCAAAGGCAGCTGTACACTGACTGTACTGGTGCAGTTGTTGAGAGGGGACTGTTTTTAACCAACAGTGGCCTGCTTGGCAGTTCTCCAGATGGGACAATCTCTGATGACTGCACGATTGAGGTGAAATGCCCATGGTCAGCCAGAACCAAAACTGTCTTGCAGGCTGTAGAAAGGAAGGACTTTTTCCTACAGCTGGATGAGGCAAGTGGTTCCCTGGTATTAAAAAAGCATCACAACTATCTACATCTCACAGGGGACCAACAGCTGTCACTTTATTGGTTGGACTCCATGTGACTTTGTAATCTTGCCTGTTGATAGAGAACAAACTTGGGCTGTTAACACTGAAACTTTAGAAATGTTCTTTTACCCAACCGTCTATCGCAGCTATGAATTCATATCTGCACAAGCGATGCATCGGTCCAGCACTTTTCAGTTCATTTTTAAATAAATTATAAATATTTGTAAATTGTACATTTGTAATTATATTCAGATAAATTATTAAAATTAAGTTTTGATTTTAACAAGAAAATGTTTTGTACAAAAACTGTTTCTGAAAATAAAGAGTAACACATTTATCTTGTATTCCTTATTTTTAATGAAAATGTTCAGCAAAACAACTAGGCAGTAATCAGGAAGCTGGAATGAAATGAACAATATAACAAGCCACTGATGAAACAAAAACCACTTAGAGTAAAATTAAACATTTTACCAATTACAACTGAGAATTTTCAACTTTAAACTATGCAACTAAAAATGATGTAACATCCTGACTATATCCACAAAACAATCCAAAATACTTAAAAAGGTACAAACAATAAGAATAAACATATTCAACAGTTGTACTGTCGGGTCCACAAGTAGTTAGACAGTGACACCATGTAATTTTGCCTCTGCACTTTCACTGGTCTAATTCATTCAGTTTCATGGATAACGGGTGTCTGTAAATTTGTAAGACACACACATACTTTCAGTATCTTATTAATATTTTTTTTGTACTGATGTGGGACGAGATTCAAAATTGAGAAACGTTTCAGTCTTTGAATGGAATGTGCTACATGTGCTCTTGCAGAGGAGATCAGCCTGTTATTGTTCACTTCCTGCTGTGCGAACTGTCCGCTGACAGACGGAATGTTCAGCGAGACCCCCTCTGGGAGGATGTCCTGAATTGTGAAGTCCTTACCTGCAATGACCATGTCACCTGGTTGTAAATGTCGCAGTACTCCACAGTCAGCTGTTATCGCCTTATCTGAGGTTTTTCCACTGTACAAGTTGCTTGCAAAGGTTATTACACCATTTGGAGCCACACCAATTAGAGCCTTGAGTATGATCCGTCCTTTGCGTTGGCTATACAAACAACTTTGTGTGTCACGACTCTCTCTGCCAGAAACAGAAACTTCTGTGCAGTCAAGCACAATCCTGCAGTTAGGAAATGGCTGGAAGCAATCCGGCAGCGATGTCTGATTCTTGGCTCTCGAGGCAATGTTTTTTTCCAACATGCCAACATACAAAATGTCGTGCAGTGCACTAACAATTGTTGTGAAAATGTTAGTTACTGTGGCTGTGCTGCAGGTAAACCTTGTTGCAAGGTCTACATGGCCACAATCAAGTTTGAGCTTCATTAGGGTTAGTAATAACTGGTCCACTATGGGCAACATTTGGACAGTCCAACCAGAATGATATTTGAGCTCAAATTTGGAAAGAAGGGATTCTAAAAACAGGACAGTAGCAGTATCGGGCAATCCAGTATAGTACTGGACTCTTTCAGGATTGTCAGATATTTGACTGAATGAGAACGTCTGCTTCTGTTTCTCCAATTGTTTTTTTAGCTTTTCATTCTCTTGTCTTAGCATATCATTCTCAATCTCAAGCACCACAAGACTGTTGGAAGAACTTGAGGAGCTTGCAGTAGCTGTCTGTGTATCTGCATTGTTGGAGTGATGTAGCTCATCTGATCTTTCACACTCATTTTCACCACTAGCTGGGACCTGTTCTTTTTTCTTTTTATGCACAGGGTGTTTTTCTTCATCTGAGAAGTGAAAAGACTCCTCGTTCCATGCAAATCTTGTTGGCCCCGCAGCTTTTCCTTCAGGGAAATGCCAGCTGCAGACTCTTGAGTTGCAGTTTGGGGTGAAGTTAAGACGGCTGTAGAAGTGTTTAAAAAGGGAGAGAGAAATTATTCATCACATGGTAGCCCTTTGTTACTTATGTTTAACAGTGACCGTAATTAGTATAATCTTACACAACTTTTTTTTGTGTATTATTGGCTTTTAAGCTTACCAGAAAGATAAATGCTGACACATATAGCTAACCATTTGGTAGTTAAGTCTCTGTTTTGGTCATTAACTCTCACGTAGGCTATGGATTTTAGTGGGTGTTCTTACTATGAAGACATGATCGCTTTTCATGTGTCATTTTTAATCCTCCAAGAGTAGAAAGCTGTGTAGTTATGGCAAATTGACCCATAGCTTTCAATCTTTGCTTAGAGAAATAAAAATGACATCCAAACCGCGTTGATATCTTCGTAATAAGAAAACATGATAAAATCCATAGCCTATGTAAAATTCGTAGAAGCCAGGATGTTCTGGGAATCCGTCCTACCGGTTGTTTCTGCGCATGCGCACAACACAAAATTAAGTGGCAAACAGTCCTGTTTGTGAATATGAGCTAGAAGTATAATTTGACGGGTAAAATTAATTGCATAATTGCTGGAATTATTGTGTGAGAGCAGAAATGTTCATAAACTGTACGGTAGGACGGTGTGCCAAAGTAGGATGGTTTTTTTATTAGCGGGTTTTAGTTGTTCAACGCTAGCTATATTAGCTAACTAAAGTAAGACCACACTTGCGTTCATCTTACAAGTTTATTCATTCACTTTGGAATTGTAACGTACCTTATCGCGTGCAGCCACTTCTGCTTCTCTTTCTCGTCACAAGGAAAGCGGTGAAATGACAAATTCGTGTTTTTTTTTGATCCAGAATAGTTAAAACAAAAAGGAACACAGCACTGCGGCATGTTGAACACGGGTGTTTGGATCCGGAAACGGAAATTACGTCATCACTTAACGATAGATTTTTATTTAATTTTAATAATCTGTAATATTAAACATTAATTTATTCATGCTGGTACATTTTTATTTATGTAATGCAGCAACATTTCTTTATCATGCAAAAAAAAAAAACTGAGACTTGCACTTCTTTTTCTCACACATTAAATTTGTCCTTAAACAACTGGCTGGTGGTTTTGGACAGTAAGACTGAACAAAAGCACTGATTTTATTTGTTTTTTCTTCCTACTCTTTTCCTATAAAACCAAATGCAGACCACCAGAATAATGAGCAACTGATACTAATGTTAGTTTTTTTTCTTGTCAGACAGCAAACTATGTAAAAGATTTAAAAATAAAATAAAAATCAATAAACACTTAATTTTTTACTTGTAATAAGTTATAAGTTACTCTCGGAACATACTGGAAACACGTTCACAAATCTAATAACTTTCTCTTCCTTTCCTAGGTGATTATTAAATCTTTCAATTTCGCAATATCTCTGAATGCTCTGATTGATGGTCACATTTACATTCTGTGACTGTCAACATGAACTAATTTCATATTTGTTACTTAGATGCTAAAAAAAAGTCCAACACCAGGAAGAACGATACAGAGAAAACGTTATGAGGGATAAAGAGTAAGAAGTTGTTCAACATTCAGTCCAAGTATGAATTTAACAAAGGAAAGACAGAAACTGAAATAAAGTCTATTTTTATTTACCAAGAGCACCATTCAAACTAACAAACAAAAACAAAAAACATACAGACAGCAGGTAATTTAAACTGTGGCCCTTTAGATAGACGTTCCAATACTGTGCCACACTTAACAGTTTTAGAGTTCCAGAAAAAAATCACAATATAATACAGCATCAGTTTTCTGTCTAGACATGAAACCTAAAAATGGTCTTCGGCAGGTGTTTCTGAATTCAAATCATGTTTACAACGTGAAACGTGATGCACCAATCAGAGAAAACCTCGTAACACTGCCAAGGTGGCATAGAGAGACGTACATCTTATTCTAACAAATACAACTCAACATGGAGATATGTTCAGTGACATTTGCATAAAAGACCACACACGTTTCTAGCATTTAACCCATTAATGGTCCTCCAAATTAAATAAACCCTCAAACAAACAGCTTAAAGTGTAATTTCCATTCTTTCAATTATACGCTTCTTTTGCAATCAAGTGCTGATTTGTTCTTTTTGTGCTCAGGATGCCCTAAATGAGGCACAGTGGTAAAAACATGAGGCACTGTGGTCATCTGCACAGTAAATATAACCTACAGTTCATATTTGGTCAGTGGAAAGGTTCGGTTCATTAAACTGCTTCTCAAGTGTCCTATTTCAGATTTGCTTATAGTTTCATTTTATTATTTTCTCCAGTTCCCCGTTGTCTTGACCAGTGCTTTCTCTATACTACATCTTCACTGTTGTGGAGCAAACGAACAAGCATCTGTGTTTCACAGTTGATCACAATTTCTCATATAAGCTCTCTGATGTTAGGCACTGTCTTCTCTGATATTGGAAACAAACTCCACCAGGACTTGAAAACCAGCTTTCAGCAACAAGAAATACCAGAGTTGATGGCTTGGAGATACACCATTTTCCACCGGCTCCCCTCAGCTGCCAATTTTACTCTCCCAGTAAGATTTCAGAATTAAACAATCGCTTTGTTTCTCTGTAGATAACACAGTGAACATCACACCTCTGCACACATTTGGCATAATCAAAAAAAAAAAGAAAAAAAAGGCAGCTCTAACACTCTCAAAAGCCAAAGCTAAAAAAAAAAGCATTTAAAACAAATAGCATAAATAAAATACTGGAATAAACTGACCATAAGATTAACTTTGAAGAAAAACTAAGAACAATAAAAGGGAAGAATGAATAACACAAAAATTAATTAACAAAAGAGAAACACTGAGCTGACTGGACTCTGATCTCTGCACTGATCAGTCATATTGAACCACTGCTATGACAGAAAATTCATAGATGCATTTAATGGGAATGTAAATGTGCTAAAACTGGACACATTAATATTTAATTTAAAGTCTGCATCTTTTAAAAAAAATATTTTTGGACACTTATTAAATCCCACTGCAGTAAGGAGATCTTGAATACTTAATACTTAAAAAAATAAATTAATTTTAAAAAGAAAGTTTGGAGGGATTCATCTCAACGACGAAGCAGCTGTCGAATGAGAGTGACATAAAACTGTCACCTCTTTTATATGCAATATATTAAAAGAGACTTAAACATGGGGAAAAATGTTGACTAATGACACATAAATAAGATCAACAAGGGTTATGTACATATTCAATATATTCTATCAATTTATTGGTCTAATATTGGTCTAATATTAACATCTAACTGAATCTCATTATTGCAGGAATCTCTTTGTCTTGAACAAATAAAAAACCCATAATGCAGCAGCTTTTGACTTTAACATCATATAAATTAACCCTACAGCGCTCGAGTGTGATTGGTTTTCTGCCTTCTTGTTGTGACTATGTGAGGATATCTAAAAGATCCAATGAGATCTCTTTTTAAGATCATGTGAGGCAAAACAGGAACAAGTTAAACGGGTAATTAAAACAAAAACCACGAGCACCTTCATGTGGAATAGCGTGCAGCCTCGAGCGCACTATTTCTCTGAATTACGACTCGGGCAATTCAACATCACGCGCTGTCAGTTTATTTTGTCTGCTTCATGGCTGTAGCGTCTAACCTTATATAGTTACAGCCACAGCAACTGTTTAAACACATCTTCTAATTAAACACTGCTTTCTTAAACATTATTCTTCTGCAAGAGCCGAAGCTGCCGGAGATATTTGTGAATGAAAACGTCACGATCATCCGTGGGCGTTCTGTAAGGACACTTTAAAAACACCTCAGGCACCGAGGGGGTGAAGACTAACACATACTAGCCGAGTTTCAGTGGTCCCACGCTTCAGTCGGGTCATCTAACGGTGTCTACACCACAGTCAAGCACCTGCTCTGAGTGTCCTTCATCTGTCCACCAATGCATTAGAGTCCATATCGTTCAGTAAGTACATGTCTGTGTGACGCGACACACCCAGCTGCATCTGGAAGAGAAGAGGACATGGAGCTCTCATTACTCAGAGGAACAGTCACACACTGAAGACAAATCAGCTGAGCATGATTTAATTGTTAAGCATTTTTATTTGATTTTGCCAGAACTTGTTTTGGTTTTCATAGAAAATGTAAGCTCTTAAAATATGTTAACATTTAGAGAAATCAGTGGAGAGTCAGCATCGGCTTAAATAAAAATATAGTAAACTAAGCGCGCGCACACACACACACACACACACACACACACTCTTCTTCTGATGACTCGGGAAACCATCTGTGTTACCAAATCCTTTTTATGTTACTCTACATACGTATTATTCACTCTTTTTTAGTTCGACCATAAATCTGGAGAATATGGATTGCCAGGTGTTGGTTCTTTACTTACAAACAGGATGAAATGTCAGAGTTTTAAACTAAATCATTGCAATCAACAATGCACTGTAATTGGTGATTAATAGAGTTAAATCAGTTCAGGATTTGATATTGATTGTTTTATGACTGCAGATTCATTAAAATGTGCTCACCTTGGGTCAGACTTTCCTCATTTAATCCTGGAAAGTCCTGAAAAAGAACATTTCTATAGCCTACTAGGAGGTGCTACACCCTCAAACAGCACCAGTAAGGAGAAATGAAGATTTTTGTAATTTAGCTAACTATTCTAAACACATCAGTTTAACACCTTTACTCTACTGTTTGGGGTTTTACAGTGAGGAGAGTTATCTTTTAAAAAACAAAGATGGGCTTTAAGATTATCATTTACTCAGCTACTTAAAAGTTAAAAACACAGTAATCCTGAGTCCATGTTAGGACTTTCACACAGAAGACGCAAACAAATGTCCTTATATCCATAATGTGAATTTATTTCGGAGACACAGCGGCTTCATCCAGCAGCAGAAAAATAACAGCTTTTCATTCAACCTCCAAAAGAGGGAAGAAAACAGAAATGACCAGAGAACCACATGATATAATTTGAGAGTAGACACAGTTTTCTCTGTAACAGTTCAAATGTTCGTCTGTCATGTTTGTTTTATTGCCAGAGAAGTTATTTATATAAGACAAACTCACGTTCACCTGAAACATATTTCTATCACGTCCAAGAACAGCTTTAGAAATCTTAGAAAAGCTTTTGAGAACTTTATACAAGAGCAGAAATGTTGAACCACCACGCCAGAGAGAGAATTTTAACACAAAAACATCTGAAAAAAACTCGAGGCCTTTACTGTGTTTACAGTGCCCCACACAGCTCATCGTACTCTCATCTTATTGGTCAGTATGTACATGCTACTTGGATATTGCCAAGTCAGGAGCTTTAATACAGTTTATTATATTGTGCAATGTCACAGCAATTTTAATCTTCTTTGTTGTAAAACTGGAAGAAGAGGCTCGTCAGTGTTGGCTGCTAAAACTCATTCACAGTCTAATCATCGTCACTTTACTGATATTGAGCATGCTACCGGGACAAAGAGCAGCTGAGTGAGGGCTGTGTGAAGGCTAACATCAGTCACAGCTGAAACTGAACTGACAAATGGTGACAGCCGAAACATAAACAATTATAAAAAAAAATTAAATCCACCTTTCCTCACCTGAATAATCTTTTATTGCTTTATTAAAAATGTGTCTGTTGTTTTTCTATAAAAACAGGGTATACAACTGTCCTGCAAACTGGTCTGACTAACAAAGCCAGGACAGAAAATAAATAAGGCAACAAAAACAAACTATTTTATTCCCCACTTGATAATCACGCTATCATGTGACTACTTAACTTCACAGTAAAACATTAGGAGGTCTCAGAGTGGAGTCATTAGCTTGGGAAACTGTATAATGTATACACATGAGTGAATCTGCATTTTAATATGAGCTGTGAGATTTCTAAACTTTGTTCATAAATGACTTGTGTGCTCTACACACTGTACCGCACACACAAACTTGTGGTTATGGATTTTAATACATAAACACAACATCCTTTGTCATGGCTGCTACTCAAACACAGTCCTAACAACTTTAAATGATTACAGTGTTGTACTAGAGCACATGCACATAAATCCACCTTCCCCATCAGTTATACACATCTTACTATTGTATACCTGAAGTTCAACAAAAAATAACAAATATAGTACTGAGGTTAACTTGGTATCGCAGAAAACAAACAAAAATAAAAAGAATGCACAAAATCATTATTTTTGCACATGCAATAAAAGCTTGAAAGCAAAGGACGCTTCTGCACACTGCTAAAAACACAAGTATGATTTCACTGATGGGCTCACTTCAACCTGAGTCTCTGGCATCATAAACTACAGAGGCGCTAACAGAGGCTCGGGGGATGATGCTGCAGTCACACAAAGCTTCACCTGCTTGCCTGTGTCACTAATGTGCACTCAGGAATTAATTTCATCGATCATTTGTGCATTAAAAACATTATTAAAGCAGCTTTCAGGGGCCAGACACACACCAATTTTGGAAATGATAAGGTGACTTTCAGACTTTCCTCCATTCAAGTCAGATTTCTGTTTTCTGGCTCTGATTTAAAATGTATTTTTACAGACTTGTGCATTAACTACACGTGCACTCTAAGCTCGGACTCCAAACACAAGAAGCAACAAGTGAAAGATGTGCATGATGCTCAAAAATGCCACTGTAAATTCTTCGATATGCTAGACAAGAATGCTGAAAACAAAAAAAACCCCTGTAATATAAGGGCTGGATATCTATTGGACATTTGACTCTCATGTGTCATAATATTATTTTTAGACATTATCTAGCAGTATTAGACTTGTTTTTTAAGCTAATGAGTCACACTTGAAGAGAGCTGACTCTGAGATTAAAAAAATAAAATAAAGGATATTGAGGTAGACTGAGTGGGAATCATAAAATGTGCAGTGTGGCTTCACACTGGGAGGATTAGGGTGATTAAGAGCAGGACAAATCATAGGTTAAATTAGAGTTTAAAAATCATCACATTTCTACTTGGCTGAAGTATCAAATGCTGGAAGATAACATCCTGTGCTGGTGTCATATGAATGTCTGAGAGCCTAAAAAAAGGCTCCCAGACAGATATCTTAAAAAAAAACCCCAAGATATCCAGCCCTTTAAAAAATAAAAGTCAAATGTGCTTTCAAGATCCTAAAGAGTCCCGGCTGTGTACGGGGCGCCCAGAGTAAAGAGACATGCTGTTGGTTACAGTCGTGTTCAGCTTTAGGAGTCGTACTCTGACTGCTCCTCTATGAGCACAGCGGGCCGATTGCTTACCCTGCTACAACAGTCCAGGCAGGAGACGCCCAGGGCAACCAGACAGTGCCAAGCCTGCAAAGAGGAAGAAGCGAGAGGACATTACAGACTTTGTGTGTGTGCACCTTTTCAATGTCTAGAAAGTGAAGCATTCAAATTTTTGAAAAAAATATTATTCATTTGCTACCGATATGTTCTGATTACTGCTGGGTGGGTTATCTTGCTTTTTCCAGCCATCAATACACAGCCAGAAAGATTTAGTGTAATATTGTATTTGCCAGTATAACAACTGTGATCTCAACTTTTGGAATTTAGGGTTTTATGAAGTTTAGACTCATCTTTCTTCATTTCTTGTCATGTTGCTTCTGTGCTGTGGGCACACACGGTGTTTTAAAATAGATTTTTTTTTTACCATTCTTTACTTTATTTTTCTGATGACATTCAAATGTTTTCTGATCTATAATCCCAATAGAAGCATGTCACTGTAAACCTACTAAAAAAAAAAAACACCAGTAAAAAATAAAAATAAAAGAAATGCATAAAATTTAAGATAATTCTGTAATACAAAATGAAAAAGGCAGAAATCTTTTAAGAAATGATTGTGGCACCCATCAAAAGAAGCCAATTGAAGGGGGGCTTGGACATCTCACGGGGATACCTCCTGGGTAATGCTTTTCGGGCATGTGGGACGAGATTATGGGGCAGACCCGAGACATAGTGGAGAGATTACTTCTCTCAGCTGGCTTTGAAACACCTCGGTCTCACTCAGAGGAGCTGGAGAGAGAGAGGTCTGGCGATCTGGGTTCCCATGAACAGAACCCAGATCAATGGCAGAAAATAGATGGATGGACAGACTTTTGGTTATACCACCCAGGACTAATTCTGGTTATTAGAAAATAAGATGTGTGAAAACATGCTCTGCAGTCCTATCAACATGAGATTAGACTACAGGCATCAACAGACAACAATTTAGACATGAAACAGCAATAATAACTCACCAGGTATGCCACAAAGGCCAGATAGGCTACAGAGAGGAGAGCAGCTAAAACATAGAGCACCACGCTGTTCAGGGCCGTCACATAAACAATCACAAAATATATGTTGATTGCACAAACGCCCAGGATGAGGATACCTCCCGAAATCTTCCACCCCCTAGAGGAAACAGACTTTGGATTAGACAATTGGGAAATCCTGTGCTTTCTAAACTAACAGAGTCCTCAAAATACTTCCTAACACTGCAAATTGACCAGAAACACATTTTTTTCCAGAAACACACAGACTCACTTCTGTTAGTTAGTCACACTGCTGCATAAATTCCTATTTTGCGCAACTCCATTTTAGACAGCTTAAATATAAATATATGGTTGATTTAATAAATGACCCGTCTGTGCATTAGATAAGTAAACAGTCACAATGACAACTCTGAGCAGAGTCGACTGTATGTCACATGACACCACGTCTACACCTGAGTCAGTCCAGTCCTTTTATGCTGACCTGAGTAAAACATCCAGAGAATACAGTTGGGGGTCCGGACTTTGTGTTGCTTGGTTTTATATTTGGATAAAGACCAAACAGGGTCAAACAATGGACTTCGCTAAATCAGTTGTTCCTTGGCCTCAGTCCATCATTATTTCCCTAAACTCCGAGGCTACGGGAAGAGATGCTTTGGACTGTGCTGCTAATGTTTTCATTTGTGTTAAATTCATTGATCGTACACAGACTTCAACTACATGAAGGGCCAAGAAAAGCTTGCTTCTTGAGATAATTATCCTGTCAGTTATGAGTAAAATGCATACAGTTTGTACTTAATAAAGAAGAGAATAAAAACTATTAAAACATTTATTTCACTTACAATCCGTTAGCAAAGTCGTTCATTATGGATTTCAGACTTGTGAAGGTCAGAATTGGGATCAAAGCAAATGGAAGCTGAAGGATGAGAAGAGTGAATATTTTTAACAAGAACACAAAAAGACCATCAAAAATGTTTCAGTACAAACTGCACTGAGGGGAAGATACTCGTGCTGACCTGCAGGCTCTGCAGCACATTCAGAAAGTCATTCATCCCAGTCAAATGGTGAACATCCTGGAAAATGGCGACCAGCAGTGTAGGCGTGATGGCGATGGAGCGGGTCAGCAGCACCCGTGCAAAACGAGACCACCGCAGGTTCAGGAAACCCTTAAAAACACGAAAGCAGAAACATCAGTGCAGAGCTGTTTCCTTTTTTAAACAGAGGAAAGTGGTATCTAAGTAAAATACACTGTGCCAACATGTGTTCCTACCTCCATCACAAACTGTCCAGAGTACGTGCCCGTCATGGTGGAGCTCTGTCCAGCTGCCAGAATACCGATAGCCCAGATGTAGAGAGCTGCTGGTCCAAAGAAACACCCCAGGACGATCCCCTGAACACATGTATCAAACAAAGTTAAGTGTCAACATACATGTTCATCTGGGTAAAGTCTAATCTAGGACAAACAGCCATTTCAAAGTGATGAATGGTAAAATAAATTGGTACTCACACAATGTGTAAATTAGCCTTTTTAGATATTATTAATAGGAAAGTAAAGAGTAAAAACACTTTGATTCAACTCTAGAAACACACCTAAACACCCAAGGAGCCATTTTGTGAAAATACCTCTATGATATGTTTACACTGTCTTAATGTCACACAAGGGGAAAACATTTGTTTTTTTTTTAATTAAAAAAAATTAGATAATCAAGCCATAAACTGCTAGATGCTCCTTCCCTTTCTACTCTGATGTTATTCTGTATTATTTTAGTAGCTCCAAAATGAGACATTATGCAACCTGCTCATCAGAACTGCAGAGACTTACAGACTGTGGACTTACCCCTTTGTAAATGTCCACTTCGAGTGTGTTGTTGTTAAGAGGGAAGAGATCTGTGTGAGGGCTGCCAGTTTTATTGCACATTGCATTCTGCAGGAACACAGTCAGCAACAACTTGATCACCACTGTTTCACTTATAATTTACTGTATCTCAAAATGACCCACACACGCTTTCAACAGTCCTCAGTATGGCGCCATGGACACTCACCACGTCCATGTTGGATTTACTGTAGAAGGCCTGAGCAAAGACTGCGACGACAAACACATTGATGAGGAAGGAGACAAAGAGGGCGATAGCAGACTCAATGAAGAAGTACTTGTTGGCTTCCTTGACTTCCTTTTTATTTTTGCGGTCGACTTCCCGAGACTGAATAAGGAGGGGAGATAAAAAACAATAAGCTTAAAAACGTTACTTTAAAATGTTTTTTTTCCCACTCATAAGGTTATTCATGAAACAGTTTTCACATTCATTTAGGAAAATCTAATTTCTCTTAGTCTACACACAACAGTACATTGATGTTTCTAACCTTGACCAAGGCTGAATGCAGGTAGATGTTGTGGGGCATGATGACAGCACCTACAATTCCCACTGCCTGCTCCAGCTGCACAGGCCCACAGCCGGCACAGTAGGGTACAAACATACCCTTCAGCAACTCCCCCTGGTCCGGTTTTACCAGCACATACTACAGGGAGAAAACACAAAATCAACCCTGTGATGCAGCCACACACTGGGTGACAAATGCTTCAGGTGACCAAAACGTACCTCATAACCAAAACTAAGAGCCATTATAGTGATCAGAAAGCCAAAGAAAGCTTCAAGTTTCCTCAGTCCTGCAGAGATATAAACATATGTAATCACTTGGGTTCCAATCTGGTTGCATCAGTTGCATATCTGCATCAACAAATCACATACCATATTTGTCTAAAAAGAGGAACACGAATGTGTCTGTGATGGTGATGAGAACTCCTCCCCACAGTGGGATCCTGAGCGAGAAAGAATCCTTTTTTGTAAATCTGCAAAATCATATAAACTTTTCCAATACAAGTGTCAAAGACGTTACCTGCCCACAGAAAGGAGGTTGAGAGCTATGGCACAGCCAATGACCTCCTGCATGTCTGAGCCAATAATGGCCAGTTCCACCATCAGCCAGAGGATGATGCGAGGAACCTGAAATTAAATAGAATGTATTATAAATAATGAAAGACAAGAAAGATGTGACTCAGATGTGTCTTGAGGGTGGAGGGGGGTGCTCACGGTGGAATACTGGCGGTTGCAGACTTCAGCCAGGTGCATCCCTGTGACCACCCCGAGGCGAGCAGCCAGCCTCTGCAACAGCAGCCCGATGATAGTGGATACAAGGAGAACCCATAGGAGCTGAAGAAGGCGAAGCACGAAATCAGCACATGTGGCCACATCTGCACAGACCCCTAGATTTCTTGTATGAGTTCATGTTTGCTCAATACAGTGAGATGCATTAAGACTTTCCAACATAAAAATGACCTTTGACAACCTCCCCTGTACCCTTAATGACGAGATTGAACACTTCAATAAATAATGAACAAAGATTTAGCTGCAAGGGCAGAGATCACCCTCCCTCACGTCGGATGCAAACCCAGTCATTTTGTTTTATAAGCAGGCCTGAAATATGACATAAACCCTTCAGATCAGATTTAAAAAAGCCTCGAGAGTTACTTCTAATCAGTTTTCAAGGGGTAAAGAGTTAAAACTAAGATTTCAAATTAGCATTTTATCTGCAACACAGCATATTTATTTATTTATTAATAAAAGGGAGTTATCATAGATGCAGACAACAGAGCAATCATGCAGCTTATTATACAAGTGAAGTACTGAGCTAGAGACAAAATATGACCCTGGTTTCTTAAAAAAAAAAAAAAAAAAAAAAAAAGAAGAAGACAAAAAGGCAGTAATATTTTTAAAAGAAAAAGTATCTGAAAGTATCTGAAGACAGAATTACTTCCTGAAATATAAAGTGAAAGGATTGAATCCTGAAACATTCGAAGTATAGTTGTTATTTTCCTAAATCTACCTCCACTGCCTGCAAAACTACACCCACAGTTTATTTTTCTGGGTGGATTAACGTTTTCATTCACCTTAAAGCCAGCTGCAGCTCCAGACTGCAGGTCTGATTCGATGTTCCCCGGATCCAGATAAGCAATGCTCATCAAAAACCCCGGTCCAGTGAAAGCCCAGAGCTTACGGAAACTGAACAACTGAACAGAAACAGAATTTTCCTTTTGAATCAAATAATATGCAAAACATATACTTACAAATAAAATATTTTTCCTGTGTGTCTAAATGAAACACACTATTTGTGATGGCAGTGGTACCTGGTTTTCACTGTCTGGAATGGGCACCCTCTCTTCAAAGTATGTGGAGAAGGGTTCATCCTGGGCCACAGGTGAAGCAGGAGGGGAGATGGAGCTGTACTGGTTTGTGTGGACTCCATTCTCCTGAGGGGAGTCCTCTGATGAAAGCACAGCAGGACAAACAGAGGGACTCTCATTAGTCATCACACAGAGTACCCTTAGGTAGCGTTACACGTCTTTTCATTCATTATCAACATCCTCCCGTGTTTTCTGTTGACCAAACACATTGCAGCAATGGAGATGTAGTTAAAAAAAACAACTGTGAGGGCCAGATTTACTAAAGAGGGCAAAATAGCGTGTGAGCACAATCCCCAAATGGCGGTCATAGGCGTGGTTAATTTTGCAGTTAATTTGAAAAGGTTGCGCTGTTTTCTGAACACTTGCTTGATTTAAATGTTCTCCTCCCTATATTTTACGCATTGAGAAAAATGAAGCCAGAACCCAGTTTGTGCCAGTGCGACGCATTATTATATCTGGACGTAAGCGCTGTTTTAAACTCTGTATAGTTATTGTGAAACTCTGATTTATGGATGTGGCATAATCACTATGATAGAAAAAAATCTCAGCTAAATTCACTAATTCACACATAAAGCATAAAATTCTGACAATTAAGGGAAGGGTTTTTTTGGCAGGTTTTGCAGCTTGCTTAAAATACTTGAAATAATCAAATATTGACTCTGTCAGTCTAACTGCACTTGGAAAAACGTTTGAGACACACAATCTAACACTTGTCTGGGATCCAGGGGCTTTCTAACAGCACAAGTACACCCTCTGGAAAAAGGCAAACAAAACTCATTGCTTCTAATCTACATGCAACACAAGCACTTTGGTCTAAGACTTTAAATTACAAGCCTTTACTCGCTGAGCAGTAACCTGTAATTAGCTCCACATTGTTTGCATGTTAACCTCAGAAACTCCAGCAAAAAAGAAAAGAACTACATGAAAACACCAGAAAACAAAAGAACTAAAAAAAAGATTAAAATAAGAAACAGATCTATAATAGTTTGTTCAAAGTGCATGTAAATGCAGAGAACTGCTACTCACTGAGTTTGGACTTTTCATGTCTTGCCCCCTCCATCTCCAACTCACTAAGGTCCTAAAGTCCACAGTTGCCTAAGTATTAGCTTTTATATGACGTTGCCTTTATCATCATTTTTTTTTTAGACATGAGCTGTTACGAGGACACTGTGACCCCGCCTTTCTAAAAATGACCCACACAGAGAGAGAAGTAAATATGGCGCACGCACTATGTGCTCGAGGAAGTCAATACATTACAAAACCCGCCCTTTCTCACACATGGGAAAAAAAGCACAGACAGTTTTTCAAAGAATCTGAGTTAGCGACAAAGTTTTATTAGCATCAGAGTTTTTACTGTTTATCACAGTAAACACACTGTGTGCCTTTTAAAAAGATGGACCATGTTTATCTTTTTAAGATAAATAATTTAAAGTCGTAAAGGAAAACACTGTTACAGCAGCTATCAGTGTACTGACTGGCTCATGTTACCGGTCATAATTGGCGTAATTATAATACAGAGTGGGGATTACACGGAAAAATGCATTTGACTTCTTAAATTGCTTTCTTGTCAGTTTTTTGACACCTGTTGGTTCAGATTTCTGAACATGAATATCTGCAGTCTGTTCAGGTTTTGTTGTGCTGCTCTTAAATCTCTTCACAGAGAATCATTTCAGCTGGGAGGAAGCTATTTTTTGGGAAGACAAGATATCACCACAGGTGTGCATAAAGTAGTCAGCCAGGAAGTAATCGGGGTCATTTACAATTCTTCTTCTGATTTATTCTCGTTCAGATTTTTTGCTGATTATAATCTGAATATTAAGCTCCCTGTGACTTAGAATATGCCTCCAGCCACAGCCAAATGTCCAAAGTGTTTAATATTGGACAACATGTTGAGTGGGTCTGTATTTTAAGGGTCATGTTTCAGTCATCTTAAACGTGTACCTTCCAGGAGGTCTCCGTCTTGCTTGGGCTTCATCAGGGCAGGCTGAGGGATCCCTGGGAAGATAAGGGATGAATATCAGCCTCCCTGCAAAAAGACAACAGTTGCATAATCTGAGAATTAAAACATGAGTAAAGAAAAATTTTATAACAAAACACATTTTTCAAAAGGAAGAACAAACTATTTAACACGAGACATGACTGTGCAGCAATTTCTGTTCCTCTTTAAGAAAACAAATTGAAAAACACTGAACGTTGAAGGTCATAACAATGACTAAGCAACATTAAAAGCAAGTCAAAGGACACTACATTAATGGGATCGTCTAACAGGAAACACTGAGCTGACCACTGTCAGCCAAGTTTCACTTCTACCACACACTCTGTGCTGCTCGTAACGGAAACTGAGGAATGAAATGTGAAACCTCAGTCTTGCAAAATAACTTTTATAACAACGTGATGTTTGACAAAGAGGGAGCAAAGGGCCACGGAAAGCACATGACACACAGCAGGACCATGTGACAAGGAGCAGATGGTGAAGATTCGGCAGCTTTTCCAACCACCAAAGTTTCCAGTGCCACTTCTTTCACCTGATCATGTGACCTGATTAATGCGCATTATAAGACGACATGTTTCCTCAGCAGCAGTATTTAAATTAACAGTCTTAAAGATGTGGCAGAAAGCTAAGAAACAAAACAAAACGTAAAAGGGAATGCATAAACTAAATAAATTCAAAAATATTTTTTAATGTATTTATTTGGACAATGTGATTTGACATTTCTACTGAAGCTATTAAAACGATCTAATTTTTACCTCAAGCCTTTAGTTTCCACCTGTTTTCTGTTTAAAAAGTTCATTTAGAGCAGCAAGTTTTTTTTTATGATTGTATCCCTGGGAGGAAAAATTATCAGATTTCCACATCAAGCTGTCCACGATCCTTCTCGTTCCTGTTGACATGCCATACAGCTGGAGACAGACTGCTAAATATTTTTATTTTTACTTGTTTTTGCACCTCTTCACACCTTTGTGAAACTGCACAAAATGAATGAAGAAATCAAAAAATAAATAAATACATAATGAACTTTTTAAATGAAGCTTGTAATTGTCTAGATCTAACCATCAGGATTTAAGTTGCTGATTTCTGGGCCACAAAACACTTTCTTCATTTTCAGCCTCTCCGGCCTCATGTGCTCTCCTGTGGTCAAAGCCAGAAGCCACAACTGGAGAAACTGAAAATAAGGTTTCAAATACCTTTGCAACTATGCAGAGTGGCATTATTGTGTAGTTATCATAACCATGAAATATGAACAAGCAATTGCTAATAAACAATTCACGATCAAAGTCATGCTATTGACATAGGGATCACTTTCTGGACTTACAAAAGCACAGCAAGTCCCTTAACAGAGACCACCCTCACTCTCACTCATGCATTGTCCTGAGCTTAATGACCATGTGACTCCCCTCTCCCATCACTCATTGCACAAGTTTTTAAACATAAAATTGATCTCACGCCATCATGTCTTAAAGCAAAGGTTCTGTTTCTCCACATAAACAGCAGTAAGAGAAATTTCAGTTAACTGTCCTGTCACTTCCACGTGCACGTGTGTGTGTATACTTTTTGTTTTCTTATTTTTTTCTGCACTGACGCACTCAGGTCCACTGTTTATTGCCAAGATCTCAGTTTGCGCATTGACAGTCATGTGTGACACCAGACTGCTACACGTCAACAACTTTATTATTACGCTCACTGCTAGAAGCAGCTTTGCAAAAAGGGACAGACACAGCAAAAAAAGTAAACTAAATAAAGCTATCTGCCCTACGCCTCACATTCCGGTGTGGATGTGTGCTGTACTAGTCCCAGCGTGACCTTGATTAGAATCATAGATTGTGTAACTCTTTCAGTTACACATTTGAAAGAAAGAAAATCAGCTTTCCAGCAGTAGTGAGTTGATTTCAATCATAATCACGTGATTCTGCATTTAATATAAATATGACTTATTAATGTCACCAGTGTGACATTTGCAAAGACGTCAACTTATTTCATCAGTTCTGTCAAACATTAAAATTTGAACACCTTGTAAAGTTGGATTTACTTTCTTCATCTAAATTAATTTTGAAAAAGAAAAAATTGTTGGAGTAGTAAAAATTCACATTGCTTAGTCAGCCATTTGTTAACTTAGCCCAATGAACATTAATGAATCTAATCTGCAAGATGCAGCTTTTCCTATCACTACATACAAGACAACTCCCAAACAGAAACTGGTCTCTAATGTCACAGCCCTCAAGGACTTTTACGCCCTATGTTGAAAAAGATCTTACATAAATAAGCCACAATAAGCAAAAAACTAACAAACAAAAGAACAAAAAAAGAATGATCATGTACACCAACCTCTCTGTCGCATGACAATTTAAAAAAAATATGAAAAATAAGCAGAACCAAAACTGTTCCCAAAATATAAAATCCAAATATATATCCAAATCCAATGCCAGCACACAGGTCTGTCTGGTCGAATGAGAGCTAAACTCTTCAACCAGGATAAACTACTGCAAAAACCCGGTCTATCAAGGAAACGCACACACTTCACGTGCAGTATTAACTGAGCCAGTGATCCTTACTTTAGAAAAGCCCAGTTTGAGTTTGGATTAGGGCTGCCACAAACGATTATTTTGATAGTCGACTAGTCACCGATTATTTATGCGATTAGTCGACTAATCAGATCATCATCCACTGGACGTAAAACTACAGCTTATTGCACCAGCAGCATCTGCTCTTATATAACTATCATTAGCTTACAGCTTTAAGCTTTTAAGGTGCTAACTAAAAATAAAGACAAGATGATAGTTTATTCAATTTTAATGAAATTTGCAGATTGTTTCGGTAAAGTTTAATAAACTCCTTGCTATCTAAAATATAACAGGACACCGGAGTATATTCTCCAGCATCTCACACTTCTGATAATCAGCTGTCTGCTTGACGTTTATTCAGCTGTGTAAAAACTATAACTTTAATCTCAGCCAAACCGATTTACTCAGGAACAAATAAAATACTAAAAAAAAGCCAAACAATAACATTTTTAATTTATCTAAGTGACTCATATATATTTAACCTGAGTCCCGAAAGACGGCGGTGGGTTTGAAAACAATTTGCCGGGAGTCCGGTGTTCTCACGGCGCTAGTGACCTAGCCCCCGGCTAGCTATCGAGCTAGTGGGTAACAGACGTCTCCGAAAACGTCGGAGCGCTTTTGAAAATATGTGGTGTCCTGATAAACTGAGCAGATATTTGAGGTTTACACAGCTACATTCTCGCCTGAAAATATGTTAAACGTTTATTTTGTGACCCAGAAAGAATAATAAGAGTAATATTAAAACTAACTAGCTACCGCCATTGTTGGAAACTAAGCTGGGCCGCGCTATGAATTCTGGGACACAGCTGCTTCTTCTTCTTCGGGGTTTAACGGCAGCTGGCATCCTTGTACATGCTGTGCTGCCATCTTCTGTTTCAGTCCGTTATTACACTCTTAAATCCTGCTATTATTCCTGCGTCTTTTGCGATCTTACAAAGCTTCAAACGACACGTCGACTATTAAATCAGTCGTCGACGATTTTGATAGTCGACGTAATCGTGACTAGTCGACAAATCGTGGCAGCCCTAGTTTGGATTGAAGATCAACTAAAATTAAGATACTAAGCTTAAACTTTAAAACAGGGGTAATTTAGTGTGTGTTTTTACTGCATTTATTAGGTTATTATGGCATCTTTTGTCATTTTAAAAGTCGTAAGAAGAGATGATGATCCTTCTTCATTTAAGACACTTTGGGGTTATACAATGATCCTTATTAACGGGGTAACTCCACTAACTGTCACCCAGTGACTATATTAATTAGGGATGCTGCTTTCACTTGATTTTACGGATATTGGTTGGTAATTATCCTGTTAGCACCTTGTTTTCACCTTCAAGTGCAGTAATGAGCCATTCATTCATTCAGTCAGTCAGTCTCCCTCTCTTTATCTACTAATATTTCTCATCAGTTCAATTATTTTATTCTACTCACTATTTGCTATTTTATTTTTGTTTGCTTTTTCCTAGCTACAAAATTTA
The DNA here is from genome assembly GCF_963969265.1 of Rhamphochromis sp. 'chilingali'. Taxonomy (NCBI): domain Eukaryota; kingdom Metazoa; phylum Chordata; class Actinopteri; order Cichliformes; family Cichlidae; genus Rhamphochromis; species Rhamphochromis sp. 'chilingali'. The sequence continues at coordinate 16,720,492 of NC_137936.1, forward strand.
TATCACCATAGTACTGTCACTTGTGACAAGCCAGCCTCCAATTCGAGACTTGCAGTCAAGCCAGCCTCCAGTTTGTTTTACGTTCCCTGTGTATTCAAAGTATTACGGGAATGGATGTGGAAACCGGATTTCAAAATAAAAGCCAACTTCGAGTGAATTAACAGATATGTTAAGAACATAATAACATATAATTTAGGCTTCTTTTTTTTTTTACAAACTCTAATGTTAGATCTATATGACACAGCCTTGTACCCTAATTGTGCCCTGTCACTATCAAGGCCATCTTATTTTGGATTTCAAAGTAAAAGCCCTGTGAATCTTCATTTTTGAACTACTCTTTCAATGACTTAATAATGCTCTTAAAAGCAAAAGTCGTATTTCCAAATACTATTTGAACTTTATATCAACACTTTCCAACCACAGTCTTTTTACAGTGATACAATATCAATATCAAGTCAGTCTGATTTTGCCTTTCATAGTAATGGCCCTTTGAAATTGTCCATAATTGACTTAATCTTCTAACGATTCAAAATGCTCTAAAATGAAAAATTCTTGTTTCCACAGGGTAATTCCACCTTAGATCAACAGTATACAGCCCCACAGTGATACCATATCAATATCAAGTCATTCTGATTATGCCTTCCAAAATAAAAGCCTTTTTAAATTGTCCATAATTGACCTAACTTTCAGTGATTTCAAAATGCTCTAAAATGGAAATTTCGTGTTTCCACAGGATAATTCTACTCCAGATCAACAGTATACAGCCCCACAGTGATACCATATTAATATCAAGTCATTCTGATTTTGCCTTCCAAAATAAAAGACTTTTCAAATTGCCAAGATACGACCTACTCTTTTAAAGATTTCAAAATGCTCTAAAAGTGAAAATTGCTGTTTCCACAGGATAATTTCACTTTAGATCAATAGTATCCAACCCCACAGTGATACCATATCAATATCAAATCAGTCTGATGTTGCCTTCCAAAATAAAAGACTTTTCAAATTGCCGATATACGACCTACTCTTTTAAAGAATTCAGAACGCTCTAAAAATGAAACTTGCCCTTTCCACAGGATGAATCCATGTTAGATCAAAAGTGTACATCCACACCATGGTACTACTTCAATTTCAAGTCATTCTGATTTTGCCTTCCAAAATAATGGCCTGTTGAAAATGCCAATAACTTACCTAACTTTCAGTGATTTCGGAATGCTCTAAAAAGGAAATTTTCTGTTTCCACAGAATAATTTCACTTTAAATCAACAGTATACAACCCCACAGAGATACGATGTTAAGATCAAGTCACTCTGATTTTGCCTTCCAAAATAAAAGTATTTTCAAATTGCCCGTAGACGACCTACTCGTTTAACGATTTCAAAATGCTCTTAAATTGAAAGATGCTGTTTCCACAGGATAATTCCACTTTAGATCAACAGTATCCAACCCGACAGTAAAACCATGTAAATTTCATGTTGGTCTGATTTCGCCTTTCAAATTAATGGCCCGTCGAATTTGTCCATATGTGATATACTCTTTCAATTATTTCAGAATGTTTTAAAAATGAAAATTGCTGTTTCAACACATATTGGGTTTTCATTTTGAAAAGCAAAATCAGACTCAATTGATTATGACAGAATTGAATCATAAAGATGATGTAAAAGGAAGCTGAAATTGCCACTAGGTTGTAATTGATAGTACGTTTATATTTTAAGTCTGTGGAAAGATGTCATGGTTGGTTTGCAAGCTGTTTTGTAATTTCTTTATTTAGAATGACATATCACATATGGACAAATTCGACGGGCCATTAATTTGAAAGGCGAAATCAGACCAACATGAAATTTACATGGTTTTACTGTCGGGTTGGATACTGTTGATCTAAAGTGGAATTATCCTGTGGAAACAGCATCTTTCAATTTAAGAGCATTTTGAAATCGTTAAACGAGTAGGTCGTCTACGGGCAATTTGAAAATACTTTTATTTTGGAAGGCAAAATCAGAGTGACTTGATCTTAACATCGTATCTCTGTGGGGTTGTATACTGTTGATTTAAAGTGAAATTATTCTGTGGAAACAGAAAATTTCCTTTTTAGAGCATTCCGAAATCACTGAAAGTTAGGTAAGTTATTGGCATTTTCAACAGGCCATTATTTTGGAAGGCAAAATCAGAATGACTTGATATTAATATGGTATCACTGTGGGGCTGTATACTGTTGATCTGGAGTAGAATTATCCTGTGGAAACACGAAATTTCCATTTTAGAGCATTTTGAAATCACTGAAAGTTAGGTCAATTGTGGACAATTTGAAAAGGCTTTTACTTTGGAAAGCAAAATCAGAATGACTTGATATTAATATGGTATCACTGTGGGGCTGTATACTGTTGATCTAAAGTGGAATTACCCTGTGGAAACAGGAAATTTCCATTTTAGAGCATTTTGAAATTGTTCCAGGATCAAGTCAGATATGGGCATTTTGAAAATGCTTTTATTTTTGAAAGCAAAATCAGAATGACTTGATATTGATGTGGTAACATCGTGAGGTTGTATACTGTTGACCTAAAGTGAAATTATCCTGTGGAAACAGCAATTTTCACTTTTAGAGCATTTTGAAATCTTTAAAAGAGTAGGTCGTATCTTGGCAATTTGAAAAGTCTTTTATTTTGGAAGGCATAATCAGAATGACTTGATATTGATATGGTAACATCGTGAGGTTGTATACTGTTGACCTAAAGTGAAATTATCCTGTGGAAACAGCAAAATTCTTTTTAAGAACATTTTGAAATCGTTAAAAAAGTAGGTCGTATATATGCTCAATTTGAAAGGGCATTTATTTTGGAAGGCATAATCAGAATGACTTGATATTGATATGGTATCACTGTGGGGCTGTATACTGTTGATCTAAGGTGGAATTACCCTGTGGAAACAGGAATTTTCCATTTTAGAGCATTTTGAATCGTTAGAAGATTAAGTCAATTATGGACAATTTCAAAGGGCCATTACTATGAAAGGCAAAATCAGACTGACTTGATATTGATATTGTATCACTGTAAAAAGACTGTGGTTGGAAAGTGTTGATATAAAGTTCAAATAGTATTTGGAAATACGACTTTTGCTTTTAAGAGCATTATTAAGTCATTGAAAGAGTAGTTCAAAAATGAAGATTCACAGGGCTTTTACTTTGAAATCCAAAATAAGATGGCCTTGATAGTGACAGGGCACAATTAGGGTACAAGGCTGTGTCATATAGATCTAACATTAGAGTTTGTAAAAAAAAAAAAAAGAAGCCTAAATTATATGTTATTATGTTCTTAACATATCTGTTAATTCACTCGAAGTTGGCTTTTATTTTGAAATCCGGTTTCCACATCCATTCCCGTAATACTTTGAATACACAGGGAACGTAAAACAAACTGGAGGCTGGCTTGACTGCAAGTCTCGAATTGGAGGCTGGCTTGACACCAGTGTACTGTCCACCTGATACTCATGCCAGTGAGCCACACTAAATATAAACTATGTTGCATCAAGGTGAACCTGGAAGCTATTAAAAAAAGAGAGAAACATGACTGCCTAACACTACCCAGAACTCCAGAACAAGTTCAGGCATCTATCCTCCCGACAAATCCGCTAACATATAAATCTACAGTACTGTACTACTGTTATGAGCCACCAAGCTAACAAGTTTCCATGATATATTAGCTGCATGGCTAGGCCAATGTTACTTCAACCAAGTACAAAAACGAAACGTACCTACGTGTGCTGTGCGGGTCAAAAAAAATCAGCGTTTTGACCGTGAAAATTAAGGCTGGTTGTAAAGTTGTTCCATGTGTTTAGATCTTGAGAGTAGCTGAGCACGTTACCAAGCTAAAATCCGGCAAAGTATCTTCCCATGTTAACAGCAGGCTATAGTCACACTGCGCATGTGCGCAAATGTTGTAAGTAGTGACGTCATCTAGATTTTACTCTTTTTTTTTTTTTTGCCCTGAGCGAAACCTGGCAGGTTTAAAAAGTTATCAGTAAGTAAAATGATTATCTGTAGTAAAAAAAAAAAAAAGGGACTGTCTAATGAGTAAAATAAATGTAGTTGCGTTAAAGGCAAAATATTTCCCCAGGATTTTAGAAACAAACTAACTAAAGTTACATAAATACATCGTATTTTTTATGTTTATAAAAAAATACGAGAACAAATATCTGACCAAAATTTACATTACTAACATTACTACTATTAACATTACGTCAAAGACAGCCAAAGAAAAAAAAACACTTAAATCACGTTTCTTTAACTTTTCTCGCGATGTTCTGGGAGCTTTGCTGTATACAATCCCAGCTGCTATCTAAGCTAAAGCTAAATTAGCTGCTACTTATTGATTGCAATGTAGTCAAGTTCACACCAAGTATCAGTGAAGGGGCTTCACGGGTGGTTGGGATATGGAGTTAAGAAATATCAAGGACCAGGTAGTAAATACAGCTTTTTCTGAACTTAACATTAAATAACCTGTCGGTTCTCACAACTGCAATCAGCTGGCTAGTCATGTTAGCGGCGTGACGAGCAAAGTTTTCTGCAAGGATGGCTAATGTCACAGACTCCTCACCCCGTAAAGATACATGTAGTTTAAGCTGGAGTTTCTGTAGAGTTAGATGTCTAATGCATTAATTTTGCAATGTACTTAGAAACTGTATCATTATGATCATTGGTATTCCTGTAAATACAGTTGAAAACCCACAAAAATTATTGTAAATATACATTTCACATATATTTGTCGTTTGTACAGTGGTTAGATTTGATTAGTCCACACTTAATTATGTGCCACTGCATTCTGAATATTCCCAGTAGGAAGAAAATGGATGTGTGGGTGGACGTGCTTGAGACAGTTCAGTTTCTTTTTCTTTAGTGACATGTGACAAATTAAAATGCTTGTTGTTTTTTCTTCGGTTGTCTTTGAAGCAGGCTTCATAAGTCTAATTATATTTTTTACAAAAGTCAACTGAGTCATTGTAATCTTTCCTGTACAGTGCATAACAAATTTATTACACCAACTGTCATAAAAACAAGAAAACACAGATATAGTTTTAGAAATCTGTCAAAATAATTATGTAGTTGGTCATTAGGCAGATAAACTGAATTCACATTTTTCTACCTAAATTTGAGCCTGCACATTTATCTGAGAAGCCAGATAGGTCATTCAACAACTAAAACAAATTTTTCCATTTTGGAATAACTTAATTAATAATTAAATTAAATAACTTTAATTTGGTATCTTAATCAAAAACTAATGATGTGCTTTACAATTTTTTCAGCTTTTTTGTAAAAAAGTAAATTTGAAACTTTGTGGGTAACCACATTACTTATATTTTAGCGTTAAAAATATAGCTTTGATGAAAGAGGTTGTGCATGTATGTATTTATGTCCCTGTAGTTTTTGATTTTCATGTTGAATTGGTCCTATATGTATATGTCTACAAAAAAGTTGTTTGATTTACCTGTACTAATTTTTCTTTCAGTCCCCATTGGTCCAGGCCATATTCAGCCGGAACACAGAAGATGTGACATTTTTACTGAACCACAAAGAAGATGTCAACTCACTGGTAGTGTTACTCAGTTTTAATTCAGGAGTTGTGTTACAAATTACAACATGCTGAAGGCTACTTGCGATTGCACATTAAATTTGTATTTAGACTATAATTTTATATATTTTTTTTAAATCTCAGGACCAAGAACAAAGCACACCACTACATGCTGCTGCTTATATGGGCGATGTCATTGTTATGGACCTACTTATTAGTTCAGGTAAAAGACAAAAAAAATTGTGTGGTTGTAAGAACAAAATATTTGTTGTAATGACTGATATAAATTAGTCGTATGCAAAAGAACTGTAATACCTCAAAACTGCACAAGCAATAAAACCTAGTTTTGCTTTTTTGTGCTCTCTTACAGGTGCAAATGTCAACGCCAAGGACCAGGGGTTGCTGACTCCTTTACACCGAGCAGCTGCCTCAAGAAATGAAGTAAATTACTATTGTCAAATGGATTTTAAAAAGTCAGTGACAGTTAGCTCTTAATGTTAGACTTATCCTTTTATTTTGTTTTTCCTGTCAGAGGGCTGTGGAGCTATTGCTGAAACACAAAGTAGAGGTTAATGCACGGGACAAGTTCTGGCATACACCCCTGCACATGGCAGCTGCAAACTGGGCTACAGGTTGTGCCAAAGCCCTGATACCACATGTTTGCAGCCTGGATGTAACTGACAAGGCAGGAAGGACACCGCTACATCATGCAGCGCACAGTGGTCATGGGGAGGTAAGCTGAAGAGTCTTCTTACTGACGTTTAACTATTTTAAAACTATTAAAAGCTATCTTTTTATTTGGTGTTTTTTAATAGGTAACATTTATGATATTTTATATTATTATATATAACATTTTACATTGATTTCCATTAGGAAAGTGAATGATACGTTTCTGGGGTTTGGGTAATTGTTGCAGCACGTTTAAAAAAAATTACCTGTTAGGTTGTATTCATCAGCATAGATGAGTTTACATAGATGAAGTGGCTACATCCTGATATTGTGCCTTTAACAGATGGTGAACGTGTTCCTGCGTAAAGGTGCAAATGCATGTGCCAAGGACAAGAAGGAAAGGCAAGCAGTCCACTGGGCTGCATCCCTCGGTGAGTAGAGACGCTCCTAACAGACACAAATGTATCTTGAATGTAATTTTCTTTTATGAGTTTTAAAGAATAACAGAAGTCTTCTAGTAACTAACAGTATGTACAAACTGGAAGGGATTGGCCTTGACCTTAACAGTGGGATGCTTTTGGGATAAAATAACACTTTCTGTTGTCATCACCAGTGTATGTTTTGTGCTTGGCTGAAAACACAATTGTAAGTGTGCAAGAGTCCTTTAACAGAAAGGAGAGGTCAGAGGTTTAAATGTGAGATATTTTAAATCTTTATACAGTAGTTTCTATATGTTGACAATACACACCACACTTGTAACAATCATAGTTTCTAAGTTACAAGTCTTTCTGTCAACTTTCGACCAGTAAATTATTCAGTTGACCTTGAAGTTTTATCAGAATTCATTCAAAACTTTTCTTGTTTATAGACAAGATAACACACATGCATTCAAATGCTACCAAACACATAACCAGTGTATTCAAATGAGACCAGCTGTTGGCCAGACTGTGTGCCGTTTAATCCAGCTGTGTAACTAGCAAGTGTTGAGATGTACTAGCGTCACAAATATTTGTAGTAAATATGAATCTCTCGCTCTTGTTTTTTTCTTTTTTTTTTCTAAGGACATTTGGAGGTTGTGAAGCTGCTGTTGTCTCACAGTGGAGATGTGATGTGCAAAGACAAGCGTGGTTACACTCCACTCCACGTTGCAGCTGCCGGCGGACATTTAGACGTAGTCAAATATCTGCTGAGACTGGGGGTGGAGGTAAAGTCTACTGTGGTTGGGATACATTGCTTTTCCCACAATATATCCTCCGAAGAACCGAAGACAAAAAAGTATCTTTCAGTTTAACTTTTTGTTGTGATTTGCTGCTTCTTTGGCGCTAAAAGAGGCCATGAGATGTCAATGAAAAGCCCAGGATGTCCTCTGTTCAGCACATCAGGACTTAGTAGGTTAGCTTAAATAAATCAAAAGATAATCAAAACAAATTTCCATTACAGAGGAATAAAAGAATAAGCTGGATCTCAGGAGGATATAGTTGGTATTTTTTTAATGTTTGGTTTATTATGTGCAGGACAAAAAGTTTTAAATATGTTTAAGCTTTCTGCTGAGTTTCTTTTTCAGAATTAAGATATTGAGACACTTTCTGCTCAATTTTAAACCCCAAACCAGACAGTCAGTGGTAATAAATGGTTTGATAAAAGGTGAGGCATAAATAACTTGTGTTGTGTGGAGCTCCAGGATTGGCTTTATGTTGTTTTCCAGGCTGTACCAACACTTATGCTGCTGCATTGTGAGTGAATCCAAAATAGATGCATAAATTCAGTACTTGCCCCCTTCCTGATTTCCTTTTTTTTTCTTTGCACATATGTCACACTTACATGTTTCAGATCATCAAATTTTTTAATTAGACAGAATTAAACAGAAATAACCAAGGTAAATACAAAATGTAGTTTTTAAATAATGATTTCATTTATGAAGAAACAAAAAACTATTCAAACCTACCTGGCCCTGTTTGAAAAAGTTAATGCCCGCCCTTGTTGCACTATGAAATAACTGAATAATCATGTTTTTTTGGAAAGCTGAGTTCAAGTTCATTACTGCACCCAGACCTAATTAGTGCCAGACCCACTGAATCAAGTCACTTAAATGGAACCTGTCTCACAAAGTGAAACAGGCTAAAAGATCTCAAAAAGAAAGGCATCATGCAGCGAGCTAAAGAAACTCAACAACTGATGACAAGTCTGGAAAGAGTTAACATTTCCATTTTTAGCCATTTATAAATGGCTATAATAGTGTTTTTCACACAGGGCCAAGTAGATTTGGATACCTTTTCCGCTTAATAAATTAAATCATAATTTAAAGACTGCAGTTTGTATTTACTCAGGTTATCTGTCTAATATTACATTTTTTGATGATCTGAAATATGAAATCTGGAAGGGGGCAAATACTTCTTTACATTTTTTATTTCTTTTTTAAAACCTCACATATAATGATCTACGTCAGCCGCCCACTGATATAATCTGCAGTATTTCTTGGGCATATGGCTCTTGTTATTTACAGCAAACTGTTTTATACTCCATTGGTTTATGTATTTGTCTATATATTTTGATATCTGCTTCCAGATTGATGAGCCCAACATTTTTGGGAACACAGCGCTCCACATGGCCTGTCACACAGGGCAAGACACTGTGGCCACTGAACTGGTGAACAGTGGCGCCAGCATCAACCAACCCAACTACAACGGCAACACACCATTACATCTGGCAGCTGCCTCCTCCAGCGGGGTGTTGTGTCTTGAGCTCCTAGTCAACAATGGTGCTGATGTCAGCGTACAGGTTAAAAGGATGATAAATAAGAAAATAATCATCTATTGGTTGAGGGGATAATTGGCTGGAAGACTGAATGTTTTCTTTTTGTCTAATAAACAGAATAAGAAAGACATGAGCCCTTTACATATGGCTGCAATGCACGGACGCTTCACTGGCTCGCAGATTCTCATCCAAAATGGTAACAAAGTGCAAAATTTTGTGTAATGTGACTGATAATGAAAAGGGTTCTTAAAATATCTAAGCTCGAGAGACACCTATCCACGCATTTTTTTTCCCTCCCACTTACACAGGGGGAGAGATCGATTGTGTTGACAGTAATGGAAACGCTCCTCTTCATGTTGCTGCCAGACATGGTCAGGAGCTGCTGGTCAGTACTCTGCTGACAAACGGTGCTGATAAAGGCAGGTAGGTCTGTGAGTCATTGATCAGTTGTATAAAATGTATTCAAAATTATGACATCCTTGCCTCCTCGCAACCCCCTTGCAGTGACTCTGTCGCTGTCAAGTAGCTTTCCAACTTGGCACATACTTACCAAACGTAACAATGTCATCATCTCTGCAGACAAGGAATTAATGGGATGCTTCCACTGCATTTGGCGGCGCTCTACGGCTTTCCAGACTGTTGTCGCAAGTTACTGTCTAACGGTGAGAATCTGTTTTGAGTCACCCCGTTTCAGAATCACATTTCTTTCTTGTTACATTTTAATTACTAACACCAGCTCGTTTCTGTTGTTCGTCTTTGTTCAGGCCAGTTTTACAACATGGCGCCAATGCTGACGAATGACCAAAGTGTGGGGTTCAACATAAACATGTTAGATGATCATGGAAGGACGTGCCTGCATGCAGCTGCATCTGGAGGGTGAGTGGTGCAGACTCTAAGTAAATGCTTTTAATAGCTGGCACAATTTTGTCCTCGTGCACTTGTAAATAGAAGTCTGAATTATAAGTGCATCCATGTATGACAAGTATTATTAGTCATCAGTAGCTGTGTAAATTTCAGAACATAGTAATGTTGTGAATTTTCTGTGTTGTTCAGCCACAACACAGAGGTCAGTCGGCGATACACTACGAATGTCAAAGGAGGGTAAAACTATTGTAAAGATCGTAATGCCAATTATTTGTTGTGTTGTTTTCCGAGTCATAAGGTTTGAGGCAGAAATAAATCAACAGAAAATGAGCTTAAATGATAAACTTCAGAAATATTTGTGAGCTATGCACTGCACTTGTGAGACACTTGGTTCTCAGTTGAAGTCTTTATTTTTTTTATTTTGCAGGAATGTCGAGTGTGTTAATTTGCTGTTAAGCAGCGGTGCTGAGCTGGATATAAAAGACAATTTGGGAAGGTAAGCAGTCCTGAATGGCTGGAGGTAAGAACTGAACTTTGGTGTTACCTGATGTGTCCTGTTTTGCTTTGCAGATCTCCTCTGCACTACGCTGCAGCAAATGGGAACAGCCAGTGCACCATCTCCCTGGTGAGAGCTGGTGCAGATGTCAATGAGCTGGATCTGACGGGCTGCAACCCCCTGCACTATGCTGCTGCTTCACACACCTTCTCTGGGTAAGAGTCTTTACTGACATTTTAAATTTGCACATTTCACTCAACAACATGAAAGCATGGATCCATCCTACCTTGTATAAATCGTTCAGGCTGCTGATGGTGGTGTAACGTGTGGCAGAATTTTCTTGACTCGCTTTGGACCATTTTGCACCAATTAATATTTTTTAAACACCACAGCCTACATGAGTATAGCTCCTGACGATGTTTACATTATACTCATCTTCTGATGGCTCCTTCCAGCAAGATAAAACAATCTGTGACAAAGCTTGAAATCTGGTTTCCTGAACATGACAATGAGTTCACTGCACTCAGACGACTTCCAGTAAAGCACCTTTGGAGTGTGGTGGAACGAGAGATGCTCACTGTGGATGTGCAGGCGACAAATCAGCAGCAACTGTGTGATGCTGTTATGGACCAATATGAGGAATGTTTCCGGCACTTTGTTGAAGTAGCTTAAAAAGTGCTCATCTTTTTTTCCACAGAGGGGGTCCAAACTCTGACTCAGACGTCAACGTGGAAAAGCAACATGAAGCCTCTCTGTAAGTCATATACGTCACATTTATATATTATACTGTTTGTGCTTTACCATGCAGAATCTAGAGTAATTATCATTTTAAATTAAAATTACACAGACAATTGGAGGTAGTTTGGGTAACTTTTAGTAATGTTCTTTATCAGGAATTATTTAAAGAGTTGATAGGAACAAAATCAGAGGACAGAAAAATGACTTTAATGGAACTTGACGTTAGTTCATAAAGACACAGACTTGTACATTAACGTACATTAAACTCTTGTAAAGTTTAAGTGTTGAGACTGTGAACTTGTTTCGTTCAGGTGTTTAGACTACTTGCTTGACAACGGGGCGAACCCAACTCTGAAGAACAGCAAGGGATACAGTGCCGTTCACTATGCAGCTGCTTATGGGAACAAACAGCATTTAGAGCTGGTCAGTGGTGTCTTCTCATTTTTCATTTAGTTCATACATTTTCTTTTTAACTGACTGCAATCTGGACCTATTTGGAATTCTGTTACTTTTCCAGCTCTTGGAAATTTCTTTCAACTGTCTTGAGGAGGCTGAAAGTAATGTTCCAGTCAGCCCTTTGCACTTAGCTGTGAGTATAAAGTAAAAACCTTGAAAATTATGCAACTAGCAGAGGTCCTGCTAGTTTACATGCTTTCAACTGTATTGTCTTCATGCATTTTGTCACTGCAGGCATATTTTGGCCACTGTGAAGCTCTGCGTTTGCTTTGTGAGACATTAGTGAGTCTGGATGTGCGGGACATTGAAGGCCAAACTGCCCTCCACCTCGCTGCTCAGAAGGGCTTCTCCCCATGTGTAGAAGTACTGTTGAAACATCAAGCCTCCTACACACTGAAGGAGCACAAGCACAAGTGGACAGCTCTTCACACTGCAGGTGTGTGCATCTCAGTACATATTTGTGCCCATACAATAATGCTTAAGTGTGTTTATCTTGTATTTTTTAGTGCCCCATTGATGGATTTGGGTTGATTTTGTTCTGAAAGTAAACAATGCAGCTTTTTGGTTAAGATTTGTTTTTTCTTTTAAACTTATGTTTTTATCTTTGTGTCCCTTCTGCTCGAGCAGCTGCTGAGGGCCAAGTGGACTGTATCCTCCTGTTAGTTAACATGGAACAAAGTGCTGACATCATTGACAGCCCAGACACACAGGGACAGTGAGTCACTTTGCATCTTTTAATTTGTGTTCGGTGTATTTATTTATTTATTAGTCACGTAAACATGGTTATTTGTGGGCGATTTTAATTATTTATTGTGACATGACACTTATAAAGTAAATAGTCTTCAGCAGTGTGTGTCATGGTCCAACCAGATTAAATTTTCATTAAACTGATACTGATTGCGTGATAACAAGGTAAGCGCAGAAAGGAACAGATTTTATCAGGCATTAAAGCAACGGTTGTGTATATTGATAATAAATTGTCTTTTAAGGTAGTAAAATAAAATAAGAAGATAAACAATTAAGTATTGAACATCTACGAGAAACCGCAAAAGGATGCAAATAACCATGAGGGATTTATGCTTCTGTGAAAAGCTGAAGCAAAAGTCATCGTGTCATGCAGTCTGAGGCTATTGTGATTGGCCTGTTTCTTACCGTCGATTCCTCCTGTGCATTTCTGGCTACTTTTTTGCAAAAACTACTGGAACATATGTGAGGGAATGTAAAAAGAAGTGAAAAACTCGAGTGTCAAATATGATTAGCTTTCGTTGAAAAAACAAAAAACCACGGGAACACAATGTGTCTGAGTGTGTTCGCTCAGACACCATATGAGCGAAAATAACTTGAAACACAACTTTCTTTCTTTTTTTTTTATTTTTATAAAGCTCTGACTTGTATTATGAGTATGAGTCTGTGGTCTGAAAGAGAGTCCTGTAACTCTGTCTGCAAAATATAGTATATAATGACCAATGTTGGGCAATTAATTATATAGTTACTTCTTCAAAAAAGTTACTGAGTTTTGCAAACAGCAAAGTTTTTTTTGCAGCTGTTTACCTAAAAATGCTGCCAAGGCATTTTTTTTTTAAATAAACATTTCAAACTATTTACAGAACAATCAGCTGTTCTGCATCAAATCTGATGCCACACAAATGATTTGTGCCACTCCAAAAAATTATTTCTATCCACTATAATAAAAAGGAGAACAACAGGCTGATACCTGCAGGCCTGACAACAGGAGATGTATCACTTCTGTAACACCTGTAGCACTCAGCAGTCGCCTCATTGTTCTGTTGTTTTTCTGGCGTTGTTTTCGCTCACAGGCGGAGAGCGCTTTCAAGCATTTTCCTTATAAGATGCCGTTTTTACTGTTTCTTCCCGCAGTAAATATAAACAACGATAGTATTCAGGAAGAAAACCAAACATTGCAGATAATATTTATCATAACTCTGGTTTTACGTGGCCTATCAACACAATTTAAAAACTGGTATAAAGTCCACACTTTTTCCGTCAATTGTTCTGTCAGTCCTGCTCACATCTCCAATGGTTGTACACGTCATTAACGTGGCTTCACTCCTCATCAGCCGCTTTGCTAGCTAAAACACCGGTGTCGGCACATAAGGACGCTGTCATAGCCTGTCAACGACGTTGATTAGCTGCGTATATACGAATGTGAATCGCGTTATTGGCTGGACTATGGGATAAGGTGGTATCGTTGTAATCCCATACTGGAGCAGCCAGTCACTCACTGACTAACACTGCAAAACAGAATTGTTAAAGTATTAATTTCATTTCAGGTTAGATTTTTTTTTGTGCGCAACGCAGATTTTCTGTGCGCAGAGACCGTGCCAGCAGTGCGCAATTGCGCACGTGCGCAGCTTAGAGGGAACATTGATCCCCACAAGGAGTGAAGACCTGTGAGGAGAAAATAGTCCCAGTATTGTGTTAGTTTTTATTGGGCTGGCACTGATTATAAAACAGCCTCTTAGGTTCTACAAAGATTCACCACATGAGTCTTAGGCTACGTTCACACTGCAGGTCTCAATGCTCAATTCCAATTTTTTGATCAAATACGATATTTTTGTCTGCTTGTTCACACTACAAATAAAATGCGACAGCAAACGCGCTCTAGTGTGAACCCTCAAAGTGGCCGCATGCGCAAAAGAAGACGTCACACACAACGCGCTCTGTTTAGACCCAGAGCAAACTATATTGTTTGACTCATGGCCGTTAATATAAAGACTTCGGACTTTACGTTTCCCAATTTTTGCTTTAAGTTATTTTGTTATTTACATAATAATGTAAATAACCTAATAATTATCCTTATTGCTGTTTTAGAGGAGCGGTGTTTCAAAGGATAGTTGCAGATTTCTGTCAGAATCTGCAGATTATACAGTATAAATAAAATGTTCATGTTTCTCCAACGTTGTCTTCCCAACAGTTTCACTGACATCTACACCGGATGGCCAGGAAGCGTTCACGATGTCTTCTCGGGCGCTTCTCCGGAGCTGATAATTGGCGCCTTGTCTTGTGTCAGTGACGTAAAAGACGGATTTAATGCGAATTGACCATTCAAACAGCAGTCGCTTTCTAAAACATCGGATATGTATCGGATTCAGTACCACATATGAAAGTGACCCAGATCAGATTTGAAAATATCGGATTTGTGCTGTTCACACTGTCATACCATGATCGGATTTGGGTCGCATAGGGTCAAAAAAATGGGATTTGATGCGCTTTCGCCTGCAGTGTGAACGTAGCCTAAATCAGCAGATAGTTGAAGTGACAGAATCATGCCTACAACTGAATTCTGCTTGTTGTACAGGACGGCTCTCATGCTGGCAGCTCTCGGTTGCCACACCGACTGTGTCCACATACTGCTGGAGAAAAATGCAAAGCCTGATGCTGCAGACAAACAAGGCTTCACTGCTTTACACCGAGCTGTGAGTGTGTGCATGTCGCACGTCACTTCTTTTCATTGCACTCAATAATTATTGCAAATAGAAGATTATACCTTTACCACCACCCTCGTGCCTCCTGTCACATGATATCTTGTGTACTCATCCTGCAGGTCATAATGGGCAGTGAGGAGTGTGTGTCTGCTCTGCTGGAACATGGAGCTTCTGCTCTGTGCCGAGACTCTAGGGGGAGGACCCCGCTGCACCTCGCAGCATCCTGTGGTCACACGGAGCTGCTCCGCTCTTTGCTAAAGGCTGCAAAGAAAGCTGACCCTCTGGACTCCATGCTGGACTACAAA
This sequence comes from Rhamphochromis sp. 'chilingali', assembly GCF_963969265.1. Classification (NCBI taxonomy): domain Eukaryota; kingdom Metazoa; phylum Chordata; class Actinopteri; order Cichliformes; family Cichlidae; genus Rhamphochromis; species Rhamphochromis sp. 'chilingali'. The sequence continues at coordinate 16,735,778 of NC_137936.1, forward strand.
GGCTACACACCCACTCACTGGGCTGCCTACCATGGTGAGACATCAGAGCAGCACTTCATGTCAAATGAGCAGTTTATAATTAAGCCGTTTTAACACAATAGACCTGCCTGTTCATACATCATTTTTGTGTATCATGAGACACTGCGTTTTATTGTGCATTAAGTCATTTAAATAAAAATGTAAACATCAATTATGTCTCTATTTGTTTCCAACCTTTCTTAGGTCATGACGGATGTTTATGCATTTTACTTGAAAACAAACTTTTTAGCATCCAGGAAGGAAGTCTCTTCACCCCATTGCACTGTGCTCTGTGAGTTATTATGTGCGCACACATGCTTTTTAGAAGTCAGCTTAAATAAATTTAGTGTAGTTCTTCACATTTTAAACACCTCTGTTTGCCACATGCAGAGTTAAAGGGCACGAAGCTGCAGCAGACCTTCTAGTGAAGACTTTTGGCCCTCAAATTGTCAGCATTAGTGACGCCAAAGGAAGGTAGGTAACTTTCATTCAGACGGTTTCATACAACACAGCCAGCAGGTGTCAGTAAAGTTAATGTAATAGTTTTAGGTTTATTTTACATGTGGCATACATTTCCCAGCAGTCATAATACACTGCTCATATTATTTTTTATGATTGCTACTCATTTAAAAGTGGCCTAATTTGAAATGTACAGTGTGATTTATTTATTTTTTCTCTATATTACATAAACAGGCTCTACTCGGGCTACTACTAAAGCTACAAGTTATTTTGTATGATTCGGTTTTAATGGATTTTTTTGCATCACCTTTCCCAAACTGGACAGTGTTTTCTCCTTCGTGGGCTGTGAACATTTCTGCTCATCTAGTATTTTGATGTGTTCCTTGCTTGAGTTCAGGACCCCACTGCATGCTGCTGCATATTCAGGGAACGTTGCTGGGCTGCAGCTGGTTCTGGCCCAGGGAGCACAGGTTAATGCTGTGGACCACTGTGGATGCTCTGCTCTGATGGTTGCTGCTGCCTGTGGACAGACCAGAGCTGTTGGTATGTGTGAAACAAGGAAGTCCTTTGAAATGTTTTTGTTTCTTTCTGCACCTGGAAACCTTTAAAAACTATCTAGACTATTTAGAGCTGGAGAGCTTCTTTTCTCACATCCCTCAGTGATGGTTTCTTTTAATAAACCACTTTGTTCCACTGTTGCACTGTCATGTGAAAACACCAACCAACAGCTTGAGGTGTAGTAGTCTGGGTTTGTTGATGTTTACTTCCTGTATTTCAGAGTTCTTGCTGAACAAGGCGACCCCAGACCTGACCCTGGTGGATTTCAATAACAACACAGCCCTTCACTTAGCCTGCAGCAAGGTCCCATACACACAAACAAATGGGTGCACTAAATGCATGCAGTGTCACACAAATAGTTGCATGAGTGTAGCAGGAGATCAGTTTAACATCCGTCACAGAAGGTGATTAGAAATGTAATGCATGAAAATCAAGTTTAATATGTATCATAACTGTTGTTTGTCGGCCTGTCTGGAGTATAATTCTGATTTAATTTGAACTAATTCTAATAGTAGTTTTTCTTATATGAAACCTGCATATGCATGGCTCATAATACTAAGTACTTGTTTTGAATTTCAGTGAATAAAGCGGATGGTTTTAACAACATTAACATGCTTTATTCTGCAGGGTCATGAGATGTGTGCCTTGTTAATCCTGGGAGAGATCACCGATTCCTCACTCATAAATGCAAGAAACAACGCTCTCCAAATGTGAGTTGTCTTGATGTAGCAGTCAGCTGATCTCCATAAACAGTTATCTGCAGAGACACAAGAAGGTTTCTGGTTTCTGTTTGTTGTCCAAGTATTATTGGCTGGCCACACTGGAAGCCCAGAAACATATAATCATGGTAAAAAGAAAATACACCTTCCCTGACAAAATAAAAAAATAGTCTTATCCTTAGCAGGTCTTCAAGCAGCAAAGTGCACTCTTACTGCTTCCAGGTGCTGCTAATCAAATAAAATTGATTAACTGCTTCTCAGCAAGCATGAGCAGCTCTATAAAAGGGAAGGTTTTGGCAGTTTTGCCAGTCTGGAGCATTCAGTTGTGTGTTAACACGATGTCATGCCTTGTTCTGCAGACAAAGAGAAAATGTGACAAATCTGAATGTCTGTTCTGAAAAACATAAATCTCACTGTAGTTTAATCTGTCCTCAGTGCACTGTAGTCAGACCTTTTATTCTCATGCAGGCCGCTTCACATTGCAGCAAGGAAAGGTCTGGCGACTGTTGTGCAGGTGTTACTGAGCAGAGGAGCAGCAGTCATGGCTGTAGATGAGGAAGGTAGGTTGGGATTATATTTCTGTGATAAGAATACCAAAGCAGGTATGTTCAACCTGCGGAGGATTGTGTGGGTTACTGATTTGCCTTTTTATCCTCTGCAGGCCACACGCCAGCTCTGGCCTGTGCCCCGAACAAAAACGTAGCAGAGTGTCTGGCCCTCATCCTTTCCACCATGAAGCCTTTCCCTCCCAGAGAGGCTGGTCCTAACACAGCCTCCCACTTCAGCCCCATCCTGAAGAACTGCACTATCGCTGCCTCCTGCGGGGCCAGTGGAAACCTGTGCCATGCCTGAGCACAGGACCAAATTCACACTGTCAGTCAGTGTTAGCCTGTAAGCCACTTTTGTGACAAAAATGCAGCTTCATCCCAGCGTAACCCAAAGTCACCATGAACACCTGTGGTCATGCATAGCTTTTTGTCTCTCGTGTCATGGCATTTCTATACATGACAGCATATGCTTGCTCGCCAGTAGCATAAAACCTAGTCTTACTCTAATATTAGCTTTCACATTATTCTCTCTATTAAGAGTGTAGTTATTTTAATGAAGTACTAATCTTTAGATATGAATGGAAGGTTTAAAATAAGCACACAACACAAGCCTCCCCACCTGAACCTCATCCACTATCAGTATTTACTTTTATTTAAGCAACATAATCTCAAAACTCCATGTTTGTCTTCAGTTGATACGAGTGCACAGATGCTCAGGTGTTTAGTGTCTGTGTGTGTGCGTGTGTGTTTGGCTTAGTTTTCATATTACTAGATGCTGCTTCTAAATATAAATATTTTAATATATCTAACAGGTGCTGTAAACCTTTTATGCAATTAATAGCACTATTTTCTTATCCTACGCACGGTGTAGCAAACACTACACTGATAAAAAGCCACCTATTATTCTGATATTATCATGATTTAAAACTTCAGTTAGCCTACCAGCCATAAGCATGTTTATAGTTTAAATGAGAATTTAACAACTTTAGTGTATATAGCACTCTTAAAATGAAGTTAACCTTGAAAATCCCAAATTATTGGATTAACCTCAGGTCAGTGTGTACTGTAATCCCGGTGCAATAACAAGCACTGCTCAGACTGGATGTTACATACTCGTATAAACTATGAGTAAAGTATATCAGTTCAATAATCCAGACAGAGAAATGTCAAATAAATAATCAACGCATTAGTTGCTGTGAACACTTTAAATACATTTAAAAAATTTCACAAGGCTTTAAATGTCGAGTAGAAATGGTAATTGTTGAATTAATTTCGAGTCCCAAAGCATCTTTGAATTATTTTTTCTCATAAACGTTTAAAGACCCAAAGATGATTATAATCTATCACAAACACACACATTTGAGAAGTTGGAATTAACAGATACCCAGCTTGTTTTTTTGTTTGTTTTAATGACATGCTGTATTATCAAAATTCGTGTTTGATTTAATCAGTAAAGCATGAACAGTTAGGTGAGTTATAAGGGGTTTTGTTTTTTTCTATACAAGATCTCAGTGGGGAAGAAACCCAGAGTCACAGCACGTGTTCAGGAGCTAGCGTTGATCTGTTCCTGTTAAACATTTGCAAACTTTTGTCATTGTTATAAAGAAAATTGGTGACGACAAATTAATTTAGATACATAAAATTATCTGTGCTGCTACAAACAAGCCTCACTGCCTCTCTCTTTAAAGATCAAACTTTTTATAAATAGTGTTGTGCATCAAATGTTTGCCTTTTTTTTTTTAAGTCGAAGTCAAAGGCCAGACCTGCAGCTCAGCTGATGCCATTTATCCAAAAGATATTTTCTTCCTAGTTATAGCCGCTGTGTTTTCTTAAAATGCCTTTAAACTATTTGCACTCTGACATCAAAGTTTACAATTTAATGAGGGCATCTTTCCTAGGGTTATGGTGTTGTGTTTGGAGAAAAAAATAGGGAGAAAAAAATCTGTTAGGCATTTCTAAACACAATGTGTAATGAAATGTTGTGAATAACTTCAGGAATTTCCCTGTTGCAGCGTTTCATGTGAGCAAACTGTGTCTTCCGTACAAGTTACTCAAATTTGAGGATGTCACAGCTTGAAAGTGTGGTTTGGTTGTGGCTGGCATTCATAATAGGCCGGAATAAATGAATCACCACCATCTGAAGAAGTCTTGCTGTCTTTATTTTATTATTTCAAAATCTTATTAGAGTTTGATAAACGGAAGCACCGATCTGGGCTCATCGTCTTGTCTGCACCCTTGTGTTCTTCCTTAGAGATGATGCCCGCTGTGTAAGGAAACAGATTTTTGTGCTGGCTCGATTCATTTTTGTCAACGAAACTTTGAATACATCAGATTAGATTTATATGAAAATCTTTTTAATTTTGGTTTTCAGTTCAGTTAGTTTCTTGAATGAATTTGCTTGTTACCCTTTTATTGTATTAAATATTACTTTTAGTTTTGTTTATTTGTTATAGCCTGATCTTTAGCTAATCTGGAGCTGTGTGTTACACTATTCCTCTCTCACACCAACCCTCTAAATGGTCTCCATGAATCTTGTATTTAGAGCCAAAATTTGAAATTTGTGATTAAGTCGAAATGTTATGATACCTAGTGGGACATTTTGAGGTAACTCAAATAAAATTTTGACCTGTGGATGGCCAAAAAAAAACAAAAGTGGGGGAAACACGCTTCCTTCATTTCCTGGATTATTTATTTTATTTTATAGGACTAAATTGTTCAAAGAAAAATCGTTTTGGTTTAGCTTTTGTTATTATTACTACTACATTAACTTTGGTGTAAATCACTACAGTCTGCTCTTATAGTGTTCCACCTGGTGCCTGGAGGTCGATAAAAATCGCAGCACGTCACTAAAGCCTGTCCTCACCCGGCTGCCGTCGCCGGTCCGGGGTGTCCGTCGCCGTCCACTTGAGCACCTTCAGTCACCAAAATGGCGAATGTGGTGCTGGAGTTTAAGGTTTCTGCCGGTGATTCAGAGCCACAGAGTCGCCCTGTCCTGATCATCGGGCAGCACACCAACCTGCAGCAGGTCAGCTGGAGCCAGATCAAAGGAAAACTCCAGCCGGTCGTTAGCAAAGAGGTAATCTTATAAATGATAACAAAAGCTCGGTACCGGCTAATGTTAGCGTCACGCTAAGCAAAAGTTAGCAAAAGCTAGCACAGCTAAGTTATTTCATGACACAGCTAGCGAAAAAGAGTCCAAAGGGCAAAGCTATAACGGTGTCAGTGTAGGCTACTTAGTAAGCTAAGAGCTACAATAGTCAAGAGATGTTTGCGGTCTTATTTGTTTTAGGGGTTTTTTTCCATTATCATTATTATTGTCATAATCACAATTATTATTATTATTAGTATGACCGTAGAAGTAAATCTCACAACACCAGTAATTCGTATTTTGCTTACTTCCACGGTTGCCCGGCTGTCACATAACTCCTGGATGATTGTAGGTTAGAAAAGCAGTACTTAAACCCAGACAGTGGTCATTAACCTGTCTCCGAATAGGATTTTGCAACTGGAGCATTGACGAGGTTAAAGTCCCAGTCTTCAGTATCCAGATAACTAATGCCGTACTACTGCAGCATATCGCATATGTGTAAACTTATTTTCAACATAATCGACATACTGTCGATGGAGTTTGTCCAACGTGCTCCTGGTGAGTGATTAGATCACTGGTGGTGGATTTGGTGGGCAGACTAATACGCTCAGAGTCATTGAGTGTGACAGTTTTCCAATCAGCGTCGGACTGTTTGTGTACAATGATTTGCTGAGACACTGTTGGCCTGCTCCATGAAGCGCTCTGATTATTCTGAGCATGTGTATGTACCTTCTAAGGTGATAAGTGTGAAAGCATCTGGAAACATTGTGACACTAGGAATTTTTCAAACCCAGTATCTCAAATTCCCATCACCTACTGGTTCACTTGCCTCTTATTTTAATCTGGTGGAAGCACTGTGTACATACTGCTGACTGGTTATAGTCTTTCCAAAACATTCCCAAAACCGCTTTGTAGATTCCTGTCATAAACATCTGGAATAACATATTTAATATTAATAGTGGATTATTATTACATCATCAGAGATTGTTGATTTCCCAGACTGCTTGTACTTAGTTTACAAAGAGTAAAAGAATTAGAGGATTTAACAAAAAATGTTTTTCAAAGCTTTAACATCTTTGTGGTGAGTCAGAAATGTCAATTTTTCCTCATGTTTTCTCAGATCTGGCAGGCAGCTCTGAGTGCTTTAAACCCAAACCCCACGGACAGCTGCCCCCTGTACCTCAACTATGCCACAGTGGCCGCCATTCCCTCAAGGGTCAGCAGGCACAACAGCCCGTCTTCTGCCCACTTTGTGTCCCGCCTGGTCCGTTCCTGCCTTCCCGGAGGGAATAACCGCTGCATTGTGGTCAGTATTTTCAATCAGAATTGTTTCCTGTTTGTTCTTCGGGGAAGTCAGAGGTTACTTTAAGCTACAGAGCAAATCTGTTCTTTATAGATGCCCGCTTTCTGTGCCATGGGACTTCTGGGAGTCCCATGGCACTCAAATCTGGGTCATCCAGTGGTGAGGTTGTTTGCTTCACGAAGTGGCTAACACATCTGCTCTCCAGATGGTGTGTGAGCGTTCAGATGTGTTTGCATCCTGCTGTGCTATGGCCCGGGCCTTCCCCATCTTCTCTCGCCGCTCCGCATCCTCACGCAGAACTGAGAAGAAGCATGTGACCGTGGAGTTTGTGATTGTTGGGCAAGATGCCAATCCTCTGGAGGCTGCAGAGCTTGAGGTACTTTAAAGTTTTGGGTTTTAATTGTTAGTGCTGCTCATAATTGCCTTTTTTGTGTGTGTGGGTGGTCTGCCATCACTTAATGGCCTTTGTTTTTCATCCCATGTTCAGTGTCTTTCTAACGCTGCTGATGGAGTTCGACTGAGCGCTCGCATTGTGGACACTCCATGCAATGAGATGAACACAGATCACTTCTTAGATGTTAGTGAAATTCTCTGATTTGCATAAACTTTGTTAACCTGTAACACGTTTCCATGAAAACGTTACCTGTTAAGCTTCTGTGTCCTCATTTCAGTTTGCCCATTCTCACATTAGGCTATAAAGTTAAGTCAAACTGTCGTCTATTTATTGATGTTAGTAACAGAAAGTGAATATCTTAAGATATTTGTTTACAATATCAGGAGTTAATTTCGCAAACCCATTGCATCACTTACATATCGACAATACTTTTTTATGTACACTTTAATACTTTTTAATTTTTAATTTAGAAGTAAGGAGGGTTGAAATCTGTTAAAACTAGTTTTAATATTTCTACTGCAGTTTTTCATCACAGCCATAAATTTCTGTTTCAGGAAATCAGGGCTGTGGGGAATGAACTTGGAATCACTCCAGTTATCATTCGTGGAGAGGAACTGAAACAAAAAGGGTTTGGAGGTACGACCTCTGCGCATGCCTGTGTGCTTTATTTTTAGCTTGAATTGTCACAGTTCTCCAGAATTGCTATGTCAAACTTTTTTGTTGAGTGTGCTTTAGCTAGAGAGACTCATGGTGCAACTCTAATGGAAAGAAATGGTAAACAAGAAAGTCAGCTGTGCTGTTCACTGTGTCTGGTTTCAACTGAAGACGCCAACAAGCTTTAAAGCATGGAGAGAATTTAGAAAAAAAATCTAATACATTTCTTTTTACACCTCAAATACTAAACATGCATATATACAGGAAATACTTGGTTGAGATTTCCCTAGGGACACCAGAGTGATGGATTTTTGGGACTGATCCCTAGTAGCATATTTTGAAGCTAGGCTATATATTGTTTTAGTGTTTTAGTGTTGCGTATAAGAGGCCGTAATGAAGTGCTAGCTAAAATATGATCCTAAAAGGACAAATCAGTGGCAGGCTGTAGTAGCAAAAATGCACTCAATGAAAAATTGACTTATTCTTTAAGGACTAAAATGGGCACCTATAGAAAACTGTGCCTGTAAGTCAAAGCTTAATTGTGTAAAAGTCTGAACATTTCAGATCACTGAAAATGCTTTTCTTTCTTCACCCTCTCAGGTATTTATGGTGTTGGAAAGGCAGCAGAGCACCCTCCTGCGTTAGCGGTACTTAGTCACACTCCTCAAGGCGCTACCCAAACAATTGCATGGGTGGGCAAAGGAATTGTGTATGACACTGGTGGACTTAGCATTAAGGGAAAGGTATGCTTCTGTTTCCTGTGGAGATGATAACTAATCATCTATTTAGAAAAACAGACCTGCATCCCTCACTTGAGTATATTTTACAGTGTTACTGGGATAGCTGATAGATGAGTTGTCTGTATATAGAAATATAATTTAACAGGAATAGAAAATTATGTTAATCAAGTGGAAAAATGCAACAATATTTGGCTTAACTCATGTATTTCACCTTAACAGTGCACTGAGTCATGGTGTGTTAGCACAGAATTTGTTGTGTGTACCCCAAACATTAATCTTCACTGTGATCTTGTGGACCATGTTGCACCTCCAAAGTCTCTGTCTGCTGTAATCTCTTAAGTTTGACAACTTTCAGTAAGCTCATCCACTGTCTGGGCAGTCTGGATGATCCTGGAAACCTCCACGCTGATCTTTTAAATAAACTCTAAGCCTATTCTCAGTAATCTGTTAGCAAGCAGCACCTTTTATATTCACTAGTTCAGCCAAAAAGCTTTTCTTACTGTAAATGAATTTATAGACAACTGGGTTGCTGTCCTGCTCACTGCAGAAGAGATCCATTACATGTAAATAAGTTGTGGTTTTTCCTTCTTCTAGACCACAATGCCAGGGATGAAAAGAGATTGTGGTGGAGCTGCTGCCATTCTGGGAGCATTCAAGGCCACCATTAAACAGGTGAGGTGACAGAAGGATCCCACATCAGCTCTCACGGCTGTCATTTAGGCCTCAGTCTCAAATGACTAATTGGGAAGTAGTTGCTGGCTGTTGCTAAATGAAGCCAGTCGTAAAGAGGCTGCTGCACTAAAAACCTCTTTTTGATTGTTTTGGCTGCTTGTATTTTTTTTATTATTATTATTATTATTTCATATAAAGTATGTGCAACTGTGACAATCTGCTAGCAACATTGGCAGTTACAAGGAAGTTTTAGGTGCAGCACTTTATACCAGCCTCTGTCTTCTGTTTGTTTCAGGGCTTTAAGGATAATCTCCATGCAGTGTTTTGCCTCGCAGAGAACTCAGTTGGACCCGCAGCCACGCGACCTGATGATATCCACATTCTCTATTCTGGAAAGTGAGACTTTTTTTATTTATTTATTTTTAAGTAGTAATATATCATTTGCTTGGAAATTGATTTGACACACTTGGTATCAAATTACCTGTGTGGTTTGTATTCAATGTCTCTCTGCCATCAAGGTGTGACTGCACATAAACTGCGTCCGATATCATTTTCCACGCTAACTCGAGAGGAATGAATGTGGGCAGTGGTATAAAATGTCCATTCTCCCTTTAAAGGTCAGTGGAAATCAACAACACTGATGCAGAGGGCAGGCTGGTGCTGGCTGATGGAGTAGTGTATGCCAGCAAAGACCTGGCTGCTGATATTATTCTGGATATGGCTACACTGACAGGTGCACAGGTGGGTGACTCTCACTAAACCAACCACTGCAGGTGCCCAGATCAACACATTCTGTACTGTGAGGCAGGTGCTGCTTCATAGCTGAAGTCTCTTTGTTTCTGTTGCTCAGGGAATCTCCACAGGAAAGCACCACGCAGCTGTGATGACAAACAGTGAGCAGTGGGAAGCTGCAGTTGTGCGTGCGGGCCGCAGCAGCGGGGATCTCGCTCACCCTCTGGTCTACTGCCCCGAGCTGCACTTCAGCGAGTTCACCTCTGCTATGGCTGACATGAAGAACTCTGTGGCAGTAAGTGGCAAAATCCACACGCGTGGCAAGACACAATCCATATCAGACACGGAAGAATTTAAAATACAGGGATTTCACCACCTACTTCAAACAAGCTCAGTTTAGCTCGTTCATCTTGGTACTATCACATGGGTGGCTCAGGAATTTTGCACAGTATAAATTACAATGAAATTTTTATTTTATTGTTGTGTAAATCATTATATATTCCTTACTTAATGTATAATGTGTGTGTATGTGTTAGTCCCGTAGGGAAATTACTCCTCTGCATTTAACCCATTCACCCAGTGAAGCAGTGGGCAGCCACCAGTGCAGCGCCCAGTGTTCAGGGGTACCTCCAGGTAGCCTTCAGTGAGCCGATCATGGGGCAACCACTTTACCTACTGAGCTATCTTTGCCCCCCATTAAGTCCTTTAATATTGACAAAATCTGGGAGATGTGCTTCCAGAAAGTGACCTGACACGGTTGGATGAAGAGATGTGACCTCACCATTTTTAAGTTTTTACAGCACATAAAACCACTGATCTCTGCTAAAGAGAAGAAAAGAAACAGAAGATTTTATGAGTTGTATGGTTTTGTGAATTTTGTGCAGACTTGTTATCGTCAGACTCGTCGATAATAAGTGTGACGATTTTCCAAAATATCCAAGCTTAGGGCGATCCGTGATAACTCACTAACGGAGATTTCCCGCGTTAATGCGGTTATGGCGTTAATGTCATTTTAACAAAATTAACACTGACAGCATTAGTATTTTTTTCAATGGCTGTTATAATTTATTCAGGCTTGGTTGCTGAGGTGCGTGTGTGTTTTGCATTGACAGGATCGGGAGAACGCGCAGAGCTCCTGTGCTGGCCTCTTTATTGCATCTCACCTGGGCTTCGATTGGCCCGGTGTCTGGGTCCATGTTGACATTGCCTCTCCTGTTCATGCTGTGAGTATCCCATGCTTCACTGTGTGGATGTGATTTTTAAAAAGCAAGCCTATGAACACATTTTTGTTAACTAAAATAAATCATTATGTTGTTCATGTTCATACATCACCAGCAATACAGTGCGGTGCACTTAAAACACCGCTGCAGCACGCACATGGATAGAGTCTGTTTGCTGCTTTTCGTATGGCTTATTTAGTGAGTCACCAATCCACAACAGTGATAATACAGTGCAGGGTTTTCAGTTTTACTACTGTTTACGTTTATTGGATTGTGAAGTCAGGGTTGGTGGGGATTTTCTGACTTTCTGAGGAGGAAATTTCGATTCTGAATTTCCAGTTTCCTGCTTCAGATGGAGTGCAGCGTGTTTTTTGCTTCAGGTTCAAGTTGGAAATTGTAGTGCATCACTGAAGTTGTTCAGAGTACTGGCTTTAATCACACCTACAAATTTGTGCCAAGTCCTTTTTTTTTTTTTTTTTTTTTTTTTTTTTTGTCTTTTAATTATATTCTTATTGAAGAAAGGAAAAAAAAAAAAAAAAAAGGGACTTGTTACAATAAAGTGCATTGACATTATTTAGTCAAAAAAAGAGAAAAGGAAAAGAAAAAAGCAAAACCCTTTTTCTTAGTCCTTTTGTTTTACATTCTGATAGCAAAAAAATAAAATTAACTCATTGGCTTGACAATGTGTTACATAATGCAGCATGTTTAACTTATTTACAAAAACTACATTAGGTACATATTATGAAGTTGAGGGTCAACCTGACATTGTTCGATACATGGGAGATACACCAAGATACACCAATTCAGGGCTGGTCTTACCTAAATTCAGGGCGGATGGGGGACACAAAGCTAATCCATTTATTCCATATTTTGTAGAATTTGTCTTTCTGAATTTTTAAAAAGAATGTCAATCTTTCCATTTTAAATATTTCGAAAACCACATTAAACCAATCCTCAAGCGTTGGCGGAGTTGGATTTAACCACTTTCTGGTTATTGATTTTTTGCTGGCTGCTAATAGCGCTTGTAAGAGTTTTGTGTCCCCTCCCCGGACCGAGCCAGCAACCAAGCCCAAGTACAAATTTACAAAATTGATGTCAAATTTTATCTTAAAAACCTCACACAAAGTTTTATGGATTCCCAGCCAGTAATTTTTTAATTAATTTTAATTTTTAGTAATTTTTCCCAGCCAAGTCAAGTAAATATTGAGTGAAGACTCTTAAGAAGTAAAGGGCTTTGCTGAATGTTTGAGGAAGTTGGCACCAAACACCACTGTAAAGCCTCACCTCTGAGCTAAACATTAAGGAAACCTTTGACTGAGCTTATAAAACACAATCTGCAAAGACTGTGTGAGTAAAGCTGAAAGGAGAATTAGCACTGATTTAAAATGAGACTTTACCGTTATTTGACCAAACTGTCCAGCTGTGTCAATCCAGTGGTGTTTAGGTTTAGAGCGTATTCGGAAGTGCATAAAAACGAACGTGTAGAACAGGAATAAAGTGGTTGCCAGTAAATGCCGTGACGTTCTTTCTATCAGGGATGTGCATACACTTGTCTGATTTCCTTGCTACACAGAGACTAGAGGAGCTGCTTTCTGGCGTATGCTTCCTCAATCACTGCGAAACTTCCCATTGTGTTTGAACAAAACAAGATCAGCTGACCTTACTGCCTGTGACTGGTCAACCTTTAAAATAAACTGGTTTTATAACTTTCCTGCAGGTGGTTTCCTGATGCTCTGTCATGGTCTTGTGATTCAGTTCATAAACAACAGTCCTTACGCAGGCTTTCTCTCTAATAAATCTCCATATTTGTGGTTGTCTTGTGTTAGAAATTGGTTTAAACAGCTTTGTTGTGGCAACTTTTATGCTGAATCAGGTTTCCAACAAGAGATTATGGCAGCAATAACTGAATGGAAAGTGGAGGATAAGGTTATTGGTTTTTAAGAGCTTTTCTTCTCTCTTGCAGGGAGAGCGTGCCACAGGTTTTGGTGTTGCTCTGCTCATGGCCCTGTTTGGTCAGGCATCCGATGACTCCATGCTGAACCAAGTTTCTCCTCTGGGTGCAACCACCAACGCGTCCGAAGACCACATGGAGCGCGACTGCAAACGGCGAAGATTGGTCTAATGAGGGAAAGGGGGGGGAAAAAACACCACCCCACGGTTCACTCCCCCGACTGCTCCTGTGCCACCACACACTCAAACTGTTTAAGCAAGTGCTTGTCCAATTTAGAGATAAAAATGTTTTAGAGTCTGTGTTCTGTGTTTGACTTGACCGAATAAACCAGATAAAAATGAGTCAATCAGATGTGGTATAAATGATTGTGATCAAGCACAGGCCCTCATTTGTGCTCGTTACGTGGCACTTGCCGCACTGATTGCCTCAATAGCTTCTTCATTATTCAGTTCTCATTGGTTATATTAAAATGTAAGCAAACTTCGAGTTAAATTAATTATTGATTCATTCTTCCTTTTTTTTTTCTTGTGTTTTTACCAGATTCTACAATTAATGCAGTTGAATTTTTTTTTTTTTTTTTTTTTAACCCCATACCTCAAATGTTGCTTTCCAGTGTCCATTTCATCAGCAGAAATTTTTGTAATTTCATGCTTTATGCAAACAGAGAATAACGCCATACATGTTGTACTTAGACGTTCTGAAAATCACTGGCTCAAGATCAGTGAAGATAGACGTGTTATCTTTTGTAACAACTGCACTTTGTTAACGCTTTGTATCTTTGGACTGCCTAATCTCTGGACCAAAATGAGTGCTCACTGCACTTTTTAACAGTTTCACTCTGTCACATGACTGCTGACATGCTTTGTCAGCATAAAACACACAGGCCAGACGTTAACTGTAAGTTGAAGTGTTCGTTTCCAGCACAAACAAGTTTGTTTTTTCTTCTTCTATTCGTATGACAATCGTGTTGTCCTTCAATAAAGGTGGTGCCATCTGTCATCTGTGTATGTAGATTCAGTCACTACAGAATTAATAAGCTGAAGGCTTGTTTGTTTAAACAAAACAAACAAAAACAAACAAAATGATCTTATCCCCTCACATGACTTCAGCAATGTCTATCCAACTTGGCATGCCAAGTGCTTTTATTTGTAGTGCGGTTTGCTGTGCTGGTGTCTTGTAGCAGATCCCCAGTTATCATCTTTCCCTGTCATTAAAATTTCAAAATAGCCAAACACCTAAAAAAAAAAGTATTCAGTGAAACTCTATTTTATTTATATGTGTATATATATATGTGTGTGTGTATGTTACTCACAGCAATAGTCATCACAAGGCTTCATAAGAACACTTCTGAGGCAAATCTACTCTCTACTGTTACCAATTTCTCATCAGATTACAGCTTTTTAATTAACCACGCTGATTTCATTGTAGTTTGATTAAGTAGGAGATGATTAAGCATTGTCCTAATCATCTCCAGGTTAAAACATCCCTCTGTGTCTAAAGATTTGTGGTGTGTGTGTGAGTAATAACCTCTTGTATTGGATAATGTCACAAAAAATAGGGTGTTTTTAGGCTTAAACCTTGGTATGACTAAAGCTCAATAAATCAATCAATCAATCAATCAAGGCTTTATTCGCCACGTGCAGGTTGCCCTGCAGTGAAATAGGACACCCCCCCCCCCCCCCCCCCGACCTTACACACACAACACAGACATCACATGGGGATACAGGTCGGAGATCGGTAGCGTTACAGAAAAAAAAACACTGAAATATACACTACAATGGGAAAGTACAAGAGGAAAAAAAGAGACCTCTACTCATGCTGGACAGCATGAGAACAGAGAACAAAAAAACTCCTCTGCACAAAAAAGCACATAAATGTCCACAGCACAACCTTATGGAACACATGACAAGCCACAAGGTCGGGTGGGGGGTGAGGAGTAGTGATGGGCAGATGAAGCCCCATGAAGCACTGAAGCTTTTCATCCAATTGGTTCACCCCAACGCGAAGCTTCATGAAGCTTCATTTGCTCTAGCAGGACACCTACTGGACGTAAAAATAATAGCTGGCATGAATTTGAAGAGTGTGGCATTTTGCACACAGCCTGTAAATGTCAACAACAAAAGGAGTGTGTAAAACATGTATATTGTAGTGATGGCAGTATACTGTGTATATTTATAGTGGCAGTATGGGAAATGATTATTTGGAAATGCTTGAAATGGAAATGATCATTTACTGTGAGGTGAGGTGTGGTTGGGGTGTGGACAGTGGTTGTGCTTTTGTAACGTTGAGGTATGGACAGCTACACACTGAGGCTTTGAGCCTCAGTCCTGCCTGTTCACATTTTATTCTGTAAAAACTAAATTTTCACTGCTTTTATGACCTTTTTAGTGGGGAGAACATAGCTAGGATTTAATGATTTAACAAATCTTTTGAATCCTTTGTCCTCCACAATGCTAAATGGCTGGGAGTCCTCAATCACCATGCTGACCAGGTCTTCATCTATTTGAGATTGTTCTCCTGAGGAAAGACAATAAAGATAAAGCACAAATATAAATATCACACACGTAACTTATAACAGTTGTATAATATTGTTATATCATTTAGTAACATTACTGCATCCTATATTATCATTGCATTTGATGGCTCACCTGGTCTTGCTCCACGATCGGTGTCCCCCTTATTCTCATGCAAAGCTCTGTAGTGCCTAAGCATGGATGAGGTGTTGCTGTTATATCCCAGCTCCCTGGCACATAGCAAACACTTCACCTTGTACAAAAGTCAAGACAGCTCAACATAAATTGTATTGCACCATCAGTATCATGAAAATACATCTTCTGTAGAAATACCTTGTTGGGAGGAATAAGATCAAAATGTTCCCACACAGGGGAGGACATCCTCCTCTTCTTAGCTGGCTCCATTCTCTCCTGACTTTCCTCACTCTCATAAACCTCCATACGGTCTCCAAACTCTCACTAACCGCAACTCTCCATCAAACACCCACATTTTTGAATGAAGTCTGAGGGGTTTATATCGCTGTCATATCTCGCGGCAAAGTTCGAACCACTTCATGAACCAGTCACGTGGTACAGCCGGGCAGCGAGGCTTCGGACGTCATCATTTTCAGCTCCTCCCATAAATGAAGCAAGCCTCGATACGCGCTTCGCGGAAACGCCCCCTCCATTACTCGACACAAGCTCCGAAGCCTCGATACAGAACGTCCCATCACTAGTGAGGAGTAATCAAACACAGCAGCCGTCCTGCCCAGCGCTACCATTCCAGCGTGGGCTCAGACCCGCCGTGTTCCCAGGAGGGAACAAGCATTGAAGGCGTTTGGAAAGGGAGGTTGGATGAGTGTGTGCGTGTCCAGAGTTCAGCTGAGACAGTGTCCTTCACCCTGCTAGGCTAAGTAAACAGTCTTCCAGCCAACCCAGGTGGCCTTGCATGGAATGGGAAGGAACAGACTAAACACAGTCGTTATCAGGGAGTTTTTGTTCCGTGCCAGCCTTGCGACCGCAGCTGGCGCCGAAAGGGTATCCGCACATGAAGTGATGGTGCTTTTTACTTTAGTGCGAACAGCTCATATGAGCTGACAAACAGACAAACTGAGCATCAGAAAGAGGAAGGAAAGTTATTTAAGTGAGATTGAATGTGGCATGGTTGATGTTGCTGGGTGGCCTATTCCAAAAGCTGCTGAACTACTAGGATTTTCCTGCACAAGAAGAATAAACAAAGAATCAAAGATCCAGGGGGTGGCTGTTCTCTGAGCAAAAATGTCTCGTTGGTGTCAGAGATCAGAGGAGGATCCCTAGACGGCTTCAAACAGATAGGAAGGTAACAGTAACTCATTATAATATAATCAAGATAAGCAGAAGAGCATCTCTGAATACACAACACATGGAACATTGAAGCAGAAGAAGACCACACCAGATGTGATTCCTGTCAGCTAAGAACAGGAAACGGTGCAAATCACATGGGCTCACCAAAATTGGATCATAAAAGATGTGAAAGATGAACTTTTGAATGATGAGCCTTGATTTCTCTTGCGACATTCAGATCCATCCTGCCAAAACAGTTCAGGGCGGTGGTGGTGTAATGGTGCGGGGATTACATTTTGGCACACACTTTGGGCTCCTTAATACCAACTCAGCTTTGTTTCAACACCACAGCCTATTGCTGACCTTGTCAGCTATGTAATGACCAAAGTGTACCCATCTTATAATAAACCATGTTATAACACTCTGATCATCATGTTTCTTGAACATGACAGCGAGGTCACTGTACTCAAATGACAACTAAGGTTCCAACCAACCAGGAGTTGTACCTAATAAAGTATTCACTGACAGTAATACACTAGAAATGTGCATACAAAACAGCAGCACATAACGAATCTTTTATGTTTAATTTCATCTTATCTTGTGACATTGCTTAATAATTACTCTCTTGCAATTTAGGATAGATACTCTAGAAGTGAGTATCTCCTGGTCCCGTAACTAAAGCACTGCTCGGTGTCAGAGATGGCTCTCAAAGCCGCGGTTCTTGTGCTGTTTTCGGCCGTGCTGTCTGAGGTGTCGGCTGGAGTATTTTTTAAGCAGAAGGAGCCGTGCTATGTCCCCTCACCGAAGAGAGGCGGCTTTGGACTGCGGTAAGTTCAACAAAGGCTTATGTCGCTTGAAACCAGTGCAAAAATAGATATTCGGTATGTTAAAGAAGGATTTGCAGTGCTTTGCAAACTCTCAAACTTCCCCTCGTGTCTTTATATTTTGCTTCCAAGGAGCCAGACTTGCCTTGTAATTTTTTTAATGTGATCTTTAAAGTAGTTCTTCAGGCTCTCTAAAGGTCTTCGCAGCTTTTCTTTGGACATTGTCTGTTTTTTCTCTCCTTTTTAGTCTAGTCATTGTATCTGACCTGACCAAGGGATTAACCAGTGTTGTGTCTACAAAAAAAGAACCATTTTTCCTAGCATAAGTACAATTATTTGTTCCAATTTCTTCTGTTAAATCTATGAAACACACAGTGAGAGATATAAAATAGTATTTTTCTTTTTTCAACAAGCTGTGCTATTGGCTGGAAAGTTGGCATATGCATGTAGTGTAATGTGTCCTTAAAAATTAAGGAAACTGGAAAAATAGAGGAACAATGAAAATGTTGCAGGGCTTAAAAAACTCTCTGCAGCAGATAAACAATGTCCTTAAAATAGTGAAAAAAAGACCTGAGACACAAGACCCGAAAGATAAGTTAGAACTGTGCAAACCCTGTTTTTGCTTAATATACTGTATTTCAATAAAGTACTGCACCAATTTCCCATTTTCTGAGCAAAATCTAAAGAAATGAGGGGTGGCTCATTTTGTATGTTACCGGTATTACATTTGTGTAATACCAGTAATATGTGTAATCTATATGGTATGGTGACAGAGCACACGATATCTGTGTATTCTTCTCAATACTGCAGCTGTAATGTGAGGTTTTGCACATCAGACTAGTGAGAAGGACAATTCTTTTGCATCTTGTATCAAGACTTTAAAAGTTATTTTTTAAAGAGAGGAACTGAAACAGAAGAGCAAGAAGATTTTCAAACAGGCTTTATATGTTGTAGCGGGGACATCAAACTTAAACATCAGACTGATCCAGTAACTGTGTGCAATGACACGTATGTTCACAGGACCGCACCTCGTCCTCACGAGTATTTGAACATTTCTGATCTGCCGAAGTCGTGGGACTGGAGGAACATCAATGGCACCAACTACGTCAGCACTACTCGCAACCAGCACATTCCCCAGTACTGTGGGTCCTGCTGGGCACATGGCAGCACCAGTGCGATGGCAGGTATGACTCAGCAAAGCTTAACTATGTCACATTGTACATCACAAGTCTATGACACAGGTGTGCTTTCACTTCTTCTTTCCATAGAAGGGACATTGATGAACAGAAAGTAATGGCTGCTACTTATTTCTTATTTGCATTCAATCAGATCGAATCAACATTAAGCGGAAAGGAGCGTGGCCATCTGCCTACCTGTCTGTCCAGAATGTGATCGACTGCGGTGATGCCGGCTCGTGCCACGGAGGAGACCACACTGGGGTTTGGGAATATGCTAACAATCACGGGATCCCAGATGAGACCTGTAATAACTACCAGGCTAAAGACCAGGGTAAGACTTTCACAGTGTACACAGTGACCAGAGTGATGATCATATGCTTCAACATCATATGTTTACTCAGTGCTAATCTAAGAGGCCCTGTTTTGGCTCAGGACACTCCTGCAAGATAGATGAATGCTGTTCTGATAACCTAGGGGAATATGATTATTGACGTTAAAAGGTTTTTACACAGTGTAGGCTAAAATGCACAGGATTTACTGTATTTCACCACATGTGCAAGAGTAGACAGACTCTTTCAAATATGCAACAACTAAGATTAGTAAATATATTTAACCTCCTAGGACCTGGCGTCCACATATGTGGACATCAAATTTTGGGTTATTTAGACCAAAATACTCAATTTTGCTCTACAAGGGCCTGATATCCACTTACGAGGACATTATGCTGCCACTGTCCTATCGAAATTTTAAACGAATATCCTCATATGTGGCTTTCATTTTTCTTAGAAACAAAAATTAGTTAAAAAAAGATCTGGTAATTCTTTGTTTTTACATTCATCAGGTCCCAATCGGCCCAAATATCAAAAAGAAATTAAAAATGCATGCCGTGAAAGAGTTTGGGTCTTAGGAGGTTAAAGGACTTCATCAGAATTTGTTAGAAGACAATACATTTGTGTTTTTAAGGTCAAAATGTTCCCCTGGCTGGCTGCTGCATGTTCCTGTGAGGCTGAGCCATGTATGTTCTGTTTCTCTCTCTCTAAAGATTGCAATAAATTCAACCAATGTGGCACCT
Organism: Rhamphochromis sp. 'chilingali'; assembly: GCF_963969265.1. Lineage (NCBI taxonomy): Eukaryota > Metazoa > Chordata > Actinopteri > Cichliformes > Cichlidae > Rhamphochromis > Rhamphochromis sp. 'chilingali'. The sequence goes on from NC_137936.1 coordinate 16,755,723, forward strand.
GCACCACTTTTGGAGTGTGCAATATTGTGAGTAACTACACTCTGTGGAAGGTGGGAGATTACGGATCCGTCAGTGGGAGAGAGAAGATGATGGCAGAGATTTACGCGCATGGGCCGATCAGGTTTGCAGCTTTTTCATACGTTTATAAAATAGTCCATTCTGGTTGCTTTGTTTTACTTGATTATTCAATCTTAATAATAAAGCAGATATCCCAAACCAACATAGGACACTAGTTAGAATCCTGATTTCCACCCTAAACCTTTTCCTGTCATTCCATACTCATGTAGGGGAGAGCAGTGTGTCATGATTTATGAGAAAAATTGTCATCGATATACAAATTCTGTAAGCATGAAATCACTGATTTAATAATTAATTAGTTCTCTGGGCCAACTTTCATTTGTTTAAATGTGGTACAGGCTATAAATAAGTAGACCTGACAGTCAACACAAAAAGTACATGTTTGAGGTATAATTTTTTCAATTCCCAAAAATATATATATTTAAAACAATGAAGCGGGCTACATATTGAATGGATCATAACACACAAGTATTGATGTGATAGCAACACTAGCACCGGTATCTATAAAAATTAATATTTGGATCGATCCACCCGCAGATTTTTAAAAGAATCAAAAGTATGACCCATTTTGACTCTGTTTAGAAGGTGGTGGGTTGAGCAGCTTTTGTAGTTTCTTTGAATCATGTTTCTGTCTTGGAAATAAATGTTCATTAAATTCTATCTGCAGTCAAGAAGATCTGTGGTTTAAAGTAGCTTCTCTAGGCTTCATCATTTCAGCATCCAATCATCTGCTGCTGAAATGTTGTCAGTGCAGCAGAGCATTAAACTCATCAGTGACTGCTGCAACTTTTAAGCAGAAAGAGGAAGTAACCTGTGGTATTTAATGATTTTTAATTTCTTAGCTGCGGGATTATGGCCACAGATAAGCTGGATGCGTACACTGGAGGTCTCTACTCTGAGTACCAGGAGGAGGCCTTCATCAACCACATCGTGTCAGTGGCAGGATGGGGAGTGGAAGACGATGTCGAATACTGGATCGTACGCAACTCCTGGGGAGAGCCATGGGTGAGTCGATGCCAGATAGCTAATGAAATGTCCTCTCGTTGCTGTTTAATTTGCAGCCGGTTTTATCAAATCAAATGCATTTTCGCGGTCACAAATACAAGAATATTATTTCATTTGAGAAAGAAATCCTGTATCTGATTTCTTAAAAGAATGACTTTCTTATTTAAGTCTTGGCTTCTTTATTTTTGCCTTCAGGGTGAAAAGGGCTGGCTCAGGATCGTGACCAGTGCCTACAAGGGAGGAAGTGGCAGTAAGTACAACCTGGCAGTAGAGGAGGACTGCATGTACGGAGACCCAATCGTACCCAAGGACTACCTCTAGAGGAGCCCAGTGTCAGATTGTGGGCAGACACTCCGATGCCTTCCAAAGAAAAGCTTTTTGTGTTTTAATGTTAAGAAGGGAATAAGTTCAGGTTTTTCTTTTTTTAAACCTAAATCATTATCAGGGTCTTCCAGCTGAATATCAAACTGTTTATGCCGATTCAAACTGTCTGATTACCACAGAGAGGTGTGCAGGCTGTTTTACAGATTTAAACTTTTAAAGGGTTTTATCAGAAAGAAGAATGATGCAAGTTTTTGTTCTGCAGAAAAATTCAGGCCATGCAACAGTCATCACAGTAAATAAAGAGGGTTTTTTGTAACCTACAGTATTGAGACAGCATAGGAAAGCTTTTAGTTTTAATTTGTAAATTCACAGTGATTCAGCCAAAGAGCACAACTATCACACTTTCTGCTGCACTGCTCTGATGCCGAATGTTTGCAGTGTGTGGCGTTACTGCTACTGAAAATGTTGCACTACATAGGGATGAATGCAAAAACTGAAATAAACATACTTTGTGTGCCTTTGTGTGCAGTTTGAGTCAAATATAGATTCTTGTAATTTGCCATTTGTTTTATGATGAACACTTTGAACCCAAAATATTTCATTGTGACAATTTGTTTTCAAACTGTACCAATAAACACTTCATCTGTCCTTTGAGTTAGAATGTTTTATAGAAACCTCTCAGGCTTTTCTATTTTACCATCCACTGTCTTTACTTTAATACACACGTCATTAATTGACGTCAGTCAGGTGAAGATGAACTGACAGTCAGTTTCATGGCGATCTTTTATTATTCCATAACAATACAATCACCTGATCTCACCCAGCAGAGCGTGCTTTTGACATAAGTTAGAAAGACACTCAAGAAAGCTGCAAATGAAGATGCTGGCAGAGCATCTCAGGTAGGAAACAGAATCTAGTGATGACCTTTGGCCCCGTTAGCTAACCAGACTATATTTATGCTACCCGATGATTTCCTCCAATACACAGTGATGATCTTTGGAAGATGCAGTTTGCCCAGTACATTTCAGAGGCTTCTGGAGTTTACCTCTTTAAAACATATTGTTTAGTTCTAGCTTTCTTTTATTCTTTTGTGTATGCTGACAGCCTTTCTGCACTCCTTACTGTCTTAAGAATTGTAAAAACGAATCTTATATGTTTAATTTCATCTTATCTTGTCACATTGCTTAATAATTCTTCTCTTGTAGTTTAGGATAGTTTTTCACTGTCATTACAACATTATTAAAACTGAGCTGCACAGACAGTGCGACACTAAGAGCATTCTCACACATGCCACAACATGACTTGTGATTTCCTTGTAAATCACGTGGGCTTTCGTAGTTGGGGTCATGTGACTAGTATCGGCACCGGTTAATCTTTACTGCATGCATCCACCCAACTCACTCTCAGGTTATTTATGCAGCGGACTAAAACTCTAGAAGTGAGTATCTTCTGGTCCCGTAACTAAAGCACTGCTCGGTGTCAGAGATGGCTCTCAAAGCCGCGGTTCTTGTGCTTTTTTCGGCCGTGCTGTCTGAGGTGTCGGCTGGAGTATTTTTTAAGCAGAAGGAGCCGTGCTATGTCCCCTCACCGAAGAGAGGCGGCTTTGGACTGCGGTAAGTTCAACAAAAGCTTATGTCGCTTTTTTACATAAAGCATAGCAAGTAGTTTAAACTATAAAGAGAAGCGGGTTTAAGTATCTAAGTAACTAACCGAGGCTCGCGACAGCCGTCTGTTAGCTAAACTGGCTATTGTAAATAACCTTAACTAAGAAGTTATTTATTCTTTAATAGATTTATATGAATAAATAATTCAATATAAAAGAATTAAATAAGCCGTACACAGATGTACTGGAAGTCAAAATCAGACCGTTTAAATCCCTTGTTTTATTTGCTTTGTTTTTGGAATGTGTAACAAAAGAAAAAAACCTGTTTTCTCGGTCGGTACAAGTCACGGGATTTGGCGGATCCGTTTTTGCGGAAGTTCCCTGCAGCTCAACCATCAGCCCCCAAAGACTCATTTAGATTCAAAAACAGCTGCTAAACAGCCAGGAGTTCAGAAATAACAACGTGTCGTTCCCAAATCTCCGTCAGAACAAATATTAAATACAAGGCGTCTTTATGTGCAATCTGCGCTTCTATGTGAAATAAAAACAATAAAATTGAGAGCTATTTAGTTTGAACTTGAACTGATTTGTGCCATATTTCTGAAACCAGTGCAAAAATAGATATTCAGTATGTTAAAGAAGGATTTGCAGTGCTTTGCAAACTCTCAAACTTCCCCTCGTGTCTTTATATTTTGCTTCCAAGGAGCCAGACTTGCCTTGTAATTTTTTTAATGTGATCTTTAAAGTAGTTCTTCAGGCTCTCTAAAGGTCTTCGCAGCTTTTCTTTGGACATTGTCTGTTTTTTCTCTCCTTTTTAGTCTAGTCATTGTATCTGACCTGACCAAGGGATTAACCAGTGTTGTGTCTACAAATAAAGAACCATTTTTCCTAGCATAAGTACAATTATTTGTTCCAATTTCTTCTGTTAAATCTATGAAACACACAGTGAGAGATATAAAATAGTATTTTTTTTTTCTTCAACAAGCTGTGCTATTGGCTGGAAAGTTGGCATATGACAGCATGTAGTGTAGGGCTGCCACGATTAGTCGACTAGTCACGATTACATCGACTATTAAAATCGTCGACGACTAATTTAATAGTCGACGCGTCGTTTGAAGCTTTGTAAGATCACAAAAGACGCAGGAATAAGTAGTAGAATTTAAGAGTGTAATAACGGACTGAAACAGAAGATGGCAGTACTAGATGTAGAAGGATGCCAGCTGCCGTTAAACCCCGAAGAAGAAGCTGTGTCCCAGAATTCATAGCACAGCCCAGCACAGCCGTGCTCAGTTTCCAACAATGGTGGCAGCTAGTTAGTTTTAATGTTACTCTTATTATTCTTTCTGGGTCACACAATCAACGTTTAACATATTTTCAGGCGAGAAGGTAGCTGTGTAAACTTCAAAAGCGCTCCGACGTTTTCAGAGACGTCTGTTATCCACTAGCTCGATAGCTAGCCGGGGGCAAGGCTCACTAGAGCCCGTGAGAGCACCGGACTCCCGGCAAATCGTTTTCAAACCCACCGCCGTCTTTCGCTACTCAGGTTAAACATGATATTTGAGTCACTTAGATAACTTTTTTTATTGTTTGGCTTTTTTTCAGTATTTTATTTGTTCTTGAGTAAATCGGTTTGGCTGAGATTAAAGTTATAGTTTTTACACAGCTGAATAAACGTCAAGCAGACAGCTGATTATCAGAAGTGTGAGATGCTGGAGAATATACTCCGGTGTCCTGTTATATTTTAGATAGCAAGGAGTTTATTAAACTCCACCGAGACAATCTGCTGATTTCAATAAAATTTAATAAACTATCATCTTGACTTTATTTTTAGTTAGGATATACCTTAAACACTTAAAGCTGTAAGCGAATGATAGTTATATAAGAGCACATGCATGCTGGTGCAATAAGCTGTAGGTTTTACGTCCAATGACTAATCGCAAAAATAATCGGTGACTAGTCGACTATCAAAATAATCGTTTGTGGCAGCCCTAATGTAGTGTAGTGTGTCCTTAAAAATTAAGGAAACTGGAAAAATAGAGGAACAATGAAAATGTTGCAGGGCTTAAAAAACTTTCTGCAGCAGATAAACAATGTCCTTAAAATAGTGAAAAAAAGACCTGAGACACAAGACCCGAAAGATAAGTTAGAACTGTGCAAACCCTGTTTTTGCTTAATATACTGTATTTCAATAAAGTACTGCACCAATTTCCCATTTTCTGAGCAAAATCTAAAGAAATGAGGGGTGGCTCAAGACTCATTTTGTATGTTACTGGTATTACATTTGTGTAATACCAGTAATATGTGTAATCTATATGGTATGGACTGACAGAGCACACGATATCTGTGTATTCTTCTCAATACTGCAGCTGTAATGTGAGGTTTTGCACATCAGACTAGTGAGAAGGACAATTCTTTTGCATCTTGTATCAAGACTTTAAAAGTTATTTTTTTAAAGAGGAACTGAAACAGAAGAGCAAGAAGATTTTCAAACAGACTTTATATGTTGTAGCGGGGACATTAAACTTAAACATCAGACTGATCCAGTAACTGTGTGCAATGACACGTATGTTCACAGGACCGCACCTCGTCCTCACGAGTATTTGAACATTTCTGATCTGCCGAAGTCGTGGGACTGGAGGAACATCAATGGCACCAACTACGTCAGCACTACTCGCAACCAGCACATTCCCCAGTACTGTGGGTCCTGCTGGGCACATGGCAGCACCAGTGCGATGGCAGGTATGACTCAGCAAAGCTTAACTATGTCACATTGTACATCACAAGTCTATGACACAGGTGTGCTTTCACTTCTTCTTTCCATAGAAGGGACATTGATGAACAGAAAGTAATGGCTGCTACTTATTTCTTATTTGCATTCAATCAGATCGAATCAACATTAAGCGGAAAGGAGCGTGGCCATCTGCCTACCTGTCTGTCCAGAATGTGATCGACTGCGGTGATGCCGGCTCGTGCCACGGAGGAGACCACACTGGGGTTTGGGAATATGCTAACAATCACGGGATCCCAGATGAGACCTGTAATAACTACCAGGCTAAAGACCAGGGTAAGACTTTCACAGTGTACACAGTGACCAGAGTGATGATCATATGCTTCAACATCATATGTTTACTCAGTGCTAATCTAAGAGGCCCTGTTTTGGCTCAGGACACTCCTGCAAGATAGATGAATGCTGTTCTGATAACCTAGGGGAATATGATTATTGACGTTAAAAGGTTTTTACACAGTGTAGGCTAAAATGCACAGGATTTACTGTATTTCACCACATGTGCAAGAGTAGACAGACTCTTTCAAATATGCAACAACTAAGATTAGTAAATATATTTAAAGGACTTCATCAGAATTTGTTAGAAGACAATACATTTGTGTTTTTAAGGTCAAAATGTTCCCCTGGCTGGCTGCTGCATGTCCCTGTGAGGCTGAGCCATGTATGTTCTGTTTCTCTCTCTCTAAAGATTGCAATAAATTCAACCAATGTGGCACCTGCACCACTTTTGGAGTGTGCAATATTGTGAGTAACTACACTCTGTGGAAGGTGGGAGATTACGGATCCGTCAGTGGGAGAGAGAAGATGATGGCAGAGATTTACGCGCATGGGCCGATCAGGTTTGCAGCTTTTTCATACGTTTATAAAATAGTCCATTCTGGTTGCTTTGTTTTACTTGATAATTCAATCTTAATAATAAAGCAGATATCCCAAACCAACATAGGACACTAGTTAGAATCCTGATTTCCACCCTAAACCTTTTCCTGTCATTCCATACTTTCCTTTCTAATAATTGCTAAAAAGGCAAAAAGAAATCTCTAAAAAATAATTTTGTTCTAGCAAAGTGAATTTTAAAATATTTATAACAATGTAGATTTGAAAAAAGCTATGCAGTACTACAAATTTTGGTATCTGTCCAATACCAAGTAACTAGAAGTGCAGTATTGCCACTACTGTTACCGATTCTTTCAAACTATAAAGGCAGCTTATGTAGGGGAGAGCAGTGTGTCATGATTTATGGGAAAAATTGTCATCGATATACAAATTCTGTAAACATGAAATCGCTGATTTAATAATTAATTTGTTCTTTGGGCCAACTTTCATTTGTTTAAATGTGGTACAGGCTATAAATAAATAGACGTGACAGTCGAGACAAAGTACATGTTTGAGGTATCATTTTTTCAATTCCCAAAAATATATATATTTAAAACAATGACGCGGGCTACATATTGAATGGATCACAACACACAAGTATTGATCTGATAGCAACACTAGCACCGGTATCTATAAAAATTAATATTTGGATCGATCCACCCGCAGATTTTTAAAAGAATCAAAAGTATGACTCATGTGACATTTCTCCCTTTCAAGGTTTGGTTCCATTATCCACTCAGTTTTCACTCAACAAAATGTACTCACATTTTGTTAAAAATACAGTATATGAATGTGATGACAATAAGCACATGATGCACGAGAGTTTGTAGTGTGATCGGGTACTAAATATGGTGCAGCTAGAATACTCCTACTTCCTCTTGTCTCGTTTCTGTTAGTTGAAATCTGAGGTGTGAAGCTGTTGGAGCTACATAAAGATTATACTGAAACCGTTTGTCTCTGGGTTGAGCTTCAGTAGGACAGAAGTGTAGTTTTATATACCGCCTTCAATTGCAGTGAAAGTGAATTGTCATTTGTGGCATTATAGGCACATGTCAAACTTAAACCTCAGAGGGCAAATCCTCATTATTTGCAGATTATAAAGTGATTGCAATGACAGATGAGAGTATTTGTAGTTCTTAGGTTTTAATAAGCATCCAATTTTATTGACATTTCCCAGTCATTGAGTTGTCATGTTGAGATTTTTGGAAATGTGTAAAAACCCAATGAAAGGCATAGTGTTTCGCTTTTACACAAGGATTTTTGTGAGCAAAGTATATATTTGTGCTTCACTTACTGAATTGTGTGATGGCAGCTAGTTGAGTTTTTGTTGAAGGTTTGATTGTAAGAGTGGGCCTTGTATTATTTATTACTAGCAAATGTACCAATATATACGATTGTGGGAATCGCATAAAATAGTTGAATGCGAAATATAGATATAGTTTCATCAAGGTCGGTCTGCTCGTCTAGGGGGTGATGGGGAACGTACTGTACATACATAAGCTACAATCATTATAGTGTGATGTCAGTAAAGTGTATTTGCCTGTCCCTGGCAGTTTGACAACCCTGACCCATTTTGACTCTGTTTAGAAGGTGGTGGGTTGAGCAGCTTTTGTAGTTTCTTTGAATCATGTTTCTGTCTTGGAAATAAATGTTTATTAAATTCTATCTGCAGTCAAGAAGATCTGTGGTTTAAAGTAGCTTCTCTAGGCTTCATCATTTCAGCATCCAATCATCTGCTGCTGAAATGTTGTCAGTGCAGCAGAGCATTAAACTCATCAGTGACTGCTGCAACTTTTAAGCAGAAAGAGGAAGTAACCTGTGGTATTTAATGATTTTTAATTTCTTAGCTGCGGGATTATGGCCACAGATAAGCTGGATGCGTACACTGGAGGTCTCTACTCTGAGTACCAGGAGGAGGCCTTCATCAACCACATCGTGTCAGTGGCAGGATGGGGAGTGGAAGACAATGTCGAATACTGGATCGTACGCAACTCCTGGGGAGAGCCATGGGTGAGTCGATGCCAGATAGCTAATGAAATGTCCTCTTGTTGCTGTTTAATTTGCAGCCGGTTTTATCAAATCAAATGCATTTTCGCGGTCACAAATACAAGAATATTATTTCATTTGAGAAAGAAATCCTGTATCTGATTTCTTAAAAGAATGACTTTCTTATTTAAGTCTTGGCTTCTTTATTTTTGCCTTCAGGGTGAAAAGGGCTGGCTCAGGATCGTGACCAGTGCCTACAAGGGAGGAAGTGGCAGTAAGTACAACCTGGCAGTAGAGGAGGACTGCATGTACGGAGACCCAATCGTACCCAAGGACTACCTCTAGAGGAGCCCAGTGTCAGATTGTGGGCAGACACTCCGATGCCTTCCAAAGAAAAGCTTTTTGTGTTTTAATGTTAAGAAGGGAATAAGTTCAGGTTTTTCTTTTTTTAAACCTAAATCATTATCAGGGTCTTCCAGCTGAATATCAAACTGTTTATGCCGATTCAAACTGTCTGATTACCACAGAGAGGTGTGCAGGCTGTTTTACAGATTTAAACTTTTAAAGGGTTTTATCAGAAAGAAGAATGATGCAAGTTTTTGTTCTGCAGAAAAATTCAGGCCATGCAACAGTCATCACAGTAAATAAAGAGGGTTTTTGTAACCTACAGTATTGAGACAGCATAGGAAAGCTTTTAGTTTTAATTTGTAAATTCACAGTGATTCAGCCAAAGAACACAACTATCACACTTTCTGCTGCACTGCTCTGACGCCAAATGTTTGCAGTGTGTGGCGTTACTGCTACTGAAAATGTTGCACTACACAGGGATGAATGCAAAAACTGAAATAAACATACTTTGTGTGCCTTTGTGTGCAGTTTGAGTCAAATATAGATTCTTGTAATTTGTTTTATGATCAACACTTTGAACCCAAAATATTTCATTGTGACAATTTGTTTTCAAACTGTACCAATAAACACTTCATCTGTCCTTTGAGTTAGAATGTTTTATAGAAACCTCTCAGGCTTTTCTATTTTACCATCCACTGTCTTTACTTTAATACACACGTCATTAATTGATGTCAGTCAGGTGAAGATGATTTCCTCCAATACACAGTGATGATCTTTGGAAGATGCAGTTTGCCCAGTACATTTCAGAGGCTTCTGAAGTTTACTGAAAGAAGCTTTTTTCAAAATAAGCAGTCTTCATACCAGCAGATACACAAAAGGAGAAAAGGCACAGAAAGGTAAAAACAAGTTTTCTATTAGTTAATTAAAATCAGTTCCATTTTATTTGTATAGTATCGAATCACTGTCGCCTCACGGCCCTTTATACCATCACCTGATTGAGTTCTCTCGTTTACAGAGAAAGCCAAACAATCGGGTGATTCCTTATGAGGAAGCACGTGGCGACAGTGGGAAGGAAAAACTATCAGGTGGCTCGGCCTGGGTAAAGCTAGAGAGAGTGTAGGACCTGAGAGCAGAAATTAAAGTGAGTTGAAAATTCAGACTGAAAAGCAGATCTTGCATTTTCTATTAATGGGACAGACCTGCAAAGAATGAACTACATACCAACTGTAAATCAAGAGCCTGTGCAGGTGAAATGCACAGCCCGGTGATGGCCTTTATCAGAAAGTTGCAGTTTCCTTCAAGCCATCTGAAGAGCAACATTCTTACACGCCAGCAGGGAAGATGTTGCTTCTCTTTGAACCCATGTTCATTTGTGAACACACATTTTTAGTGATAAAGATTAATAGATACAGATCCTCTCTCAGTGGTGATTGCCTGTCTGCTGGTGTAGTCAGGTGTTTCAATACACCTGACTACACAGGTGCTGCTTCTCCTAAAGGAACACTTCCTCTACCATTTGTCATTGTTAGCCAATGGTAAGTATTTAGATAACTACATAAGTGACAATTTTACAATTCTTAAGACAGTAAGGAGTGCAGAAAGGCTGTCAGCATACACAAAAGAATAAAAGAAAGCTAGAACTAAACAATATGTTTTAAAGAGGTCTAATTTGCATCGTTAAACAGTCATTGGTTCACTAGGACTTAGCAGGGGACCACTGATGCTAATGACCCCTAGCTTTAAAAAGAGGGAGAGGTCACAATACACCGAATGGGAAAAATAAAACAATGTATTTAAATGTCTTACACAACCAGCTTCAAAGGCTTTGGTGATGTATTTTTGAGATTGTGAGTTCACTACCTCCAGTACTGTTTGCCTTGCAATTAGTATTTTAAATTTCTTAAATCTGCATCTGAGAAATATCTCGTATCATTAAAAGACTAAAGAAGACTATGAAAATTATAAGAACTAACCTGAAATCGTCAAAGTCAGCCTGGAAACAAACCGAAAACAAAAACTTCAAATAAAAGTGGCGTGTAATTACCTCCTTCAATTAAATATGCGGCTTTTGAGGTTTACAGATCTCCATATTAAAACAAACTCTCATGCAAATAAAATGCATGAGAGGGAGCTGATTATATTTACGCAGTCTGAGACTGTATGAAAAACAAAAACAGAAACAAGCAACATTTTAAAGTTTATTTTAAAAGAGCTCAGACCAACATAAAATATAGAAAATCAAATATACAGGTAAAAAAAGCAACGTTCAGCTGCATCGTCAGATAAATCTGGGTCATTACTTTCACACCACTCAGCCAGCTCAGCGACAGTCACATCTGCTTTCATGTTTCCTTAACAGAAACTAATTTCCACTTCACTTTGCCAAAATGAAAAATCCACCTCCAAGCTATGTGCTTCAGCCACAAGCACCTGCTTATCAGATAACAGATCTTCCACCTCCTTTACGTCTCCCTTTTTGGGTGTCAATTCCACATCAGTTGATCATGATGAAGTTTGACTTGCAGTGGGCTGAAAAACAATCACCCACGTTAGTGCTTCAGACGGATGAGAGCCCAAAGACTTCCTTTTATTTATTAAAGGAATAATAGACTTTCTATAAACGTTCCTTTCTCGCCACTTACCGATAAACTCAGCAACAGCGTCGTGTTCTCCATCTGTGCGGATCGTTCCTGCGATGCTGTCGTTCTCAAGGATCGGCAAGAAGAGTTGAACAAAGTCCGACGTATAGGGAGGAGCGATCACATCCAGCACCTTTAAGAGAAATATCTCACACTGAGCTCTGTTCACAAAGGTCTGATGTACTGAAACAGTGTCTTATTTCCACATTTACCAATTATAGAGCATCAACTTCAGGTGTTTTATGAAGATTCTAGATCAAATATACCAACTACTCGGGTAAAGACGTCACTATCCAATAATAGGAATGGAAACAGTGAACATTAATCTGTGCAAAGCTGAAATTGAACAAACAACAGGAGAACAGACCTGACAGGAAAGAGTGCACACATAAACCAGATTTCCATAAGCAGCTGTTACCTCAGTGACAAAATATCTAATGAGGGAGATATCTGTGTTGAGTTTCTCCAGACATTTGCGGATGTAGCTGACGACGGGCAGCACGTAGCCACGACTCAGCAGGTGAACCATTCGGTCCAGCAGAGTCTTCTTCAACTCCAACTGGAGGGGGAAATAAAACAAACATGCTGTCAGCTCAGAGCTACAACACACAGGCGTCTGTTAACAAGCTGGAATTAAAAGCATGCGAGGCACACAACGCCCACCTGCTCCATGACGTCCAGCTGAGAGTGCTCGGTCTCAAAGAGCTTGATGAGCAGCTGGAGGACCTGCGGGTGCAGCAGCTGGTGACACGTACAGATCTGTGCAGAGAAAATTTTAATGTTTGAACTTCAAGCTCCGCAAATTTAGTCTTTCATCTTGCAGCAGTGTCGCACCTCATCCAGTAAAGCTAAATGAACGGGGGTGTGGTCTGTTTGCAGCTGGAAGTACCGCGGCTCGGACACCGTCCAGTCCACCCACTTCAGAACTCCCATAGCAACCACTGGAAACCTGAACACACAGACAGTCAGTCAGTGTGGAAGTCTGGCTCTCAAACTCCGGTTTTACTTTAAGTACCAATATTTGAACCCTTCTGTACCGTATATATACACAATAGATTCTAATGGTATAAAACTAAATAATCATACATGTAAATAGATTTTTCATTTGCACATTTCTTCTGGTAAATCTTGGAAGCCCATCAGCTCGAGCTCGGCTGTATTCAGGCTTTGAATGATTAACTGAAGATCAACATATTAAAAATGCTGTTGCTTCAAGTTTCCCCTTTGTTTCTTCTTTAACACAATATACTTCCTACTCTTACTACAGACCTTACTCTACAACAATGAAAACATTATGACACACAAATCCGACTGTACGGGTTCTGCTTCAAAATATTGAACTGTTTTCAGTGCCTATGAAAATATCAAAATTAACTGCACAGTCTGGTAACATCACTAGATTTGTTGCTTCAGAAAGAAAAACAGAGGTGAAAGTAACTACGATGGTGCAGTGAGCACTGAAAGAGCTGTATTCTAATAAATAACCTTGTTCATTTTCACTGATTAAAAGTGCATCTTTTCCTGGTAAACGGTGCTTAACAACCATTGCAACATGTCTCAATAACCCTTACACTCCTTTACAAAGATTCACTGCATGATGGGGTTAAGATTAGTGTGTTAGATGATAGAAGAGTCGCATTAGATACGATGAAACCAACTAACCAATATTTCATATTTGAAAGCTCTTGTCAAACACTCACCTGATGCACTGGTACAAAGTGCCGAGCTCAGCAATCAGCTCTGTGGCTCCTTTGTTCTCATTGCAGCACAGGTTGTGCACGGTCTCAATAGCCTTAGAGGTTGACTTCAGCTCATCTTTATTAATGTTCACTCGCTTGTTCTGGAATTGGGATAAAATAAGCATATTTTCATTATTATATGATTTAAATTAACAATGCACACAGCATCATTGTTTTTTGTACCTTTTTCCAGGTCTCCACCACACTGGCAGCATAGGCTAAAATGTGGATGTATTTGTGTTTATGGTCTTGGTTGATCTTCGATCCAGGCTTGAAAAGCGACTGCATAAACAGGTCGAGAAAGGCTGGCACTCTGATCTAAAGACAAGACAGACAAGTGCTTAAATTCAGAGTGCTTTAGTTAGTAAACACTGGACATAAACAGCAGGAAGAATGTTCTGAACTCACCAGTTCGACAGGAGGAGGGTCCATGCTGCTAAACATCTTGAACAGAACTGTTATATCAGCAGGATTCAGGGCTCCTTTGGACAACATGGCGCCGAGAGCCTGGCAGGCTCGAGGGTAGGCTGCCGCTGTACCAAGCGCAAGGGTTATCTGACTGGCATCGTGACCTCTGCAATATAAACCACCTTTATTGCATCGTTTTTATTACTCAAGCTCATCCACAAAACTCTAATCTCACAGTTAATCACATTCGCTTGATCACTTTGACCACATCCGTTGACAACGTTACCTCTCATGTGCAGACTTTTGCACCTCCTGGCCGATCCTGCGGACAGCTGAACCTCCCTGTTCCTCCTGAGCAAGGATGGACATCATTGCCTGGGCAAAGAGGTAGGTGTGCTCGCCGTGACACACCATTTTCTGTTGGAAAGAGTCGGGCGCAGCTCATCAGAGACCATTACTTACAGCACTTTTAAAAAAGTGGCACATAGAGACAAAAAGATACATATTTTACAGATCTTTGATGGTTGACAGAACAGACACGCAAAGTAATCCTCACAGCAAATTCGGGCAGGTTCTTCTCCAGGTTTTCTTCTCCTCCGTCTAGCAGCGTGGCCAAAGATGTTCTCAACACCCGAGAGAAAACTTCCAGCTGTTGGCAGGCTGTGGACACGCTGGTGATCTCGCCCTGGTAACCTGCATCTGAAATGAGCTAAACAAACACAAACACAATACTGAAAAGAAGCAGTGACAGTCCAAGTCATCAAGCTGCAAAAATGTATCAAAAAAATAAGAAAAATGATTCTATTAAGGTGAATTTTCATAATCGTGTGAATTACAATTACAACAATACACTTACTGACCATGTTTTTATGTGCACCTGTTTAGCTGCACATTAACAAAAATAACTAATGAGTCAAACCCATGCAGAGCCAGACTGATTTACTGGCAGGCCTACATTACCTTTTCTGCTGATCTATTGGTATTGGCATTAACTGTTGCATAGTTTGTCCACCGGAGGGCCCTCTGCAACTTCCCTGCTGCCAATACTTACATGGGATCTCACTAAAACAAAATCTAACTGATCTAAGAAGAGTTGGACAGAGCATATACAAATAAATAAAAAAAACTACACATAAAAAATAAAACACAGATAAATCTGTCTGTGTTTCATGTGTCTGAAAAAAATTAGATGCAAATGTCTCTGAATATCTGATTCTTAAATCGGTCATACAAATCATATCAGTCACATGGCAGATCAGTGTGTGTAGACATGATCAAGGCAACCTGCTGAAGATTAAACGAGCATCAGAATGAGAAAGAAAGTTGATATAAGTGACTTTGAACGTTGCACAGGATCAATGTGGACCAAAATCTGAGGAATTTTCCCAGCATGAAGAATTAACCCTCTGATGCATGAATTATGAAAGCCTTGGTCAAGATTTTTTTCTTAAGTGCTTTTATTCTTCTCAGGACATGAAAAAAAATGTTCAACTCTTTTTTTCCCAAAAATATGTTTTTTTATAAAGTTATAAACTTGTCCACTCCAGTGGACTACATGCGCCTGAGCACTTAGCATGAAATACTGTGAATTTACTATAAAAATTAATTACCTTGTGTTCTATTGTAAATATACAAACACTTGTTTGCTTGTATCCTTTGAAAAACATCTCAGCAATTTTTTTGGAACTTTCAACTCATAAGGCCCCAATGTTTAGACGTAAATAACAAAACCAATCAACAGTCCTAGCTGTGAATCCTACACCTGAATATGGCAAACTATCTCCAACAAGAGAAACATTTTTGAGTCTACACAGTTCTATAACGATGCAGGACAGTATTACCAAGCCCTTAGTAGCATGCTGGAAGAAAACACAAACTGACATCTTAGTCTCTGCATCTCCAAACACTTCTGTGTTCATCACACCTAGGCTGTCCGTAGTTCCTATGTCTCTGTTCTGCTCTGGCAGCCACTCTCATCATCACTGGACTTATCACTGAACTCATCATCACTGCACTCATCAATGAAATCATCATCACTGGAGCTGGATGGAATTTCCTGGACTATTCTGTACGCTGCCTTATTCTTTGCTGCATTTGAAGTCTACAAAATATGATAAAATAATTATTATAGTAACTCAAACTACAGCTGATCTGCACAGAAATATATATTTTAAATGAGTAGCTTATAAATGTAACAATTATATGCTTACTTATAACCAAAACAGTCCCAAAAAACAGTGAGACAATTTATGACTTATGTTAAAAAAATATAGTGGGTAATGCATGATGTCCACTACAGTGGACACATGGTTAATCGTAGTTTTCTACATATTAGACATAACAATTTCTTATTCCAAACAGATAATATCCTTCCCTAGATGTTACTGCATATCATCATATTTTTTTTACCTGTTGGGCTCTTTTAGCATAGAAGGATTGACAGGATATGCCAGCAGTGGTCGGCAGGGGTGACAGTTTGTCTGCCATCTTTGATTCAGAGGAAATTTACTTGCAGTTGCACTAACTGAACACTGAATTGACCTCAATGGAGCATGGCAGCAGAGAGCACTCTAGAGGCTAATATGCAGTTCCACCATAGAAACCAATGCATTAAAGAGATATGTACGTTTTAGTAGCTGTCCACTCCAGTGACCACTATGCATCAGAGGGTTAAGGCAGTTCTGCTCCAAGCAAAGTGTCCCTAATAATGTGTCCAATGAGTGTAAACCACAATGACAGAACATCAGAAACAAATTTAAAGTTAAAATCTTTAACTTGACTCTTTCTATTGGTTAGTTTGTGTTCATGTCCTAATCTTCAGCACCTGCTGCTCTTACTGTTTCCACAGCTACTACTATACCTTTACAGTGAAGTTGAGCATCAGGCAATCTGGGTGAGCCTCCGCCAGCTTATAGAAGAGATCTCTCCACGTTGTGTGCGCTATCATCTGCTCAAGCCAAGCAGGAGTCTAAAAGGGCAGGAGACTGGTTTCTCAAGGTTTCTCACCACTTTCATTTGTCATATATGTAATTACCCCGGGTGTTTAGAGATCTCACCTCTCCCTCAACAGTGAAGATGGAATCAGCTTTCTGGGGGTCAAAGTGTTTTATCAGAAGACTCTTGAGGTGATTTTCTACTCGTTCTTGGACCTGTGCAGGCTCCACACCTGAATAATTACATTACACATTAATGAAAAGCCATCAGTAAGACAAACTAAAAATAGCTTTCTGACACAACAACAGTAAGACGAGTAGTCTGACAGGTACCCATCTGGATGAGCCACTCAGCCAGCAGATTAACAGTCTGAGCCACGGCAGAGTAATTTTCAGAGAGAAGCTGGATGACATGTTCTGGAGAGCCACCTGCTTGAAAATACCTGCAGAAACAACATGGTTGTTAATCAATAAATGTCTTTTTAACAAAACTTATATTACATTTACATGAGAGTGCAGACACTTACGTTTTGAGGGTGCTGAAGATAGCAGGCTCCATGATGTAATCCCTGCTGGAGAATTTCTCCAGGCAAGCTTCCTGGATTTTCCCATCATTTTCTCCTTCACCGTAACCATCCTCCTGAAATACACAGTGATGCAGATGCTTCTAAAGTGATTCATCTATCTTGGGAATAATAAGTAATACTCTGGTTCTCATTTGCATATAGTGACATATTATGGTGTAGCTACAAGGTAGAGGAGAATCGACAGGTGCTATACAAGATGTTATTATTAGACTCTGAGCAGGTTTCCTAATAATCATCCAAGTTAAAAGACACGGATATGTAGACATCAGGTTTGTGCTTCAGTTCAGTAACTAAGCAGAAGTTTCGCTTAAAACACACAGCTCTAACAATTTGAGCTTATTTTCTTGTCTCTTCTAGTTGAATACAGGTCTATGTGACTATCACCTTATCCTGATTTACTACTGTTTGAAAAACATGCACACTAAAAACGGAACAAGGTGCCATATTGAAGGCAAACTTAACTTCTACAGTCATAGTTTATATATGAGGACATAATAAAAACCATCCGTTCCTAGAAGTGACAATCACCAGACACTGCACGATGCGTTATCACAATACTTCACTCACGATGTTGATTACACACACAGCTTCTTCTTCTTCAGGGTTTAACGGCAGCTGGCATCCTTGTACATGCAGTGCTACCATCTTCTATTTCAGTCCGTTATTACACTCTTAAATTCTACTACTTTTTCTTGCGTCTTTTGGGATCTTACAAAGCTTCAAACAAGCATCGACTATTAAATCAGCCGTCGACGATCTTGATAGTTGACGTAATCGTGACTAGTCGACCAATCGTGGCAGCCCTAACTGGCAGTTTGCTGCTCTGGAGCATTCAGGTGTCTCTGTTCCCCAGAGAACCCATCCCATCAAATTCACCTCAAAGTCAGAGCATGCCATGCTCAGAAAAACTGCAAAAACCCAAGAACTACATCTCAGACTCTACAGACTTCAGTTATCATGTTAAAGGTTAAAGTTCGTGGTGGAGGGCTGATGATTTGGACTCGTTTTGCAGCCACAGGACCTGAGCGTCTTGTAAACATTGAGTCAACTATGAGCTCCTCGGTATATCAAAGTGTTCTAGAGTCAAATGGTCCAACAGCTAAAGCTTGGCCCAAAGTGGGTCAATTTTTATCATGTCCTGATTTACAAAACCTTAGAATTGACACAGGTGCGATTTCTCCTTTGTAACCACGACTGTGTGAACACTATCAAAACAGTCGATTCTGTTTTCTGTTGTTCCAAATCAGAGATAAAATATGTTTTATCAATTTATTTTATCAGATATTTTAGTCAGAAATAAAACAAACTTGAACCTATAGCGAGTTGATCACCAGTTTGTAACATGAACATGAAGCAGCTGTGTCGTTAGTTAGCCTGCAGCTGGCTAACAAAGCCAGAGTTTAGACTATACAATGCATCTTTAGAGTACCGGAAGCACTTGTCTCAGCACATCAGCTCTTGTATTAAAGATAACGAGGGTCTGACAATTAATCATCAGCTGCTGTGACTCCAGCGATGCTAATGCTGGCTAGCTAACCGAGAGCCAAACAGCAACAAGTCGCGATCTCACCATGCTACCCTCCGTGCCTTCCCAGTCTCCGGAACCGCTGTAATATTCCTCGTCCATGGTCACGGGGAAAGCAGGGACGTTGGTAACCGCTGCAATAACACACCTGTTGTATTTAAATCATGCACTGACTCGTTTAACTGCAGAAACCGGGCTGACAGTCAGCTTAGCCAGCAAGCTAACAACAACACAGGAGGAAAATGGCGAGGCTGTAGGCCACGCCCTATTCGTGGGATTTCTCCCTGAGTTTAGACTTTCAGGCTCAAACCGATTGGAGTTTCCTTTGTTTAGTACTTAAAATGGTAAACTTTTGCAAGGAAAACTGGAAAAGGGTGCAGTGATTTATTTAAACTTTAAAAACATAAATGGAAATAACAACATATAAGGGAAAAACTGAGTTTTTGCAATGCTAATGAACTCGAAAGCCACTATTTGGTACAATCACTGGAATCTCAGATGTCTTAGGCAAGCTTTCTCATAATTTTTTAAGTAGTCTTTAGGAATAGTTCTGCAGCCTTCTTGAAGTGCATGGTTCAGGGTTAAGTGGTTTAACAAACAAAAAAAAACCCATTCCTTTGAAAATGGTCAGGTAAAAAGAAGACATTCAGAAAGCTTTGTGAAGTATTGCTCAAGAGCACTTAAAAGAAATAAAACAATAGAAACTCTGGCTTCTTGTAAACAAAATATAAAGAAATGAGGAGTGATTAAAATATTTGCATAGTACTGCATGTGACCAATTTATCTTCAGGTAGACCTTTGTAAAAACCAGAGGAATGTTTACTATTTACTTCTTACTAATATAAACTAAGTAGTTCATATAATTAGCACAACTGTTTAAGGCATTTCTGAAGGCACTAAAAGTCCACATATTACATTGTGCACATTATAACCGACAGCAGGACTGTCGAGTAAAATAGCATTAGACCAACAAAAATGATCTCTTAGATTAGTGAAAATATGTTACAGAAGGTGCAGATGGTAAAGCTTTACAGGATGTGAAAATAGTTTCTTTAGATTTGCATGCATGCATTACAGAGGCCTAAACTATTTTAAGTGTGCACTAAGTGAGTCTGTCAAAACTGAGAGTATCCACGTCCTGCCTTGTCTACTTTAGAGAAGAACACAGACTGTCTGGGCTGAGTTACCAGAATTTCTTCTGTAATTTTACACATTTCTTAAAATTTAAGCCCAAAGTGTAGCACTGAAAGATTTCTTTCATTTCCTCCAGCAGAATTTCTATATCATGTGGAAAATGTAGGATATACTGTCAGAATAGTACTTCTTTTTCTTATATTAAACTATTTCAGGGGTTAAATGTGCAGGTAATCGTCTTTACAACAATAGAAAGGAGGGTTTCAGTGGTCTGGCCGGTTTAAGATCAAAGTGGGCTGTATGTGGCCCTTGATAAAAAAAAAAAAAAACTAAAAAAAAACCGAGTTTAACATCCTTGTGAGGTCAGTTCCTTCATCCTAACTATGCAAATTCTCATGACCATTGATCAACAACCACTGATCAAGGCCCACTGATGAAAGGCCATGAGTACCATTCACAGAGAGTTGGGAAATGGACGATGTAATTTATGCCTTTACTTTGACGCCCTCTATTGGTCATATACTACATTGCAGAAATTAGTACTTTGTTTTTAATTCTGAAAGATTGGTTCAGACTCTGCTGAAAACGTGCATAGATCACTCTTTTTATTATTATAATTCATTCAATAGAATTAATAAATCTGGTGGAGACTCCATCCACATAATGTTCAGTAAGACCACCCGTGATGTATACCTGTTGGCTCAGCCATCGGACTCATGCACAACTCCTCTCCTCTTTGGTCAGCAGCCTTCTTACCTGTATCTTGTGGCATACTGTTCCCTGTACGTTAGCGTTGACCACAAATTAGGGCTATATATAAATTTTTACAAAGTTAGTGTATCTAAACATATGAGCCACAGAGTACAGTATAGACTTTTAAATTACGAACGGTTCAAATAAACAGGATAGCCAACTAAACAACCCTTTATTGGGTTTTAAAAGAATAGTATGTCAAAAGTTGTGCTTGAGAAAGAACAAGTGAATTTCATTTTTGGCTTGCCAGCAGACACTGGAGCCTGTGATAGTGTGTGTATGCTGAGCTCTTTCTGCAGTTAATTGAATTTACATGTGAGGAATTATATTAGTGGCAATGAATACCTGTGTCTGTTAAACAATCACAAATAAATGCCCCCCCCACTCAAGTTTGTGTTTTCTATTGAATGAAGTATGCTACAAGCCCACAGTTATTAAGCAAAGGAGACGAAATAAATTCTGAAGTCTCCCCAACAGGTTGAAGTGACTCTGTTTCTGAAGCGATCAGTTTACCTGTGACCTGTGTTAATTTCCTGTCGACTTGAGGATCACCGAACATCTTTTCCTCTTCCAAAATGGATGGGGGGGAAAAAAAAAAAAAAGAAAAAAAATACACACACACACACACACACACACACACACACACACACACACACACACACTTTAAAAAACAAACAAAAAACAGCTGAAAATCCACAAACTAACTTTCATGGTATTCAACGCCGAGTACTGAGGAGTCCAGCCGTACAGGAACAAACGTTTTATTTTATAATGCAAACTGCAACATATGAATTATATTATTTACCCAAAGGAGCAGGAAAAAGGTCATATACCCGTGGCAAAATAAATCACACAGTCTGTGTTAAATCTAAGTCCAACACATATATCAGCCTCAGCCATAAAGGGAAAATCCACCCAAAAAAACAACATGTACATTCCTTTGATGTCGGACAGTTCATTCTTACTTTGTGGCTTTAATTGAGTCTCACCCAACAGCAGGAATATGGGATCCAGGACTTTTACTTTCCTCTGCAGACATCACAGAAGGAAAACCTGACTTTATATCAAAGTCAGTGGTTTGTGAAAGGATCGTTGATCCATTTCGGTTTTGACGTGTACACAAATTTGAAGTGAACTGTGTATCATAGGGTCATAAAGTGAATTCTTCAGGGTTTTTGCTTTAGGAAGGCATTTTATCAAAGTTTTTCTACGCACAAATATAGCTCAGGTGAAAACTGAACCTTCAATTAATCTGTTCAGCTATTGCTTAGATAAATAATATTTAATCTACAAGAAAAAAAGATAAGTTTCACATTGTTCAGATGCATGTAAAAGAAAAACAAACTGTTCTAAAATGCCAAACTGACATTTTTTGGTTGAAAAATCCCTGCGCTGTTGGTTCTTGAAACATGTTACCACATCTGCATCGAGTCTTGGAAAGTTTCAGAAAGGATTAGTTGACTGGCTGAAAATCCAGCCATGTGACAAACAAAACAAAACAGTGACAGAAGTCTTTAGTAACTCTGGGGAAAAAGAAGTAGCACCATGTTCACTGAGGGCAAGCCAGAAGGTAAAGGGGAGAAGCCGCAGGACACACAGAGTTCAGGTGTGCACTTAAGTGCTGCAGCATCTGCAGTAAATCTGCTCATCCTTCAACATGACTTTTTGGTCTTTATTCTGCTCTGCTGTATTCTGGCTGTGTGCAGCTTATGCAAACATAATCCTCCTTCTCCGCACGCTCAGCAGACAGGCCGACGCAGATCTGGTGAAACCATTGATTGCAGTTGCCGTCACACTGGACCCAGTTTACCTACAAATGACAAGACGAGATACAATAAATTTTCACTTTGTACACTTAAACTTCAGCTATACAGGCACATAAGTATTTACATAAGTTGGCGTAAATGCAGCAGACTAATGAAACTCACCTCATCACCCTCTGGCTCTCTGCACCACGGTGCAGCACACAGCGAGTAGTCCTCTTCTGAATCTGAAAGAGCAGGGTCAGATGACGTGTGCGTGGGCGAACCGCTTCTCTTCGATTCTTCGGTCCTTTCTTTGCTTCTCTTGGGCTTTTTCTTGCGACACTTCTTGGCCTTCTCGCTGTGCTGAGAATCGGAGCTGTCCTTACGTCGCTTGGTCCGCTTGCTCTGACTGTTCACGGCCTCCTTTTTCAGGCTCGACACGCCATTCTAAGCACAACATACGGAAAGTGGACTTAATAAACAAGAGCATTATGGCATAATGCATTTGGTGTGACACTTAGTAGGAGCTGTTACCTTGTGTTGAGGGCTCCCTTTTGGAGACTTCTGGTCCTGTTCTGTGCTGTTCCCACAGGGAGGGCTCTGTGAGGGCAGGGGGACCAGTTTGTAGAGTAGATATCTGTACAGCTGCTCCGTCTCAGGCAGAGTGACCTGCAGCAGGAATCCCTCCACCATCAGCTCCTCCAGCTCAGGACTAAGTCCTGTGAAAAATTAAAACAAAATGAGCATCAGAGTTGCTCTGAAAAGTGAAACTGCACAGAGTGCTTAAATGAAAAAGCTTTGACACTTACCGTGGAGCGGAACAGACTTGTGCTCTGTATAAAAAGCTGACCCATTTTTTTCCTGAGGCAAATGTGAAGACTCTCTAGGTCCAACTCTCACCTGAAACAATTAAAAACGCCATCAGTGACTGTAAATGCTCAGTGTCTAGTGTTTCCATGATGGTGTCTAGAAAACGGGACTCCTGATGGTGAATCACAATAATTCAGACCACAAACGCTTAACTTAAATCAACAACAATGTTTACAAAATAAAAGACACTGACCATCTTTGACACGTTCTCAAGTACTCCATCTGCGCAGGCTTGCTGGACTCTGTGCTGCCATCTCACAGTCCTCTCGATGAGGAACCGCAGAGCATCGCCCTCTGGCAGGCGGACCCGAATCCTCTGAAGGGAGGCCAGCAGGGGCAGGACTTTGTCCAGAGGTGGTTTTCTCGACCGCTGGCACAGCGGGCACAGCCAGGCCTGACCGTACTCAAGTTCTGCGGTTGTTGTAACACACCCGCAGTGGAAAATGTCTCGACAGAGCTCGCACTGCATCATGGCTCCTGAGGGAGCCTTTTGGCAAACACAAACACTAAGTGCACAACAGCTTTCAGCAGGAAGGAGCTTTGACTCGTTTGAAGACCTCAGAGACAGTAAGATCTCCATCTCCCTCTGTCGGACCTCGGCGAGAGTGGTCATCTGTGAGGAGAGAAAATTAGATGAAATTAAAAACTAATCTGAAGCCTAATGCCAATGTCTCTATTAATATATGAACTTTCCCTGATGAGACTTCTAATAAAGGAAATCATATTTTTCCCCCCCCATTCATTTTCTGAGGAACCCTCCACTCATCGTTACACAGATTTGTGCCTACTAAACCTTGTTTAATGCTAGGTTAACCTACTAAAGGTGACCAAGATAGAGTCAGAGTCACTGCTTCTAATACTAGGTTAAATGGTTGAAATGGCATTCATAGACAATATTTACTGACAGAGTAAAGAAGAACAAGTGAATAAATAAAAAGATCCGTTTTTATCTGTTTATAAGTTAAAAAGAAAAAAAAAACAAAAAAAAACCAGCACTTCTTAACAAAGAAGGATTCTGGAGTAAAGGAAACTATACAAGAGCTGGTTTTTAGTCCTAACTATACTGAAAAAGTTACCAGAGAAAAAGAAAATTTGATGCAGCCATACTTACAGCAGAGGCAGAGTCCTTACTCTCAGAGAGAGCTCTCTCTACATCACACAAAGAGTCCAGTTTTGTTAAAGTCTTTTTAATGATCTGTGGAGCTTCTTTCACTTTTTTAGATTTTGACTTCTGATGTGCAGATCCGATGTCACACCTTGGGCAGAGGACCTGAAAACATGATGACAAATTCTATTAGAGGCGCTTTTCAAGTTCAGGTAATTTGCCACACTTGTAGTTTTGTGATATCTGGCACTAAATTTTCATACTGATGCATAATGATTAAATTGGTCAGCCACATTTGCATACGCATTTACCTCTAGAAGTGAGAAAGGGGAGTTTTTCAATAGGAATGTCTTTGCGGCCGTCTCCTTCCAGCTCTTGACATCACTGACAAGGGCCTCCAGTCGACTGAGCGGGTCGAGCTTCACTGGGATGCCCTCTGCTCTGAGAACCAGCTCAGAGAGAATGTCGAGCACAGGAATACGTCCCCCAAGCTGTAAGCACAGACAAGATTAATAATTCAGTTTCACCCATTACTCAAACTAAAGTGCTGAAAGCATAAAGTATGATTTTTACCTGCAGTGTTTCAGCTTCATGGAGCCATTTTTTGGCCTTGGTGACGACATCCTTCAGCTGCAGACAGTTGGGCAGATAAGCAGGGATGTTTTCTACTTCCTGCAGAGCAGCTACAAGGGTTTCTATGCCCTGATATGGCCTGTGAAGAGGCGTCAGGGTTAGAAAACAGTGTAGATGTTTAGGTTTTATACAAGTGATAAAGAAATAAAATAGACATTTCTAAAAATGAAAGACCATAAGCTCATTTGTAGTATTTGGTTTATGTTTATCTATTAATGGGTTAAGCCAGTGGTTCCCAAACTTTTTTTGCTAGGCCCCCCTTTGTTTTACAAGAAAAATGTTCGCCTGCCTGTCACAGCACCATAATCCACTTTTATCCACCACGACCCAGCTCTACAGATGTGGCACATTTCACTCCGTCTGAAGTTTTCAGCTGGTTTTACACTTTCACACAACACAAAATGTGAATTTTACTGCATTTTCATAGAGTTCATTAGTTGCAATAACCTTGGATTTTCTTCATTTCTGCCTTCTGTCATCATGATGTGAGCATGAAAGAAGATGTGAACCGTCATATCTCACCTGGCCTCCAGGAGACTGAGCACTCGCTCCTCCCACTGCTCTGACACTGTCAGCAACTCCTGCAGACGAGCCATGGCCCTCTCCACAGAGCTGTGAGGGGCCAGGCCCACACCCTGGTCTATCAGCCTCCTCATCGTGTCCAGACACAAGCTGTCCGGCCGACTGCTGGCTTGCTGAACGGTCTCCAACCATCGAGCCTGCTCCAGTCTCTCTCTGAGAAGGGGTAGCTGCGGCAGTTCCACGTCCAGGCCCAGACTCACATCCAGCAGGTCCTGCAGCTCCAGCGCGCTGGGTGACTCATCAGAAAGGAGGCATTCACTGCGCTGCTGGAAGTCATCCACCCGAGTCAAAAGATCCTGTAGATCACATCCAACAGGTATGACGTTGCAATATTACCTCGGCCACACCTTACAAATCTAAAGTCTAGAGATACTGCCAAACCTTGGACACATAAGGACTGAAGTTGAAGCAATTTTCTCAAGAGACTAATAGCTTGGAATAATTAAATTTATACAATTAAAAATTGTATTTACTTTTTAAATAAACAAACCTTCAGTAAAGGAGCCTGTCGGATGTTACATGGCAGGCTATCCAGTTGTTTGACAAATGACCTCAGCTCCTCCACAGTTAACTCATTCTGGCTTTGGGACTTGCCTCCCCCAGAGCGGTACCTGAAACACAGATTAAAACTGATTTACACACCACTTAGCACTTTGACTGGCAAAAAAAAAGAAAAAAAAAAGAAGAAAAAAAATAAAGAAAACGGCCGAGCAGATAAGCTCAACAACAGCAATTTGCATAAATGTGAGTAAGCTCACACTAGCACAAATTGGAAATCTGTCCCACAAAACGGGTTGTTCCAGAAAATAACAAGAACATGACATAATTGTGTAATATCTTGTGTGACCTTATATGAAACTGAATCAACATGGCCGTTTCACAGAACTAAAGATGGAGCCACGAGCAGCGTGGAACATTTCAAATCAGATTTCAGTACCTCGTCTGCCTCTTCCCGTTGAGAAGCTGCTGTGCCGTCACAGAAACTTTATCGGCCTCTGAGGCAATTGTACGCAGCTGATCCAGGAGGCTGCTTTGAGGAAACGCCTTTGTTTCCGCTTGCTCTACCAGGATGTGAAGATCCTCCAACCCTAACCAGGAAAAACAAGAGTTCGTTAGAAGAGTCCAAACTACACGTTAACATTTGAGTAACTCGCTGAGATTACAGAAAGTGCATCACTGTGGTGGCACCTTTTTTCTTGGTTCCTTTGTTTTCCACAATGTCCTGGACATTAGACACCCAGTCTTTATATGAATTGGCACGCAGCTTCACAGATGCCATCAATGGGTACAACTCATCCAGTGTAAACTTGTAACTGGACGAAAAAAAGAAAAACAAAACTTGGTGAATAAACTGGTAACTGCCATGTCAGTTTTCAGCAGAAAGTCATAATCGCCTCTGCCAAACATTGCAAGCTCCAAACCTTGTCTTTATAAAAAAGGCAGGCTGGCCTTGCACAGCTTAATATTTGTAGGTTGACTAGTAGTTGGTGAAAGTATAAGTTACTTTTTTTGTGAAACAGTGCTTAATTTTTTATGTTTTTGCTTTCAGGGAAAATTTGCTCCAACTTTTACTTCACGTAACATTTAAAGTAGGCCACACAGCTGTGACAGTACATGAGAAGAGAAATGAATATGAAAATGAGTATGCAGTGTTCCTCTGATTAATTACTTACTGGAGTGTGAGGTTGATAGGAGGACAAGAGCAGAGGTTCTGGGTGTGGTACAGGCAAACCATCTTGTCAGGACTGCAGGCACAGGTGATGCCAGACAGGTAACAGGTGGTCAGACACTTGAAACACTGCCGCGCCTCGTCTGGGAGCACCTCATAATCAACCTGTCGAGACTGCATCACACCCTGGGGACACAGATTCAGTCGTTAGAGCAGCACAAGAGACAGAGGAGCCAAATGTGACATATGTGTACCTAAAAAACAAGATCTCTCGAGTGGAAACTTATATTGTGACAAACATCTTTAAAAATTTTAAGTTCTCCCTTATTTCAGTCTGATAGATGAAATCTGTTATTTTGTGCTTCTTTTTTGATGGTTGTAATGTGCATGTTTAAAAACACTGGATACTGAGGATGAAGCTCCTCACCTTTTTAGTGATTTTCTCTCGTAGTTCCTTCTCCTGTTGGATCATGATAACCATATCCTCATGCAGAGTGGCAGCCAGGTTGACATCTATCGTGTCAGCTTTAATGGCCATGTTGCAAACCATCTCATCGTGGGAGAAGACGCAGTATCTGTTCAGCTGACGATAGTGAGCCACACAGCCACGGCCAAGGGGCATCTATCAGAAAACATGGAGATCAAGGGGTGTTCAAGAGGAATGAGTCAATCATGTGGCGCCAAAACAGTAATATTAGTAACAACAAGCTTCTGTTTAGGGTCTAATCCTGGATTAAGCTTAGTGAAACAAACTGAAAACTAAGTACAGTATTATGTGATACATAATAAAACATTTCTTACCCAGTCCATTGTGCAGAAGTTGACCGCTTCAGCAAAGTTGAAACCCTGGTTGAATCCACTGTGGTAAGCTCTGGGGAAAGTGATGACGAACTCACCTGCACACTGGTTGGTGCGATAAATCTACAGGTGAAAATACAAGAAAGAAATGTTCCATGAAGTCGTTTTAAAATGAATTCAATCTCAAAACAAATGAGTAAAACAGTTTAAACAATGTTGACATTTAAATCTTTTTAATTTGATTTCCATAATTGTGTGAGAAAATCATGTATGCGCAAATTTGTCTTCACTGTTTTTATTTACCGGGACGCCGTTGTTCATCAGCGTGTTGGGATTCATGATGGTGACCAGCTGATGAAGGAGGTCTGGCTGAGACTCAAACAGCTCAGGAGCTAGTTTCTTCATGACCGCTTCGAGGTGCTCTGCAGCATAACCAGGAGCCCCATACCACGTCTTAGGCTCACCCCTGCACATGTGGACAAACCTCTTAGTAACAAAAAAACCCCAATCACGGTAACCCCGCATGTAACACAGTTTTATGCATTATAAATAAGTTTCATAATGGAGTGACACGCTCCTGTCCGTTTGGTTTTTCCTTGATTTTGAAGTTCAGATGAGATGCGTTTCTAATGTACACATATACACACACACACAAAACTGCTTTTAGAGTTTAAAAAAAAAAAAAAAATCAAAAAAAAAAAAATCCAAACTCCCAAATTAAAAATCATCATCATCACAGTTACACAATAGAGTTAAAAAGTCCACTGTACCAGTGAAGATAGTTTATGGAGTAGCTCCAGTGGTCCTCGATGTGCCAGCAGAAAGAGGAAAAACACATGCCCACGTACAGCCAGGGTACCTTCATGCCACAGATGTCGGCTGTAATGTGAGTCAGCACCGAGGCATCGAGGACCGGCATATTGTTCAAGTTCCAGCCGCTGGTCAGGTAATGCTGCGGGTAAGACACAGGTCTAAATACTCCACTCACTCAGATATAGCCCAGAAAACTTTTAATATGCGACTGCAAACATCAGTCACGCTTATTTTTACTGTTGCCTGCCAGAAATCTAACACCACTTTTGGTGATAATTCAGCTGTAAAAGTTACCATGCTTTGAGAAATTAAAAACATTAATATACATAAAAATATTAGTCTTATATAGACAACTATATATTTTTTTCTATTGTTTATTGATATTTAATGCTTTAAAGAAAACAAAAGGAGACAAAGCATTTTCACAGAGAGAAGGCACAATACATTCCCATGACAGACAATTTGTACCTCATCCTCAGGAGAAACTTCAAAATGGCCGTTTCTCACGGGAAAACCACTCCCAAACTCCTTGGAGGCGATGTCTGCTCCATACTCCACAGTCACATCCTCCTCGATGGTACTCACTAGACGCCAGAACTCCTTCTCCACCAGCTCAGTAGGCACCATCTTAATAGAATTAAGAAAAAAATAAATGAAGGATTTATATTAAAGCATTTATAATCATAATGGAATCCAGGGCCGTTTTCATAAACCAGTTTTTTTTTAAAAAACCAAAAAAAACTGGTTTATGATGAAAACGGCACTTTCGTGCACTGGAATACTTTCATTTTGTACATTGTTATGGTGTTGCGCACAGAGCAGTTAGTAAGAGCCAGTGCAGCCTCTGTTTTGATTGTGCAAGCTGTCACATCTGGAGGACATTCAATAGCATAAATAAATAAAGTTGTGGGAAAACTAGATTTACATCACTTCTGGTAAGAAATGTAAGAAATACTCAAAGTTGCTTACAACGTGGTTAAAAAAAAAGAAAAAAGAAAAAAAAAAAAAAAAAGAAGCAAACTGGAGCATATTAAAGAATTTCTCAATTTGTTTTGTTTTCACTTCTGATTGTTGTTATTCTATTTCTATCATGGCCTGTATGTGTGTGTTTAAAATTTCTGAATAGTGAAATAAATTTAAATAAATTCCTTCCACTTCCCCAACTTATCATAATTGTACTTAGTAATAACTTAATCTAGTATGTGTTTCATATTAGTGCTCATATGTTTGAGCTGAAAAATATGATGAAATTCTCATTTATGTTGATCGTTGGTTAAAAGACATTATTATAGCATAAAGTCATTGGCCAATTCATTAGATAGGTCTGGTCAACTGCTTATTAATGCAGGTGTCTAATTAGCCAATCACATGGCAGCAGCTATCACAAATGAGTATCGCAAATGAGGAAGAAAGGTGATTTAAATGACACTGAACATGTGTGGTTGTAGGTGCCAGTCTGACTGGTTTGAGGATTTCATGTGCTGAAATCTTCCCCACAAAACCACCTCTGTTTATAGAGAATGGTTTGAAAAAGAGGAATTATTCAGAGAGTGTCCATTTAGCCCGTTTTTGTTGTATATAGAGAACCTTCACGCTTACATTTCTAAACTATTAAGCTGCTGACATCAATAAACAGAAACAAGAAACTGGAACTTAAAGACTTTACTTTTGACTAAAATGAACTGCAAGTATCAACAAAACAGACTAAAGGCTACTCAGTGTATGTGTGATGAAAACTCACATGAACTGGCATATTGAAATAATCAGACTTGAAGGAGTCAGCCATGTCTCCAAAAGTTTGGAGGGTGTAGCTCCTGCTGGCCTGCTCAAAGCCAAATGCAACAGCTGGTTTGCCACATTCCTGTCAAAACCAAAAGATTGTATATGAAGTTAAAACAAGCCACTTGGGATTATACTATAATTGTACATGTCAGATGGGAGACTACACTCCAGTTCACGGTGACTTGAGCTTCCTGAGGGGGCAGGAGGTATAGCTCACCTCAACCAGGCACCTGGGGCATCTCCAGTCGCCTCTGGGAACATCGTGGAGCGGAGGGATGAGACAGAAGATGTGATAGCTGTCATCGCAGCCGTCGCATAATAGCAGGCGGTCCTCAGCGCTTCCACTGCCACACACCAGACACATGTAGTGGTCCACCTGATGAGACAGAACACTTATGAGGATGTACTGTGTACAAAATAGATCCATGTTTGAATCATGTAACAAAAAGTAGTTGGCCAATAAATTTAGTACATAGGGAAACATTTACTTTATTCACTGGAGGTTTGAT
Source organism: Rhamphochromis sp. 'chilingali' (assembly GCF_963969265.1). Lineage (NCBI taxonomy): Eukaryota > Metazoa > Chordata > Actinopteri > Cichliformes > Cichlidae > Rhamphochromis > Rhamphochromis sp. 'chilingali'. The sequence goes on from NC_137936.1 coordinate 16,786,949, forward strand.
AATTTTATCTAATACAGTTTCTTCATATTCAGTTGTATCCTTGTGATCAATGGGCTCCTTTTTCACCTCAGTGACTGCCATTCTCACTGAAAGACAAGGACGAAGATTGATTGGAGGCTTCAGGAGTCCCCAATAACACTCAGACCCATTACACAAACCAATTATTTCTATTTATAAATATATCAGTACAGGTCAGGTTTATTTTTCTTACCAGGTTCTGGCTTGGCAACAAATGTTCCCATCCTCCTCCTCAGGTTGGGACGAGTCTCACGAACTTCTCTGGGTTCACTTTTGACATAGCCCCTCTGCAGCAAGAGTCAGAAACAGAGTCAGCTGTACTTTCAAAACTAATGTGGGAATATAACTAGTAAAATGCTGTCATAATGACAAGACATAGAAACATCTTGTTTTAGAGCTGAAACAAAAGCCTGTCAAGACAAATGCACAACACTTTATTTTTAAAAAATTAATAATAAATTAAAAAAACCCCAAAAAAACGCATGCAGCAGAGTCATTAAGAATGCTGCACACTGGAACAGTGCCCACTACTCATGCGTCAGCTAAGCCTTCCTGCAGTTCTTCTGCAGTCAACAGGGAGTTGTGTTTTGCCTAAATGCCCAGCAGACATGTGGTTTTCTGGTTCCTGCTGTTTTGCTGCAACTTTCACAGTTCCTTTATCCTCCATTACAGTCAGTGTAAACTACCTTTTTATAGCCTTTGCCTGCTTCAAAGGCATCAATTAGCTTCGCTGGAGATCAGATGGTTAAAGGAGGCCATCGTTGTTTAAAGTAACCACAAATCTGGAGAACAAACTCTACTGCCAGCAGCCAGTAACAATTATTGACCTGACCTTATAGGTGAAAATGAGTTAATCAAAGCATAGAGTTTTAAGAATTTCAGAGTAAAATCCATAACACAAAGAAGTTATGATTCAGAGGGAAATGTCAAAGATGACAGACTCACCTCAGATCTCATTCGTTTGGCTCGGCGAGCAATGCTGCAGGTCTCCTGGGGCTGGACAGATTGGCGCTGCGGCAGGTCGTGAGGGGTGTACTCCTTATCTTTAGTGTCATTGGTCAAGGTGGCTGCCTGTAGGAAGAAGTGAATGACACCAAATTAAACACACAGAACCCCCTGCCCCCCCCCAAAAGATTAAAAACTGGCAACGATTTAATTATCAAATATCTGAGGATCTCTACATTCAAACATGGTTGTCAACATTTGAAAGTACCAGAATTGAGTATATGAGTTTCAAAAAGTCAAAAGTTTTACCGTTGTGATGCTTCTATTTAAAGACATCAAAAAAGAAATGTCAGTCAGAGTGTAGATCTGTCAACAGATCTCAAAGTTTAAGTCAAACTTGCAAGATACCTGCAACTAAATTTGTTCCCAGTGAATTTTTACTGTCAGTTTTAACTTTTAGGAATTTGTGTTGGATAAAATCAGTCTTTCTTACACTGGAAAAGTCACTCTGACAACACCTTATTTTGGTGTGTGCATAATGGAAGGTCATAAAACACTTGAATTTACATGGTGGAAACTTTTACAATAAAAGCACATCAAGTGCAAATAAAATTCCTTCATACTCATTTGCTTTCAAGACACTGTCAAGAGACTGAACTGCACCGTTTTTGGTGTGTACTGGATGAAGGTTAAGCAACAGTACTACATGCTTTGTAGTCCTGAGGTCTGTACTACAAGGCCAATTTAACATAACCAGGATGTCCTGTCTGTTATCTGGTTTCACTTACCCTAAGATCAACAATCAGGTTACGTGGTCACATGAAGCTGAGCGCATAACTCAGTAAGTATAACCCAGGGTTTCCCCAATCTAGCTACCAGCACATTAACATGAAAGAGGTGACATGAATGGCATCTGACCAGTAACAAACATGGACAGGTCCACTGGCTGAATGGCTGGCTTTACAAAGAAAGCTAAATCTATTAGAAAAATATGGAGAATTAACACATAAAACAAGCTTAAAGTATATTACAAATAAGTGGTACGAATGTCTGTAACAGGATAAGCACCGAAAAGCTCTTTGGCCAGTGAGACTGGAAAAGGTCTACTACATTAATAAAGTTTAGCCTATTTAAAACCAGGAAGGAAAGCTGGCAAAAATGCTGACACTGCAAGTTAACAACCTTCTTAGTATCACAGCTGTATTATTAAGACGTGGGAGTGTCTGACAGTTAATATAATTGTTGTTCCATTAAATTAATGTTTAGATGTGCTTATGATAGTTTTCCTTTTCAATCCATCAGCTGCAGTGGTATTTGACAATATGAGTGTAAGGATTAAATATAGAGACATCGTTCACATGTAGAATTACTCTACTTGCAAATTTTATATAAGGTCAACAAGCACAAATAGGTGCCCTGTTCTTTAGACCATCCACACTGATTCCGTGTGGAATCTTCTGGGAATTGTGACGCTATTTTCCAGAGATTTGATCAGTCACTAAGTGTAGATTTCACACCTGCTGACCTCTAAACTAGAACATAGCTTACTCAGGAGGCAGTTAGGTCTGCAGTATAAGTTACCATGGAGATGTACTCCAGCAAGAATTGAACTGCTATTGCAATTTTGAAAACCCAGGGTTAACCCTGGAGTTACTTTCACATGCCTGCTTTGTACTACAGGCTTCTGGTTGATCTAACCTCTGAAGCACAAAATAAATAAATTAATTAAAAAAAAAAAAAAAAAAAAAAAAAAAAAAAATCACAAAATAAACCCCCCGTTACTCTTTGATAACTGTGCACAGTATCACTGTGGGTGAGAAGACTCAATAAGACACTAAAGTGCTTAAGACCAGGCTGTCGTTTCCATCATATTCCACATTTATTCCATTAAAATAATTATTTTTCTGTCATTATAATCCAACCAATAATTTCATGTGCATTTAGCCTGCAAACAAGCAGTCCCTGGTCATTGCTCCCGAGTTCATCTCCTGTGTACATCTTGGAAGAAACTAATGGATTGCAGAGTCTTCCAATAAACATCCAGCCAGCTGTGAACCAGACTGCCTACTGTTACTCTGTAAAAAGAAAACAGGTGAGAGTACGTACAGGGAGATTGGCTCCAGTCTGGAAAAGGTTATATGGGTAGAGGATTCGCTCATAGTGTGCCCGCAGATGGGAGCCAATAGCCTTTCCTGGAGCAAAGCCCATCTTGACGGAAATCTTAGTCCAGCGGCGTTCTCTGCAGACTGCATCAAAACCACCCTCTTCGTTCACCAACTTGCGTGAAATAAGTGAAATAATAAATTAAATATCAAGTAAGGCAAGTTCACTGGTGTAGAAAGTTGTTGTACTGACAAGTGACAAATTAAAAAAAATAAAAAAATAAATAATGGAGATGAATTGTCTTAGTAGGAAAATCATTTTCCAAGTCTCTGCTCCCAGCTGGGGTGCAGGTTTTTCCCAGCTCAGATTGGAGTCTAAGCCACTATTGAGGGTGTTACTTTCACCAGGACAAGTGAAACCAAACAATCTTAGTTAAATCAGATTAACTAAGCACCCTTATAGGGGTGTAAAAAAATTTTAAGAACCCCTTTAAAATCCTCATGCTGATAAAACTCTGGGTGCTTTGTGATGAGATGCCGCTTTAGGTTGGCTGGCTTCATTTACTAACACTCGAAGACAAACAACACATTTTGGTCTTCCATTGCCATTCTCGATAAAGCCAAGATTGAGGTAAATGTTGTCATACTTTCTAATTTTAGCTGGTTTGGCTTTTGTATTACTTAGTAATGTGAACTGACTTAAATATTTTTCCATTGTGCTAATTAGCTCAACCGCAGATGATGCATTTACGTGCCACTACATGCCAGGTACCATAACGTGTTAATGTAATTACCCAATCTGTGGCTCACAAACCCTAGTTTGAGGCCACTGAGCTAAATGATCCCCCCCTCCTCTTATACTTAGCCTCACAGCTCCTCACTGTAGTACTTAAATGTTCAGGTTTTTCCTTTAATTTGTCACCCATCTGCTGATTCACAAGTCATAAAAATCAATTGTAATTCAGTTGTAACGTATTCATGATCACCCTCTTAGATTCATAACTGTAGCACTAGTGGGGATTTTCACACCTTATTCAGTTGGTACAGATCCAGAATCTTTCTTTCCACTTGAGGAATTTTCAGTTTGCATCCTTGTAGCTCCCAGAATTTTGCTATTTGATCCAGGAAGTTGAGTTTAACTCTGGTCTGAGCCTTAAGGAAAAAGGAAAAATTGTTTAGCTCCTCAAACAATAAGCATTGGAGTTGTAAGAAAATAACCTGAGAAGTACTAAGTGCTCCAAAAAGAAGAGTACAAAAAAATAAAGAAATAAAATGACTGAGTTACTATCTTTTTGATTCTCTCCTACTAGTATTAACATTTTTTAAAAGAGGGAAATATGTCTGCAGTCTTTTCACGGCTCACCATGACATGATAGTGAATCAGATATTTTGACGATGCTGCCATTTTTTTTTTTTTGAAGGACAATGAACAAAAGCACAGCGAGTGAGGCAATACCTGAATACAAGAGATGAGCAAAACTGGATTTTGTAAATATATAAAGATGACAAATGTACCTCAAGCTCATTGAGCCGTTGTATTCGCGGTGTGAATTTAAGTCTGTCGACATCACAAGCAAACGGTGGCTGCCAATCCTGAAATGAGTAAAGGAAAAACAAAAAACAAAATAAAAAGACAGACCATTTTAAGCAAGATTAGACTAAAGCTGTGACGATTAGACTCACTGAAACATGCTTTTGTTTGCACATTTTTCAGTTTCAGCGGTATCATCATATACAGCAAGATTCCAAGTCTACTTGCAGTAATCATCATCATTACACTCAAATGAACCAACATAGAGGAAAAAGCTGATGTTACCAAATTAATTAGGCTTTAGTCTTTCAGGCTTTATACCCATCTGAGCTCCATGTAAATACTTCAATTTCAATACCTGAAAATAAGATGCGAGTACTGCAGCTTGGCACATAAGAATGAGGCAAAGACAATTGCATAATGAGAAACAGTAAGCCATTGTTTCAGAAAAGTCAACATTTTAATGCTATTAAATATAATGAGTGTAAATATGACAAAAAGGTAGTAAATTTGTCAAACATAGGTTCTCTTTATTTCTGCTAATTAGCTATTATTTAACAGAACCTGTCCCCACTTTCACTTAAAAACACAAACTTCACTTCGATGTCTAACCGCATGCGAAGCAACTGAGCAAAACAACTGTCTTACAAACTAAAACACTAACCATGCTATACTGCACAACTTCCTGTACGACTAGTTGTAAGTGCAAGTTCAAGATTCAGGAAAATGATCTCAATTTTGTACAGTTCAATGTGTGATACAAAACAGTGTTATTATAACTGTGTTATTCTCACATATTATCAAACCGATAATGGTAAATGCTGTCATACAGTTAAAGGACAGTCTCAACTGCTTCCTAAGAACAAAGAACAGTAAACAAAAAAAAAAAAGAAAAAAAAAGAAAAAAAAAGTTTATTGTGGAGATAAGCTTTTCAGGTTTCACATTTGTTCTTCTATAGCGTAACAAGCACTCATAAAAACAACTATACAGAAACCTCCCAATAAATCTGCAGCCACAGCTTCTCTCAGTTATTTGTTGTTGCATTGTGCCTTTTATTATTGACTAATGTTTAGTCGATAGAGTTTCCACATTGTGAACATGTATCCATTAAACTTTCTGTGCCTAAAGTGACGTCTTCCAATGTACTGTTTTGTCTATTCTGGAGTCAAAAAGGCCAAAATGTTCAGTCTGTGGGATTCTTAGAGTCAGAACATGAAGCATTCGGGTAGAAAATTATCATTGTTATTCAAAACTAAACAAAACATGCAGGTTACATTTTCTTTAATGTTTCAATGGCATTGTTAGCATTTTTTGAATCGTCTAAATATTATTAATACTGATGGAAAATAGATGAACAGATGCTGTAAACAGCAATGTTTGCACTGTAGGATCTAATATCAATAGATTATGATTTTGTAACTTTTAGTCATTTGTGATAACATCCTAACCTGTGATAAGTATACAAAAAGGGGAGCCATTTTTACTTAAAAAACAAAAACAAAACAGGTCCGTTTTCTCTTTTAAGACGACTACATTTACATGCCAAACCAACTGAAACAGTACTGTAATGAGAAGGAAATGTGGCAAATTTACATATACAGGCTGATAATGAGACCTGCAAATTAGTCTAACGCTCCTGATGTGTTTCAATCTTCAACTATTGCAACATTTCTTAAAAATGAACACAAACATTTACTGTTAAGGCTGACTGCCTACTGTGTGCAGCGTTACCAGAGGCTCTTTAAAATGTCACAGTCAAGATTTACTGGGCCTGGACAATGAGTGAAATGCTGGCCAGAGAAGAGATAACAACAGCTGCATTAACACCACCTTATTGTTGGATTAGTCTAACAAATGTTGTGGGACCAAAGCAAAACAATCATTTTTGAAAACAAATAGAAATGTGCTCTGTTTTACTGACCCTCCTCCACAAGTCTGACCATGGTAGTTAAGACTGCAAGCACAAATTCTGGTCTCTACATGACTCAGGCCCTCCAATCTCAATCCAAAATGACAAATACAATTGTGAGAAATTAACCACAAACAGGCCTGGCAATGTCCCCGAAAATCATCTGCATGTGCGCTAACCTCTATAGTCAAAATGTGATCCATGTAAAACCCTGAAGGAAACTCTACCTGTATACCGTGCACCAAATAAAAATCACTGATCGAAAACAGGTTGTGGTGCAGTGTTTACTTCCTTTTTCAAACATTGTCTGAACCGTTTGTACATGGGAAAGGGTTAAAAGAGAATAATGAAACAAAGAAACAGGGCTCTCAAATAAGAGCCAATCTATAATCTCTGAATTGTATACACCATTTGCACACACAATTTGCAGACAAAAAATAAAACTCCAGGATCTCTCTCTTCACAAATAGACATTAATAACAGTTTTGTTTTTTTTTGTTTTTAAAAAAAAAACACATTAAAATTACAAACTTATAAATTTGTCCTGGTAGAAAACCCAGCTCAAGAGCCCAGTTTCCATCACTTCAAGGATTTAAGATTATTTATTGGTCTGCCTGAGCCACATTTTGATCAAAACATTCCAGAATAAACTGCTGGTGCTGACTTATAATTGTGAAATGTAAATCATAGTTTAGACAGCACAAATAGATCTCGAATATCAATCCAACTACTATCAGCAGCTAATCTTTGCTCACATTTACCCCACTGGCTTCTTTTGTTTACATGAGCTGTGCATTTCAGCCATTTACCCAGCAAACACTGAAAGCAGTCACCCCACCCATCCGCTTTTGATGACAATTCAATCCCTTGTACTCATACCCAACGGGTTAAAGTGTGCAAAATAAGCTTTTTTTTCTCCTTTTTTTCATGCTTCCTGATTTCTGCTTTAGACGCATGCACACATGTTAAAACATTTCCACCCATGTCAAGGACCTTGCAAAAAATAAATATATATTTTATCTTTTTAAGTTGACATAGAGAATACCTGGAAAAAATTACGTCAGGCATATTTAAAAAAAAGAAAGAAAGAAAAAAAATCAGTTCAATCTACCCTTTTAACGCATGGACACACCCTTGAATAAAATATATGCCCACTACTGTCACATGTCTCAGAAATAAGGTCAATGGGACATTATTTTTGCATTATGTTAGCTCTAAGATATTTAAGGGGGGGAAAGCCATTTTATTGTCAGTATTTCCTTACAGACTTTGATATTTGACCCCTGAGACGTTAGAGAGGTGTAGATTACGCCAGGCTAATCGTCCAATTAGAATTATTATTAAAAAATAGCCCTGGATTTGCTTCCATAATAGCGAAATAAAGATTAGCCAGCAAGTATAAAACTATCTGGTTAATAAACTAACGCTAGTAGCAGTCGAGAATAACCGTAATTTGAGTGGATAAAGTTGATAAAACTACGATGAAAGAGAGAAACAGTGTCCCCCACTGAGTGCCGTGTTTCTACGACCCTTTTCTCCATAAACAGTTGGCCACCGAGCACGTACGTTAGCCAGCGTGAGATGTCAGAAAACTGCGGCTTTAAACGGGCCCCGACTGATGCTAGTCAGGTTAATTCACCCTGTCTAAATCCGTCAAATCCTGCTCAGATACTTGGACTTTACATTTAACCAAGTGCGCAGAAATGGTTGTTAAATTATTAGTAGGTCAAGTCTAGGCGAGCCATTTCCGTGCGCAGACTCCAGGAAGCACTTCATTCTGCGCTAACGTAAACAATTTGCATCATATTTTGCGTACAGGCAAACTTTTGCGTTTGAATTATTTTTTTATAGCGCTCTTTAAGTTGGGCGACCCTCTATCATGAATCCAGGCTGGTTTGTTTTTACGACTAAGCCCGACCAGGACACAGGTTTCCTCTTGAATGGCATGTGTCTGAGAGCTTCCCATTGCCGTTACAAACACAACACAGTCCAGCTCGGGCTAGCTCACTATTCTTACTCGCAGGCGCAATCCGCCATGTTGAAACCTGTCTTAAAAACACAACTTTGCCTTCTAAATTAGCCACAGCGGCAGAGGCCAGCACACCGTGCAAACACCACGAATAATTGTAAAAAATAAAAGAATTACTCACCGGCGGTGGTCGGATCTTGCAGATACCAGTTTTCTCTGCAATTGGTCGTATTTTGTTGATGTACGCAAAAGGGTCGGCAAATTCCTCCCAGCTGGGCTCAAAAACAGGGCACTCGGGAGGAGGAATGAACTCATTCACCTGCGGCTGAGTCATCGTTGCATCTTCGTTATGACTCCAGCTGAAATATTTTTTAAAAAAAAGGGGGGTTCCAAGCCGTCTGTGCTTGCTTTGATCTCCAGTCTTTCAGTTCATGTCCACTCTCCACTCATTGAACTCAAAGACGAATTATCTAGTTGGAGACGAGCTCTGACAGCGAGGGGAAGTACACGTCCGCTTCGACAAATAGACACCCACGAATTATTTAGGCTAACGTCATTTTTGCGCCGTTTTCGTGCGCAAACATGCACTTTTGCTACCGAGATAGAAGTAAAAAACGGACTGTGTCTAAACTGACATTTTATTACACCAATTTAAGGTGTGCTTTCGTAACACAAAGGACTTACATGGCTGCAAATCTGTGGTAAGATGGAGTAACTTTATTTCAGTTTTCACAGCGTTTTTAAAAATACACTGTAGTTAATACTTTAGTAGCGAACAGTTTAGGACTATATAGCTTATTGGCTCAGTGGTTTCCTCACAGATGATTGCTCCCTTGTTTGGTGCGTTTGGTTATCTCACCCTGTGGTGAGACAATGCTCCTGTTCTCCCCTTCTCAAATAAAGATAGAAGCCTCACTCCGCCCGGCTAAGGCGAAAGACTAGCAGACATTACCCGGTGCTTACTAATCGAACTCACCTTGAAGATCTTTGCGCGCTGACCGGCACTTTGTTTTTAAATGGTCTAGAGAAGCTCGTTGATTGGCAGAGAGGAGTCATATGTTGATAGTTCAGCCGTTTGTGTTTTTAAAATAAACATTTTCATTTGTTTGACGCCAAATTTATAATAACAATAATAATTATACGATATATTATTTTTATGCTATCGATAGCTTGTTGGGTGTGCTACAATTGCTTTAAACATCTAACTTCACAAAGAGTAGCCTTTGGCTCTGAAAGGCTACTCTTTGTGCCAAAAACTGACCACCACCACCCAAAAAACAATAACAACAAAGTTTTTTTTTTCTTCAGTTTTTGGCATATTTGTCACACTTGCATGCTTCAGATCAACAAAAACAAATCTTAGTGATAGTCAAAGATAACCTGTGTAAATACAAAATGTAGTTTTTAAATGATTGTTTCATTTATTAAGAGAGAAAGGCTATCTTAACTTGGGGGACTATGTGGAAAAGTAATTGCTCTCTAAACCCAATAATTGGGTTTGGCAATAATCTTTCATTTTGTCTCACTCTTCTTTTCAGCCACATTGGAAGGTTTTCCAGGATTAAAAAAATATGAACAAATAATTTTTTCATTGTATTTTTGTGATCATTATTGACCTAAAGCATAGGTGTCAAACTCTGGCCCGCGGGCCAAATTTGGCCCGCAGCCTAATTACATTTGGCCCGCGAAGCCATACCAAATGACTATTAGAGCTGGCCTACTGGTATTATACAGCTAATATATATATTGTTTAGTATAAAGCTTTGCTTGTTCCATATTCAGTTTTTCAGCAAAACGTGTTCGAGTCCATCAGAAGAGATTCATTCTCATATCTGGAGGAAGATTTTTTTTTTCAATAAATATTAATGTTAGCCTGCGACTTTGTTCCAGATTTGAATTTTGGCCCACTGTGTATTTGAGTTTGACAACCCTGACCTAAAGGAATAGAAAATATGAACAAATAATTTTTTCATTGTATTTTTCTTGGTGAGGCAGTCAAAAGGGTTAAGCTCTGTACCCAAAGGAGAATGTCAAGCCCTGAAACTCGAACTAACTCAAGTTACTCAATAGGACAATCATCCGAAACACACCAGCGAGTCCACCTCTGAATTGGACCTCTTTGACTACCCCCCCCCCAAAAAAAAAAAGGTTTTGGGGTAGTTAAAGAGGTCTTGAAGCCGATTGAAATGCTTTGTCATGATCTTAAACAGGCCGTTAAGTCACGGTACCACCATCATGTTTGACTGTTGTTATGAAATGCTATGTTAGTTTTACACCAGATGTAACAGGACTCAAACCATCAGTCCACAGAATATTATCCCAAAAGTCTTGGTATTTTGGCAAATATGAGACAAGACTTTGTCCTGTTTATTTTCAGCAGTGTTTGAAAAAGGAAAAAAAAAAAAAAATGGAGGATGCCATTTTTGACCAGTCTCTTTCTTATTGTTGAATCATGAACTCTGACCAAAGCTGAGGGAAGTGAAGCCTGCGGTTCTTTAAATGTTGTTCTGGGTTCTCTTGTGACTTCCTGGAGAAGTCATTAATGCGCTCTTGGAGTAATTTTGGTAGGCCGGTCACCCCTGGAAAGGTTCAACAGTGTCCCAAGTTTTCTTCTGTTTGTGGATAATGGCTTTCATTGTAGTTCACTGGAGTTCCAAAGCCTTAGGAAATTGCTTTATAACCCTTTCCAGACTGAGATGTCACTGACTTAGTTTCTCAGTTGCTTCTTTAGATCGTGGAATGATTCATTGCTGTTTGAGATAATTTAGCCTACTTCACTCTGTCAGACAGGTTCTATTTAAGCGATTTCAGGGAGTAGTCAGGCATGGGTGAGGCTAGTGAAAATGAACTGTTTTCTAAAAATTGTGGTTATTAACTGTTAATTCATGATTTAACAAGAGGGGCAGTTCCTTTTCCACACAGGACCAGGCATGTTTGAATAGCTTTTCCCCCTTAATGAATAAAATATTTTAAAAACTGGACTTTGCCTTTATTTCGGTTATTTTTCTCTCATATTAAAATTTGTTTGATGATCTGAAACATGTGTGACAAATACGCAAAAAAGAATAAGAACTCAGGAAGCAGGCAAATACTGTTTTTCTCAGCACTGTATAGAGCTGATTTGAATGTCCCTGTTTTCTGTTTCGCCTAAACTTCCTGTTGGACGGTAAACTGGCAGGTGTTTTTTAATGTATGCTCACTCTTAATAAAAACTGCTGTTAGCACTGGATATTTTCTTCCCTTCTGTCCCAAGCAAGTGAAGAACTTTACGTCATTCTGGTACCTTTGAACTCATAATGACATAGTAATACATAATTTATACAGCGGTAGTCTTCAGAACACAAATCTTTTCATTCTTCACAAACCCACATCCACCACACAAGCTATTTCAACTAATACCACCCCTGAAACTCACATGGTGGGACTCATCTTACTAGGTGTGAGCATCTGGAACCACATCACAAAGAAAATGTGCTGGCAGCTATAAAATCAGGACCCTTAGTGATGAACAGTAGACCTCTCATAGCGTGAACCACAGAACATAAATTATTACAGAGAAACTGGAGACAGTTGGGTTGAACAAAATTATATTCAGAACTATAAAATCTACAACTTAAAACTTTGCTTTGCAAGGAGGATCAGACTGGATGCAAATGTAATAAATGCTTCCAACACCATATCGATAATGCAGACTTGCTCACATATTAACACCTCGTTTGTGGATTTAAATGAATAATGTACAAAACTGAATTTCAGATGGCAAGTAACTTAGCATTTCCAGTTTTACTTGTTTTTGGGACCAGAAGTCCAAAACTGTGAAATACACTAAAACCTACATGCAGTCATGTGATGGAAAAAATGTATTTGCAGCACTTTGTGTTGACTTATGAAAAGCAAAGTACACTCTTACAGTTTCCAGATGTATTAAGAGAGTAAATATTTGTCAGGTGCTGCCAAATAAATGTGTGTGCACTTATTTAAAAGCAGAAGTTTTGGCAGTTTGCTATTCTGGAGCATTCAGTCAAGACTGAGAAACTAAAATTCCAAAAGCTACATCTCAGACATTACAGGCCTCAGTTATCATGTTAAATGTTAAGGTTCATGATAGTACAATTAGAAAAAGCCTGAGCAAGTGTGGCTTGTTTGAAAGGCCTTCCATGTGAGAGCCTATTCTCTCTACAAAAACATGGCAGCACAGCTTAGGTTCGCAAAGTTTCATCTGAGCAAATCATAAGAATTTGTGAACAATGTCCTTTAGACAGACAAGACCAAAGTGGAGATATTTGACCATAATGACCAGCACCACATCTGGAGAAAACAAAAGCACAGCCTATCAGCACAAGTAGCTCATATCAACTGTTAGACATGGTGGTGGAAGGATCATGATTTGGGCTTGATTTGTAACCACAGGACTCAGGCATCTTGTAGTCGACCATGAACTCCTTTGTATACCAAAGTATTCTCAAGCTTGGCCGACACTGGGGCAACACGACAATGAGCAATAGCACAACAGCAAATTTACAGCAGAATGGCTGAAAAAGAAAAGAAAAGAATCAAGGTATTGCGATTGTCCAGTCAGTCCAGAACTCAACCTGATTAAATGCTGTGATGGGAACTGTGAGAGCTGTGCATGAATGAATGCCTGTAAACCACAATGAACTGAATTAACACTATAAAGAAGATTGGGACAAAATTCCTCGATGTGAGACACTGACAAAGTCAGACCGAAAAAGATTCCTTAAAGTTGTTGCTGCTAAAGGTGCTTCTACAAGCTACTGAATCATCAGTGTACTTTTCCCAGGACTGTCATAGGATAAACTGAGTGATTACCTGCATTTTTGTGCTCCATAATGTTTCAGTGTTCAACTGGCATCTTTTAACTGATTATAAAAGAATATGCTAAAATAAAGGATGAAACCAAATTTTCTTTCAGGAGGAAGCTGCAAAAGACTGCATTCAACATCAATTTCCTAAAAACCTTTTTTATTAGAACAAGATGGTGAAACTTGTCAACATGAAACATGAGAATGAACACAACACAGTCCTGTCACCGTTAAAGACATACACACCAGTATCTGTAAGCATGTGTGGTGGATGAAGTTGGGGTCACCTCTGGGAGTAAATCCATGAACCGATGCTCTGCCTGCCAACACATGATTTTCAAGTTCTCGTGCACTCACTTACATATGCACTCAAACTATGCGTGGTTCACCCTGTCCAAAGCAATGTAGAAACTTTTCTTGTCATCCAAACAGTGCCAGCCGATTGGTCCAATCTCGCAGTCTGCACAGATGAGGTACTTGATCCTCCCCACGTCGTTAGTGAAGCCTACATTCTCAAAAGTGTACATGTCATCCACGAACCAGTGGGCAGTCAGTGTGTCACCGTCCACTGAGGCCTCTGTGCTGCTGAGGCCACTCTTTTTCCGCATGGATGGCAGGAACAGCTGGTGGCAGAAAACACAGGAACAGATGATTTAAAAAACAAAACAAAAAAAACTTGTGAAACAGCACAAAATTAGGAGTGAAACAGGGTAAGCATGAAGGGGTTTGTGTCAGCCTCCAGCTCAGATTTAAGTTTCTCTCATCTGTTGAGCACAAATACAGCTCATCTTGAAGAAACAGAGTTAAATCCCTGATTTTCTACTTTGCATTTCAGCGTAAATAGGATGTTTTTCTTTGCATAGAATTAGCCGAGTATGAAAATTTTTTAATAAAAACCTCCAGCACCTGCAGTTGTATTCTGCTCTTCAAAGAGTCAGCATATCCTAAATATCCATGTGCCTTTTGCTCACACATCTGCAGAGCCAAGTCTGTCTTTAGTAACTAAGGCCTAAAGAATACATCTGTTTCCTTTCTTAATTCAGTAGCAGCACCTGCAGTATATTTACTGAAAAGCACCCTGAAGAATCAGTAATTTCATTAATTTATTTATTTATAAAGCACGTTTAATAACAACAGGGAGCTGACCAAAGTGCTGTACAGAGTAACAGGTAAACAATGACATTGACAACAACGACAGGTAAGAAAATTAAAGGAAAATTAAGATAAAAGAATTGGTAACTCTCATGCAGTTTCGAAAGTCAGAGTAAAAAAATATGTTTTAAGATGCGATTTAAAAAGTAACAGTTGGGGCCTTTATAATGTGGAGAGGTAGATCATTCCACATTTTCGGTGCCACAACCGCAAATACCCGATCTCCTCTATGAACCATCCTAGACTTATGTAAGGTAAGGAGCAGGTGATCGCTTGATCGAAGGGCTCTAGAGGGCGTATAAAGCTGCAATAGGTCAGACAAATAGTCTGGTGCCTGGCCAATTAGCACTTTATAAGTCAAAAGTAAGATTTTGAATTTAATTCTAAAACGCACTGGAAGCCAATGAAGGGAAGCAAGCACCGGAGTAATATGTTGGTGTTTCTTCACACGAGTCAAAAGGCGAGCTGCAGCATTCTGTACAAGTTGGAGCCGGGCCAAGCTGGACTGACTGACACCCACATATAGTGAATTGCAGTAATCCAGTTGAGATAAAACAAACGCATGAATTGCTCGTTCCAAATTTCTAAAAGATAAAAAAAGATCTCACTTTGGATAGGAGCCTTAATTTAAAAAAGGACCGCTGGACAACTGAATTAATTTGTTTCTCAAATGTAAGTTTGCTATCCAAGAAAACCCCCCAGGGTTTTTACATGCGTTTTAACAGCACATGTTAGGTTGCATAAGTCCAGATCTGGGGCATTGAAATAACAGCTCGGTCCAAAAATAATTACCTCAGTTTTATCCTCATTGAAGGTAAGAAAATTTGAGGCTATCCAGGTTTTAACTTCGTCAAGACATTTGACTAGCGATTCCATGGGCGTGGAGGTGTTTCTATTAAACCGAAGATAAATCTGGGTGTCGTCGGCATATGAGTGAAAGCAAATGTTATGCTTCCTAAAGATTAGGCCTATGGGCAACATGTAGATTGAAAAAAAGAATTGGGCCTAATACGGAACCCTGCGGGACACCACAAGTAAAAGGAGCTGGAGAAGAAATAAAATCATCAAGGCTCACGGAAAAAGTCCTCTCGGAGAGGTACGGCCTAAACCATTCCAAGGGGATACCTTTGATACCACATTGCTCCAAACGGGAGTTCAGAATGATGTGGTCAACAGTATCAAAGGCTGCAGTTAAGTCTAGGAGCAGGAGCACAGCTGGGTCTCCTGAGTCAGTGATTAATAAAATATCATTAAGTATTTTTAGGAGGGCAGTTTCTGTGCTGTGGTGGGTTTTGAAGCCCGACTGGAACTTCTCAAAAATATTATGACTATTTAGAAAGGTTTGTAGCTGCTCAAATACAATCCTTTCTAAAAATTTTGACAGAAACGGAAGCTTGGAAACAGGTCTAAAATTAGCAAGAACTACAGTACCGTAATGACTTTGGTGTTTACAATCATTGGTCATTTTTTATTAGGTACATCTGTTCAATCGCTCATTAATACAAATAGCTAATCAACCAATCACATGTACCTGGCAGCAGACAACCTGCTGAAGTTTAAACTGAGCATAAGAATGCAGAAGAGAATCTGAACGCACAACACCTACCGATCTTCTGATTGTGGCTTACAGCAGGATAACACTCAATGTACGGTAACAGCTCAAATGAACTCAAACTGATTTCTTAAACATAAAAATGAATTTGCTGTACTCAAATCATCTCCACTGTCATTGGATCTCCCAAAAAGCACCTTTGGGATGTGGTGGAACAGGAGTCACATCATGGATCTGCAGCCAACAAATCTGCAGCAACTGTGTGATGTTTTCATGTCAATATGGACCCAAATCTCATGAGGAATTTTTCCACCTTGTTGAATCTCTGCCACAAAGAATTAATGCAGTCCTAAAGACAAAAACTGGTCGAACCTGGTCCTAGCAAGTTGTACCTAATAAAATGACCAGTGAGTGCATATCTGCCTCTGATTGGTTTGTTTCAGCAGCACTTTGGTTTGGCGTTATTATCCTTTGAAGCACACAGGAACTCACTGATATTAAAACGATCAATGTCAAAAGAGACTGAATGCATGCGCCATACCTCCTTCTCCGCTAACACGGCCGTACCGGGGCAGAGCACCTTGGACCCGCAGCGTTGACACAGCACAGACTTGCTGTTTTTGCCGTCATCAGAAACCAGGCTGGATCGGTCCGTGCTTTCTTTCGATTCCTGATCCATGTCGATCCCCAAAGAAGAGCAGGTTTACTCGGACGAACGAGCACAAAGAGGCTCAGGGGAGACTTCCACCAAGAAAACCAGGCTGGTCCAAGAGATCTCCGTTAACTGTAACGGTTAAGGAGATGATGTTAACTAAAGTGCGATCTTAAACAAACAAACAAAAAAAAAGAATAAAGGGAGGGAACGAACAGAAAGGGTGCACCGGAATTACGAGCCGTGCGGAAGTCCCTAATCCTAATTCATTTTTCTTTACGTTCCAAATACAGGTCACACATATTCCTAAACCACAGCTTAAAAAATACATTTAAAAAGATAATTTTAACCTAATGCAGTCCAACGGGATGACCTGTATCTTCATGTGCGCTAACTCCGGATCTGACACTGACAGACATAAAGCTACAGAGCAGAGACATATGTTTTAGACACATGCATTTTAAATTAAGTCAAATAACGCGTACCTATATGCTGCAGAAGATGCTCTGAACAAAACTGCATGAGACAAGCAAGCTAGCCCAAGCTAGGCAAACAATCTGGGTCTCTGTGTGCCAACCAGTAAATGCTCCCGTGTTGAAACACGGAGCTGTGACTTGGTTCCCAGTTAGATTTTATTTTATGTTGTTTTTTTCTTCACTGTTTACCTAACCAACCAACCAACCAACCAACCAACCAACAAACAAACAAACAAACAAAATCAGCTTAGTTTAGGTTACTTTCCGTACGAAGAAGTATTAGGACCACATTAAAAAATAGTGTCCATTTTAAATATTAAAGTCAAGATTTTGAGATTAAACTCGAAATAGCAAACAAACAAACACGAACTGTAGAGATTCCATTTGTCATTTTAAGCCAAACAGCTGCCACGGCTCCTATGCCCTCTACAAAACGTGTAGATGAGTTAGTGAAACAAAATGATCAGTTGTCTTATCGTGTCCTGTGTTACAACATACAGGACGTGATCATCGAGTCCAAAGCGGGTGGATTATGGCTATCCTTGCATCTGACCATTGCCAGCCATTTCATTTTCTATAAATCCGGCCACCAGATGCAGCTTTCTGCTTTCTCTCTTCAGTTTCTTTATACTTACCGCCACAATTTCCTTGTAACTAAAACCGAATCCGAAGTAAGATTTCACTATCCCATCTACACAAGGCATTTTGTAGAGGGTATAACAGCCGTGGCAGTTTGTCTTAAAACAAAAACTGTAATCTCCACATTTTGACTTTATTTTCAAAATGATACTCCTTCATATGTATACCAGAGCCTACTTGAGTATTGAATATTAGGAAAATCAGTACAGGTATTATAATAAAGCCTCATCAGTTATCATAACAAATTAACAAGTATCTGCTTGCCCAAGTTAGTTTTCCCCAAAAGTTCCCCAAATCATTTCACTTAGTTTTTATTTTAGTTAACTATAATAACCTTGTTTCCAATGTGTGGGCCGCGATCTTGCAAGTGAGCCGTCAGAGGTAATTTCCTGTATAAATAATTCAATTGCCTGAAATCCCTCTCACCATGTGTGTTGCCCTGTGGTAGGACAAACAGACTGAGATGGAGCTACTTTACGAATACCTTAACACTGAACCTCAATAGACACTGACTTCAACCACCTCCACCTTCTCTTTCTGCAATCATTTCTCTGGTGTATAATATCACAGCTAATGATCAATATCTTCAAATGATTCGAATTCTCTTTGCAATATTGCCTATTTTTAGCTAAGTCACGATGATGTACATGCAGTTTCATGCTGCTCCTTAACATGAATGCTTTTTGTTACCACATTATTACCATCTCATGTAGTACTTTTGTAGATCTTATGTAGTACTTAGTACTATAACTTTAAAAAAAAAAAACTATGGGATAAGATGCACTCATATATGCTGAATCAAATGACAATCCTTATGAAATAAATTTTATAAGATCAGATGAGGATAAAATCCTTTGGCTCTCAAATTTACCTTAGGAATCCCAATGGAGTTTTGACTTGTGTTTTGAAATGCAGTTTAAAATTGTCATGAAATGTTAACATTGTAAAAAGAAACTGAACTAGTCAAGCCACAGGGTTTAAAAAATACAATCAGAACACAAAAATAATATTCTGTTATTACAGGTGTATTTTTCTTTGAGTCAGTGCTGCAGTATAATTATAGCTAGCAAATGATGGATAAAATAAAAAAGAGGGTTACATATAAAATATTTGTAGGAGTACTATAAAGTAAACAAATTACGTCTACTAAGTATCCCTGCTGACATGCAGCTGACCTGAGAAAAAGAACTAATATTTTAGGCTCCTGCGTAGTACAATATCGCACCCGCACCCCCCCCCCCCCCCAAAAAAAAACAAAACATGTCAAACTGCATATACTTTATAGCTAAACATTTATCACCTTCAGTAAGTTTGAGGCTTCATTTGTGAATTAAAAATATTAAGTGTGTTCAGGAGTGCAGTTTTGCTAACACAGCAGTTTACATTTAATTTGTACCACTGACGACATGATACAATCAAATTATGTTTGAACAAACATCAAACCACAAAGGAAAGCACTGAAACATGGTACAGATTATATTCTCGACATAACTGAGAAGAAGTAGACCATGAATGCGTTTGTCTTCATTTTTTAAACTGGTGATGTGTCATTTGAATTTTCAAGTCATACATTCCTGTGACTGATGCTGAACCTGCTGAATGTATGTTAATGTAATCAGCTGCTTGTAGTCCCTGAACCTTTAAAATGTACACTGGAGAAAACTGGACACCACATTTTCACGTGTGGAAAAGAATTTATTACAATAATTTTCCAAGATTACCATTAATAAATATTTAGGTTTACATTTCTGTGAAATGTATGATTTATCACTTTCTACACAGGACATTACACAAAGTCAAGAATACACATTGTTTTAGTCTTTGTAATAAAGCTTGAATAAGTTCATCTAGAAAAAGGAGTCTTAAATTGAAGTTCATACAACCTATCAATGGAAGTGTAAGTGTAATGCAAATCCAGTAATGATTCGATTGGGAGAAGAAGAAAAACAAAAATTGTTATTTTTTATATATATATATATATATATATATATATATATATATATATATATATATATATATATATATGGCAAGGAAAAACAAGAAAAATCAACATCTGGAAATCCTTGATACTCCCTTGACTCTTAAGATAGGCCATTTTATTTAAAAACATTTCCATTGGCCTAAGGCACAGGAATACTAAAACTTTATACAGAGCATGTTTCCTCATATGGATTCTAAGTTTTTTAATTTAATAATGTACGCTAAGGTGTATTTGATATTTATACCTCTCATTTCATTTGAGATCTAGCACAAAAGAAAAACCTCTGACAAAAACGCAATTGAACCAATCCATATCTGTACATTGTGCGTAGCCCAGGAACTAACTCTAGAAATTAATCCATGAAGTGCTGGGTGACTGATAAATAATGACTGGGTAGTTCTTGTCACCTCAATGTTTCAAGCATCTTAGTTTAACCTGAACTAAGCTGATTTATTTTTATACAGCAGCTACAAACTCTTAGGGCTTTTCTGTGCCATTAAATGATTTGAAAATGATCCATTTGGGATTTTTCTTGATTTAAATGACGCAACAGAAGCAGAAAAGAAACATCCAACCCTGTGTGGATCTGATTAGCTTTAATCCATGTGTTATTCAGACACTTACTGTGCGTAGCTCTTATTTATGGGGCCTAAGCTCTAAGCTTTATTCAAAAATTATTTATCCGTTTGCTGAGCAGGGAGTCTCCACATGAACAAATGAGCTGTGGATGAGCTGGAGTTAGCCAAGAGGCAGTTTTCCTCCTCCAGGCATATGGTTCAAAGTCACCCTAAAACCACACAAGAACGTAACACTTAAGCTTTGACCGGGCTTTCAGATAAACTTGTGGTTTATTGCTGAGTGGGCTTATGTAACAGATAAATGAATATGTGCCGGTACACACACCAAAACAGACAAACAAAAACAAAAAACAAGTGCTGACAACCATGCCGAAAACTAGATGCTCCCAACCAGCTAAGCTGTCTTCAGTTGCTCTACACCAAACTCTTGCTGGACAGCACATTCATCTACTAGCTTCCATGGAAAATAGGAAAGGAATGGTTTACAGTATGTGCCTTCTTCTACAGCACAAATTGGTGATAAATGACAAAGTGGCTGGGGTACTAGTAAGCTGCAGTTTCAGGAATACATGACTTTTTTTGGGCTAAAATCCCACCTTTATCTTAGCTGAAAATGCAGATTTTAAGCTTAATAACAATTTTATTAACAAGTAGCGCCTGTTTCCACCATGGTACATTGGCTAGTTAATGCTACTTTATTGAAGCAAAAAGGAGCCAAAGCAGAAAGATCACAAAAAACCCAAACAAGATGTTAAAAAACATCAGAAGTATAGAAGGAGGAATAAGTGACTGTTTTGAATTCCAGCAGCATTTTGTGTTTGTGTGTGTGTGTGAGAGAGAGAAAGAGGGGGCTATAGAGAAAAGTTTAAGTCACAGTCAAGCCTCTCAGAGCAGAGAGTCATCTGTGCATCCTCCCTCGAGGCCGTATCGGAACTCCTGCAGGTTGGAAACGCCATAGAAATGGATGAACGCTGCTGCCACGACCAGAACATGAAAAATCTGATGAGAATGGAACTGACAGAAAGAAAGATGTGCATATTAGCAGCATTTATTATCATTTGCTTGGTATTTAAACAAACTACCAAAGATACATCCAGAGGCTACTGCTGAGTATAACTGTTCCTTTAGTCACTCACTCCCTTCTAAACCTACAATAGACTGTAAATACTGAGCTTTGAACTTGCTCAGACCACTACTGACTGCGTGCATGTTTGAGGGAGGAAAAACTTACCCAGATGTCGCACTTGCCAGGGAAAAAGCGTTCAGGGATCCTGGCTGCGTACAGACCAGCGCCAGTGATATACATGGCCCCCATCAGGTAGAACCAACCCATCTGGCCGACTGTGGTTGCCTTAACAAAGCCCTCCTCAATGGTGAAGTGCATGGTGGGAACAATGCCACTTAGTCCGAGACCCATGAAGACGCCTAGAAACATGGATTGCAGTTACGTGTTATTAGTTTCCTGAAAATATCCCCACTGCTCAGAAGAGGAATAAATGGAGGTGTGATAAAACTGCAACCAAAACAAACTGCTGCAAGTGTAAACAGTGTGTATGTTCTTTTACTGGCGCCCACCTGCTCTTGTAGGTCTGTGCCGAGGTGTAGAGAATCGGTCCCACTGGGCGACAATGATGGCGGCAATGCCGAGGATACATACAATGGTGAGGTAGATAAGGCGAGGCTGAGGGGAACAATAGAATGAGTAGTACAGCCAGGGCACGAAGGAGCCCATGATTAGGAGGGCGATCCCCGAGTAGTCAAGCCTGAGGAGAGAAAATGAGTGTTTGTATAGAAGACCTACAACAGAAATATCAAACTCATTTTACACTGCCGACCACATACAGCCCACTTTGATCTTAAGTGGAACGCACCAGTTTCACTCCTCTTTCTGTCGGTTTAGAAAGTTTTGAAATATTTTAATATTAAAAAAAAGTGCAAGTTCAGAAATGCCTCTAAGTTTTTCTAGATGAGAACGAAATGCTGCTTTGGTCTTAAATTGTAACAAATAAATCTGTAAAATTACAGAAAAAGTTCTGTTAGCTCACTGTGCAGACTGTCCTGCAATAATAAAACAGATAATTTTTGTTAACTGAGAGAATGTCCTCTTTTTTTCCTTTTACGGTGAACCCAATGTAAAAAAACAAAAAACAAAAAATCCCCAAACAAACCCTCAAACAAAATCATACATTTTGTTAGTAGACAGTGAAAAAACAGGAACTTTCTGTCATTTAATTGTTTATCTATTACTTAGTTACTTTGGTGTAGTATGAATGGATATAGTGGAGGTCTTTATCAGTAGGAAAGGATGTAAAACCTGTGAAAATACAGTTAAAAGTCTAAAATGCATTCTGTGCTTCACATTTTTCAAAGCCATCAGGTGGGCTAGATTGGAGTCTTTTGCGGACTGATTCTGGGCCCCAGGCCTTAAGCTGCAACACCCATAATCTAGAAGAAGCAAAAACTAAAAACTTTTTCATGTTTCTGAAAAAGGAAAACAACAGAACTTTGTTTCCAGGTCTATTCAAAACATATTGTTGAAATATGATAACTGCCATGTAAACATGAGCTGTGGGTATATTAAGTATAGTGATGCTTCAAGTCTGCCACAATAAATACTCTGCATCTTTAACCACAGATCAATAAAAGCACTGACAAACTCTGGGGTCAGGTTCTTGTTAAATGACCCTTGGAACATGGACAAAAAGGGTTGGCATCAAATAACTAGCTCCCCCTGTTCTTACAGTAATATGTGTGTGTGTGTGTGTGTGTGTGTGTGTGTGTGTGTGTGTGTGTGTGTGTGTATATATATATCAGTTAAACATCCAAACAGAAACATGTTTTAAAATAAATACTAAAGTCACTTGATGATTAAACAAAAACTATAGAGGATTTAGCATAGCGTTATAAATATTTAATCAATATTACACAACACTCAAGGCGACAAGTACGAGTTGCATGTGTGATTTGAAGATGCGACTGAACTTTAACAGCCTCCATAAACAAATGAAATTTTATTTAGTCTGACAGAAATTAATCGTTCATGATGTGCAAAGCACCATTTGACAGTGTGAGGCCTTACTTGGAGAATGTGCGAGACACTTTCTCAGAGTGGCAGTAGACCGTATGAAAAAGCCAGGAGAAGCTGAGGCAAAGCACAGCACCCAGGAAGAACATCCCAAACACAACCTTCTCTTGCAGTGGGGCCATAAAATACATGTTGGGCCGCAGCATGGTTAATGTGCCCAGACATAGGAATAAGATCAGCCCTGAGAAAGACAAAACAGGCAGGAAATATGCAGAATGACTCAGATGAAAATATTTTTGACCATAATGAAAATTTTTATCTGCTGCTAATCAGTTTGTAACA
Organism: Rhamphochromis sp. 'chilingali'; assembly: GCF_963969265.1. Lineage (NCBI taxonomy): Eukaryota > Metazoa > Chordata > Actinopteri > Cichliformes > Cichlidae > Rhamphochromis > Rhamphochromis sp. 'chilingali'. The sequence goes on from NC_137936.1 coordinate 16,810,644, forward strand.
CTCACCTAACAGGTGAGTCCAGATGTTTCCTGTTTCAGTGTGAATTCTGAAGATGCTTCCGAAACAGGCCCGGAAGGATGGCATGGGTGGTCGATGTCCGTGCAGGAGGTAATCATTGTCCTTCAGCCACTCTGGCAGGACATGAAAAGGGATTACTCTCCAGCGCCCCTCCCAGACCTGAAAAACAAGAATAACTTTTGCTCAGAGAGGCATAAATTCTGAGTTTATTGTGAGGGTCTTCAAATAAAACACACAGAAAAATGAAAAACAATACAGGAGTTATATTCAGCATGTTAAAGATTGTGTATGAATTAAAAACAAAAAAACAAAAACCAAATATGGAAACATGTCTGAGAGTTTGAAGGCAAAATTAAACAGACCAATATTATAAAAAAAAATAAAAAAAAAACTCTGTAAATGTGTTGTTACAGAACTGTGACCTAGATATGAAAGACATTTTTCAGTACAAAAAAAGAAGTGCTCATCATTGCTCTTGTGTGGACTACTTACTTAATGAACACAGTTTCTTGTGATTTATTAAGAACACTGACATATTCTTAATAAGCCAATTCATTAGTCTTTTTCCCTCAACGAGTTCTGTTTAAGCATTAAAAGACAATTTTGGTTTTTTTGTTTTACCTTATGTACAAACTCCTCCATCTTCTCCATAGCATGGTGAGCCTGTAGCGGTAAGGTCAGAACCTCACCCACCTCATCATCCTCCTCTTCCTCATCAGCAAGCATTGCGGCTCCCTTTAAAGAGGTTATGACACTACTGAAGTTACAGAGAAATAACAGCTTCTTTCTTTGTTGCTTATTCTGAAACAGTCCTACCTCAGAATGGACACTTTTGGATACTCCCTGCCGTGCCCCTCCCTCTTCCAGCAATGGCCCCAGCTCCATCAGCTCAACATCTGGGACCTGGCAGTCCTCAGAGATCCGGCAGTCTGCATCACTGGCAGACCCGTTTCGGCCTGACATAGGGAGACTGCCTGATGATCCACTCACAGTCGATGTATTCTGCTTCAGATGGTATACTTGAATTTCCTCCTGGGGGGCACCAGAATTGCAATCAGCTTTACAATCTAAGTATGTCAACACCTTCATGTAGTCTGACTCCAGTTCTCTTCAGTCCTCGAAACACTCAGTGATTAAAACTACACAACTAAAGACTGCAACAAAAATAATAAACTAATAAAAGAAAAGTAAAAACAACCACAATTAAATAACGAATATCTATGATAAGACTGATATTACGTTATCTACAGACAAAAATGCCTCACAATGCAAATGAGCTAGAATTAATTATGAGATGATAACTGTGGAGGCAAGAGGCCAACAGTATTATTGGCTGATATCTCTGTTGTACAGGATAAAAGACTCATTTCGAAGCACCCAGAGCACAACCGGAAGAAATAAAAATGAACTGCTTTGTCCACGACTTGAATTCGGAATATTTAAAAGAACTAAACAAAGAAAATCAGGATATGTTGTGTTTTGTATTTAGAACCTGACAAGTATGTCAACTAATATGGAGCTCTAGACCAGGGATGTCACCTAAAACCTGGTCTGAAAGGGGATCAGCTTTAAGTAACTGAGAACACAAAAGCAGAGCCTGCCAGTAAGGAGAAAAGAGGTGACTGACTTTAACCTACATATTTAAATAAGCAGGATTTGAATGTAACATGTTAAGTTTACATTTATCAAATGAAGGGTATATCCTATGAACGCTGACGCTGATGTTAAACACTTTTCTTTTTTTTGTGCCTGCAGTAAAATAAAGCCATCAGTCCAATTTGCTTCAATTGACCTCATTTGTAAGTGAAGTTTCTCTTTCCATGTTACTGTGTCACTATTAGTAAGCTGCTATATTATATTACTATAAAACATTTAGTATAAATAGTCTGCATTGCCTTGCTTCAGGTTTATGCCTAACTGAGAATAAGCCTTTGTAGAAAAACAAAGTGAACAATGAACGCAATCTGTCTGTGATGCCTTGTTTTTTGATTAAAGTTTAACGGTTATTTCTGCACTTCTGATAAACAAAATGTCCTGTGCTTCAGGAAATGAGCCCCGCTTAACAAAACTGGTTAGAAAAAAATCACTTTATTACAGATAAATGCTGCTGATTTCCTACTTTCACTCTAAATGAAACCTCTTAAGAGGTTCTCAATAACTCATCTATGCCATAAACCCATCTACTTGTCATTTCATAGGGCTTCAACAGCTCAATAATTAGCACTCACGAAGAAATTAATACGTCTAGTACTTCTAAGAAAACAAAGGACATTAATGTGAGCTTCGCATGAAACCCCTGTGTTACTGACCAAAAAAATAACAACAAGGAAACAAAAGAAGTAGCTAAACTTGTTTAGCTGTACGTCTCCGGACAAGTACAGCACGACGGCAATTCTTATTTCAGACAGGATAACGATTTATGTAACCCTAATACTGACTGCATACATAACACATTTAACCATTTTACTGTTTAGCCCAGGCTCCCAGACGGATGTTGATTAACGTTAGCACAGCGTCAGACGAAACAGGGACAACAAAATGTAAACAACACCAAAATACAGAGGATTTGATACAAATTCTCAGTATCAGTACGCTTTCTTACACTTTTTAAAGAGTAAAGCATTAATTGTAACCTTCTCCGACAACGCTTATAATGAGCTGGTCTGAGGTGCTATAATATCAGGTTGCTAACGTTTCCTTTAAGCTAGCGCCGAGCTGTCGCTGAGGAGGGGACAATTTTCAGAGAATTAACTTAATAATAAAAGTATTTACGAATTCATCAGTCTGAAGTATTATCTAGAAGCTTTACTGTCCCAAGATTCTTTATGACAAGTTCATTTAAAGCAGAAAAGTTACCTGGCAGGGTAGCCTTCAAACCAGGAAGGTGAATTATTTACCGACAAGAAACACAATTCTTTCCGGAAGTTGAAATCTCTTTTGTAAGCCGAATCCAGTTCTCCTTCCAAAATAAAAGCATCCATTCGAATGTCGAGAACAAGTCAGACGTCTTCATGAAGTCAGAAAAGGTTTTTAAATTATTAATTTTAGTCAGTGCAATTCCAAAATGACTTAAACAATGTAAAAATATTGTTTTTAAATGTAAATGTTTACAAATGTAAAACAGACAATAGTGCAGACCCCCAGCCCATTACACAATAACTGGTAGGACTGATATGATACATAGGCGAATGCGTAGTGTTGGAATCTTTGCATTGGCGATTTACATTTCTGTAGATGTCTTGGGCATTTACCCAATATATCTGTAAATGATGTTCATCGACTTGTCGATATTTTTGCACAAAATAAGTCCCGATGTCCTGATGCGGTCTGCTGCCATAACAGTCAAGAAAATGTTTTTATATGCTCCTGTTGTTGCATATAGCTCTTTTATTGCAATTTTTTATACTTGTCTACTTGTCTTTTTTAAAATCTAATTTTATCCCACGTCGTCCGTTGACAGTCACCAAACGTGATTTTGTTGCATTTTTTTAAAATTACAAATAAATAATCTTAATCTTAAATCTAAATGATATCAAAATTAATTTACTATCGTGTATAACTATTACACTTTCGTTTCTTCTAATTAGCTTTTGTTTTGAGTTTAGCCATTTATTCGTTTCAGCAATAATTTAACTCTTTATAATTATTCCACTTTGGAAGGATTTTATTATTGTTTGTACAACACTTTTTGAAGTGTTGTGTCAAACACTAAATATAAGGACATTTCTGTATAATTTGTGTGTACAATATTGGTCAGTATCTATTTTTATTTCAATTAACCAAAATTGTAATTTTCAGTTATTGCATCTACAGTAGCAATTTAAAAATCCTAACGTTGCCTCGTTTACCAGTTATCATGTCCACAAATGTGGGTGTCCACGCCGCCTGCCAGGCGGTGATGATAATAACCCATCAGCCTTTTATGACAGAGGGATTAAAAGTAGACTTGTGCAGCTTTTTGGAAACACTAAGAATATACATGGTAATATTTTTTTTTTTTTACCATCTCAGATATAAAACACCTGCTGTTATGGGTAATGTCTCAAATATTAATGCAAAATTTTCTATTTACAGTTTATCAAATTGGGTTTCTCCCTTCAATGTTAATAATAATTAATGTTAATAGTAATTAATAGTAACTGGTATTCAGATCAATGCTTAACCTGTAAATATTAAAGTGTCCAAAAAACAAAGAAAAACAAAAACATTCCACTCACATTAATGAGGATGTCTTTAATCATAAATGACTAAGTAGTGTGTTACTTCATCTCACACCGTTTTCTGTATTTGTGAAGTTTATATAAAAATTCTAGCATCAGCACATTTACTCTAAATGTAAAACCAAAACACTTAACTTCATAATTAATATTTTGTTAGCTCCTCTTCTTATTTCTCAGTCATATTTTGTATGATCGTATGCCATCCTTGCTCTTTCAAAGGTAAATGGCACAAAAGGCACATGATCAGTTGTGTCCGAGGACGACCAGAGAGTGTGATAGTGAGCCAGCATCTTGAAAATTAATAATTCAAGCAACGATATGGCCATAATTGCGTACATTTACATCAATTTTTTTTCTACCTTGACATGTCAGAATGTCTTCAGGAAGTATTTGTATTACAAAGATTCCGTCACAACACACAATATAAGCTAATTAAACTCAACAATACTCAAACAATAATCTTTATTTATCTCCACAGGGAAAACACTTTCACAGATTTCTTTTTAAAACAGCAACATAACACAATAACTCCACTTAAACTACTGTAAATGATAAATAAAAAAGACAGTAAAAAAAGAGACACAAAGGGTAACATGATTGTGGTCTGTTTTTCTTTTTGTAAACTAGACACCTGATTCGTTTTGCAAACTCTGGTCCATATTTTATTTAATTTCAAGTCTGACTTTTCACAGGTCCAGTGGTGCAAATCACAATAAATTAAGATAAATAGATTACTGTGAGAGACCAGTCAGTGTGTATCTGTAGCTGAATTCGCTCTACATGACTCGGATTCTCAAATATCTATTATTTGAAGTTTGTTTGGTTGAGAGTGGTGGGCTTGGAGTGTTTGTGTCTACCTCAGTGTCAAACTATTACTGCTGCTAACAGAAAGGTTAGTGAGCTGCTCTCTCAGACGCAGGTAAAGGCACGGATAAGTTCAAAACATTACAATTTGGCACACTAATAGCTGCCAAGCCTCAAGCCTCTGCTCAATTTGCCACCATCCCACATGGATGAGTTAGTGTCTAGTTTCAACTAGCTGATTAAGTCTGTTAATTCAAGTCAAATGTTTCTGTAGCTGTGCCAGTTGTAACAAGTATAACACTGAGACAAATTTGCCTGCATAAGTATGTGATAAAGAGGTCAAACCTGGGATCTTGAAATAAAGCAGCACAAGTTCAGTAAAACTGTGACTTCATTAATCTCAGGCATCATGATAAAAAAAAAAACAACAACAACCCAAACACACAATTAAAGGATGTGTTGCTAATTTACATTATTTTGACGGTAGACTCCTTTCCTTCATACAGGTAGAATGAAAATGAGTATATTAGTTTTCCAACTAGCAAACAGCAGAAACTTAGTTTCTCTGTCTGGGGGTACATTTCTCAAAATGATTAATTATTTGGTTTGTTTTAAGCTAGAGATAACCACATCTATGTTACATTAAGGCCGTGCTAACACGTGTATTTTCTTGTTTTAAATACATTTATACATCATGTCCACATTACTGCATTTAAGGCACCATAAAGCATTATTTTTTTTAACCCTGTTTAATTCTGCATGTTATAGATGCAGGACGCACATCCATTGTGTTTTAAAACAAAAACATGTTAGTGTGGATCTAAAGTACCTAAGGTAGTTCAATACCAATCTGGCATTATCAATTCATCCCAGATTCATTTCTAATACAACTTTACATCTGACTACACTATGCACATTTTGGTAGCTGATTCTTTGTAGGATCTCATGTCATCTCTTCCTCCATTTTTCATTTTGTTCGATTGCTTCAGATGTGAAGGAATGATAAGAAACCTGCAAGGTTTAATCAATGGATTGACCTAAATTTAGCTGGCTGCTTCATTAATAGTGATTCACTGGCATTCAGATCAATGCTTAACCTATAAATATTAAAATGGCCAAAAAACAAAGAAAATCAAACAAACACTGCACTCACATTTCTGAGGATGTCTGATTTATGGTAACCTGGAAACTATAGTTAGTGCTGTGCCATGTAACATTGTTTTGTAAGACGCTCCAATTTTTTACTCCAGGATAACAAAAACTTTCATGAGAAGTCCTTTTAGAAATAAAAAATTCCTCTATATCAATTTTCTATCTCACTTTGGTATAATGGGAAAATATGCTGCCTTTACATTAACAGAGTTAAGTTTGGCATCCAAGTTTCTTCTCTTTATACTTGGCTGTAAAAGTGAGAGGCGTCCTCTCCAAACCAGCGGCCTTGAGCACCCTCTACAGCTCTGTGGAGAGTTCCTCTCTGAATAACCTGGAAATGATCAACAGAAAGAAAAGATGAACATGTTGAGACGTACGTACAGCAGTGAAAAGCAGCGTATTCTCCCTGTCGCAGCAACACAAAGTAATTGTTCACTTTCACTTCAAACAGCTGCCAGCATTTAAAAACTGAGACAGGTGAACAGTGTTACTGTGTCAGATCATCACAATGCAAACATTTTGTCTGTATCATATCAGCATTTACGTATTGTTCAATTTCTCACCTACTTATGACTCTATTAAAGAAAGCAGAATGAAATGCTTTGAAAACAAGAATAAGCTTAGCTCATTTACCTGCTCATGGTACTGCTGAGTTTGGTAGCAGGGCGACTCTCCGACAAACACGTTTTTCATCCGCACTGCTCCCTGTCTGTCAAGGGAACGAGACCTGGGCGCTCTTTGCTGACTGCGTCTGTGCCACGACTTTAGCTGTTCGTTCACTGCTTGTCGTGGGAGACCATTAGCGTGGCAGTGTGGATGGTCCCAATTTGCTGGCGGGGTGATTCTAATATCAGGAGCAAAAGGCCTCTGTACTCGCTGGTGAGGTACTGCAGTGTCTTTATATCTATAATCATATCTATTCGAGGAACAAGGAGCTTGCTGGGGGAAATAGCTCCGTGGTATATCCATCTCATTGTAGATCAGTTCTTCATTGTAATAGGCTTTTGGAATACCAGGACTGGGCTGCTGCCGGGGATTACGGTAAAAGCCAGCATGCGGGAAAGCTTGAGGTCCATAGCTGCCAACTGGGCTGGGGAGCAGGAATGCAGATGGAAATTGTTTGGGCAAATCACCGGTCAATTCCCGACACGGGGAGCTATTGTAAGAAGGAAACGAGTTTTCAGAGTTGCTGTCCTCAGAGCTAGCATGGCTTCTGTAGTTCAGTGTAGGAGATGGAGTCTCTGGTAAAGTTATTGAGTATTCGGTCAGCCGCCTCCTCGGGCCTCGGGGGCGACCACGCTCCTTTTCAAATGCAGAGTCAGGAGAGGACAGCCTGTGCAAACCACAATAATTATAATAATAATAATAATAATAATGGATACTTTATTGATCCCCATGGGGAAATTACTTGTTTTTCTCTGCATTTGACCCATTCACTCTGTGAAGCAGTGGGCAGCCCACTAAGCAGGCGCCCGGGGAGCAGTGTGTAGGGACGGTACCTTGCTCAGGGGTACCTCAGGGTAGCCGTTAAGTGGATTCGAACCGCCGACCTTCCGATCATGGGGCGACCACTTTACCTACTGAGCTATCCCTGCCCCAACAAACACAATAACAAAGCTACTTTGCAAAGAAACTGCGTGAGGCTTAAATAACTTTAACTATATTCTTAAATAATCCATTCTGTAAAGGAGCACCACACAGGGTGCAATTTCAACATGCAGATGTGTGTGAGGTATAGCTACCTGAGGGAGAGCTGTCTGTGCACTCGCATCTCTGGGGTGGAGGGTGTACTGTTTGACTGGGTGCGACTCAGCTTTAGATGGGAAAGTTGAACAGGCAGAGCCAACTGTGCTAAACAAGCTTCCAAGGGTGGCAAAGACTCAGGTTTGGCTGGGCTGCTGAACACACAACATAGGAGAGTAATTAATTAATATAACAATATATCTTATGAATGGTTAATGTGGGTACTACATGAAGGGTGGACAGTGTGGACATATACACGCACACACACTTTGATAAATGCATTTTGACATGTCAAACATTGAGTGATTTAATACTGTGGCAAACAGCAATTGTTCCTTTTAGAAATGAAAACAAATAGAAGAATACACATTATCAGGGGCAGGAGTTTCTATATATAATTATGTAAAGAGTTACAGTTGGCTCTGCACACTGACTGCTGCAAAAACAAATGGCAGTATTGACATGTTCTATTTAATTCAGAGCATTAATGGTTGTAGTGAAAACAAGGTTACTTTTTAAAAATGGCTTCTCTAAAGTAGATGAAGATGACCTGTTTTGAAGTAAAGGAATTTCTTACACTGTTAACGTGTTAATTAACAGTTTCCTTTTAGATTTTAGAAGTGAAAGGATGTTTTTTTGTTTTTTTAAATCTCATTTGGTCGTCGGGTTCTTTGGAAAAAATCCAACTGGATTCCTTCCAAAGAATCCAACGTTCGTTTACATAACATCACAAATCATAATTTGTGTTTCCAATTCCAATCCTCACAACTTGATAAACAGGAAAGGAGTTATAATGGATAGCCTGGGTTACCTCATCTTGACGGACGAGTGCGACTTCTTGCTCTTCTGGTAGGGCTGGTCAAGACTTGACTCGGTCCATGGGGAGTGCTCGATGGGAGGAAGGTCATACGCTGGCCTCGAGGTAAAGCTCAAGTCAACGCTTGGATGGGGAGAGTGACTCAGGTTCAGCTGCAGGGACTGCGGAGTCACACATGGAGAAATGTAGGCGCCATCCACGCAAGACTGCGTGGACAGAGGGAGCAGCTGGGGAGGATCCGTCTCTGCTGGATAAGGGAGTCCTGAAGAAGGCTGTGAAGACTGACTTGTGACTTCTAGGAAAAAACAGAACAAACCCCCCCCACAAATGATGCGCATGGTAAAGAATTTTGCATGGATAACATTTATTGTCACCACAGACTCTCTACCTTTGTGAATGACACTATTTAGGAAACATTTGAATTCTCGTGAAGTTTCTGTGGTTAACTAGTCATCTAATAAACTCTGTGAGGGTTTTAAACCAAAGAAAATGAAAGAAGGAAAAAAGTGCTTTCAAAGAAATAAGCAAAAACCTTACCTTCATCTTGCACAACAGAATCAGATAGAGAGCTGTCATCAGATGTGCCAAGATCTAAAAAAAACAAAACCGAAAGACACTCAGTATTAAAATTAAACATTTCTATGAAGAGCCGTTATGATTTGAATTGTCACCTTACCTTGTTGCGTAACACTGAGGGCAGGGAGTGGTGATGATCGGCCATGCTCCAGTCGAAGGCTGAAGGCCGTCTCTTGTAGATGCTCGAGTTTCTTCTCCTCTCTTTTGCACTGCTGCAGGCGGCTCTTCCTCACAGACTTGCTCAAGTTTTCCTCTTCACAGAGCTTCCGTGCAGCTTCATATATCTTCATCTGAAGCGCTAGAGAAGCGTCGACTGAACTCAATTTTGAATCCTGCAAAGGTTACGGCAGTTTAGCAGAGAGACAGACAACAACAAGAGGACACTATTCCATTGTGCAGTCTCCAAATTTGGCTTATACCTCTGCTCCTCGAGGGATTTTGAGTTCGTCAAGTTTAAACGCAGCTCCAACGCGGCGGTGAACCTGCGGGGCCTTCTCTCCTGGCTGCAGAGGATAATCTTCTGACAGCCGGCCCGTCAGCTCCTAAACAATATGTAACTAATTAAAATCCAAATGTCCCTAAAGCAACATCTCAGCATGAATGAAAGTTTATTTTTATAAGGATACACAGAAGCTTGGTTAAATGGTCAATCAAAACAAGGCTTCTTTTAAAAATCAACACCGATAAATCTCTTCAGTTTTGTTCCTGGCAGTTTTTTTTTCCCCATTCAGTTTACTCAACCATCTCCATGTTGTAGTTCTGAAATGGTGTACAAGTATCTACCTCTTATCTCTTTACATGTTCAGACTTATAGGTGCAGAGACGTGGTTGCACAATTTTGCATTTGCAGAGATTTTCTTTCACAACACATTCTTTGGGTTTCACTTTCCCACTGTATTAAGTACCCGTGTCTTCACTGAACCCAGAGAAAAGCAAAGCACTGTTTCCGATTTCATTAAAGATCAGACAAAAGAGGCTCGTACTTTGAGTTACTCAAAGTCAACCGCCTTTACAGACAGACAAAATCTCACGTGTAGCCAATGAGCTTACTTATTCTTTTGTCACCGAGTTCTGGGAGAGGTATCATGACTCTCATTAGTTCGCCTAGAGCATGTCCCAACAGGACTGCCTTGCCCAAGTGTCAGCAGGAAAGAATGATCTGGCCTGGGATTTTACCCCGGAGCACCCATGCACGTCATGAACATGCCTGAATCTGTGTGTCCAGTTGGGAAATTTCTAGATTTCATTTCATAGAAAAGAGAAAAGACTTAACATGAAAAATAACGACGTGAAAAAATAACGACGTGAAAAAAAGTCTCATGCTGGATCCAAACTGAGGCTGAAACTGCTTAAAAGTCTTTAACAGCTATAATGCATTCATACACTACAGCCACATTACATGGACTGATTTCTCTCCACGGTCTATCTGAAAGGAAATGGGATAACAGAACAGGTACGATGGATAACGGAGATAACCTTGAAAATGCATTAGTTAGAATTGGTGTTGGCCTTATTCCTTTTAAATGGCCTAAAAGGAAAAGAGAGAATAGCTGAGATGACGTCTCAGTCTCACTGCGGCACTGAACTATTTTGAATGACTCACTTTTGAAATCGGCTAAAATTTCATATCTTTTCCTGTGATTTGAAAATTCTCTGTGATGGACTGGAGACCTGACCAGAGTGTACCAGATCTTGTTTACTTCAACTCACAAAAAAAAAAAAAAAAAAAAAAAAAAAAAAAATAATCAAACCTTTACTGTCATTCAATCTCCTGGAACTTTTAGTTCACACTTTAATATTCTCCTGCCTTGATTATTGCAATTCACTTTTCAATTTTGCATCTCTCAGTCCTTCATAGATTATTTCCAACTGGTGCAAAATATAGCAGCTAGGCTGCTAACAAAAACTAGCTGTGATCCTCTAACCAGGGTCTCCTAACTGCCCGTCGCTCTGGTTTTAAAACCAGAGGTGATTGTTGATCAGTTCCAGCTCATCTGCAACCATGTATTAGATAAGTGATTAAAAAGGATGGAAGGGTTGATTTGGAAATGGAGCATGTAAAAACTGCAACCTATGACTGTCCTGTGATTTCGCATTAGCGTCCCATCCTCAGTCACTTTGCATTCATACATATTTGTGCATCCACTTGTGCTACCAATATTGTCATTAAACAAACACGAAATGTCCCTCCTGCAGGTCACTTAACACGAAAACATAACAAGAAAACTGCCCCACCACTTTAATCCTTCATAAACGGAGGCTGAATCATCTGCAGTGTGCTTCCAGTGTGAGCAAAAGCTGTACTTGTGACAGCTTGCTTAATTTCCTAACAATTGTCTTTACTTTGTGTAGATCTACTTAAACCATTAAGACTTTAATGAAGAGATGAATTAGATGTGACTCATTTGTTCTGTGACATGTTTCATTGTGATATGCAGCCTCGCCAGGTTTTAAACGGTTGATCTGTGGATGACCAGTGGAGTAAGCGTTACTTACAGCTTCTCGGATGCACAGTTTCCTCAGCTCATGTATGCACATCTCTAACTTCTCTTGGAGCTCCTGGTGTTTGATCTTTATGGCCCGTGTGTGTGTGGTCACATCCTTTGTGTGGGTTGTTGGGCTGTCAGACCCTGCAATAGCAAAGGAGCATATGAACAAATCTGAGATGATGTGACATTCATGTATTTCTTTATTTAAATACATAATAAATACAAAATATATTATATTTGATGCATGTGTTTTTGGGACCTCAGCATCATCGATGTGATTTTTCCCCCCCAGAAAAATCTGAGATATATTTAATTTCTTTTTTTTTTTTTTTTTAGAAAAATGTGTTAAAAGGTTCAATAAACACTCCACTTTCAAAGAAAAATAATTTTCTGTCAGTTACTTGATGGTTAAGACTTTACAAGGTAAAGCAAAAGCTTAAATCTCCAATGACACTTAAATCCAAAAGAAAAAAAAGTAATTAAAAGCACCTGTGACAACTGTAACTTAAGCAGAAACTCAGTGATGATTGTCATTGTGTATCAGCAAGATGACAGAAACACTACCAAGAACACCCGAGAAAAATGAGATTTGAAATCTTAGACCGAGATTTGAAATCTTAACAGCGGTTACACAACATGTACAATAATTACACACATATGCAGGGAGAGGAATAGTAAACTTCAGAGCTAAAGAAACATCTAAGCATGCTACTGTCCAACTCCAATGGAGGTCAAACAGGGACAGCCATAAGATTCACAGCCTGATGAGTCAGCCTCCAACTTTTAAAACATCTTGAATTTAATTTCATAAAATGTGGTGGGCCTGTGACCCCAAAACGGAATAACAGCAGAAAATGAATGGATGGATGGATGGATGGATGGATGGCTAAAGAACTCAAATAAACCTGTCCAAATAAACTAAAGGAAAATAGATGAAAAGCAGTGAATCGTCTAAAACACACAATATTTAATTATTTTCACCTGATATTTGACATCACTCATAAAGGTAAATACAAAAAACAGTCAGCTCTTCTTAAAGATACCAAAGCACATACACGTTGCTGGTTCATTGGCTGAACCAAGACAAATTTGATTCGATTCCAAAGAAGAGTCCTGCAACAACTCCCGCCTTTGTGAAGCTTAACATGCTCAGTTTCTGTTGACATTGTGTTGCAGATGTGTGGTTTCAGCACTATCCTCATTTTGCTTCTGAAATGTGTTGTGCTAAAGTGACAACTCTGTGTGCACAAAAATGCCTGGATCTTAAAAGAAATTCACCACAAAAACAAGAAACTGATTAAAGACACTAAAAATCATTCAATGTCATACTTACAGAGAAGTCAGACTACTATGGAGATACAAATTCAATTGTACTCACATATTTTATCTGTACTGTGCCGTTTAAATCTAGTTTTTTTCCTGGTGTGTATATAAAAGGGTTGTTTATGATGTATACTTTTATGTCTGTAAATCTATTCAGTCATATCATTGAAGCAGATTAACAATGGAGGCCACTGAAACTAAAAGCAACAATAACAGTGGACAGAAGAACGAATCCTTTGTTTTATCTGCTGTTTTAATTAGTAACACTGAAGAAAAATAACCGTCAGCTTCTCTGTAACTATAAACAACGCGAGCGTTCGACTGGTGCTGTCTGTAGCCTTGGTGACTAATGCCATTAGGTCTCCGGCTTATGGGAGTGGTTTCAGGCATCATCCATTAAGCACCACATACCTTCAGAGATTATTAACAGAATCCCTGCAGGTACTGACAAACATATGAGGCGCGACAGGAGAAAAAAGAAAAGAAAAAAAGAGTGACAGCACTACAATAGGCTGAGAAATTCCTCTTCCTCACAGTCATAATCACCCTATTCTTTCTGGTGTGACATTTTTTCATTGTATAGAACAAAGATCATGCGGCTCAATTAGGGCGTGAGGAATTTCAGAGGGGCCACAGCAAATCAGCAGAAACTAATGTGTGTGCAAAAACAAAACAGCTAATGTTTGCCGTTAATTATATGATACTGTGAGGAAGATAACCAAAGTGGAGAGGCAACTTTACTGACACCCTGAAGTAAACTGTGGCAATCCTCCCCCCAAAAATGACAGAATACAAAGACCCGCATGTTTACCAGGGCTGAACTTAAAATGCCCAGTTGCGCCTTTGGGCAGGCAAATTGTTTAACCTCTTCCACCCTGCATTTGTGACCAACAAGCAACTCGCCCTGCTCTGCTATGATCAGTATGTGCGCTGCATTGTTGGACTTCATTCCTACTGCACCAAATTCATGAAAGCTGTAGCTGGATATTTATTAAAGTTGTTCAATAACAAAAATGTCTATTTACTCACTGTTACAAGATATTATTAGATCTTGACAAGTGAAAATGTTTTTACATATCATTATGTCCTCCTAAGGGGCATTACTCATATTTCAAAACTCACAAAGTTGTTTGAATTGACCCTAAAGTTATGGAACTGTAACAACTGAAATAAGATGCTTTCATGTGTAAATAAAACAAAAAAGTGGTTATAGAGTTAGGCAGACATAACCTCTTTTAGCTATTCCTCATCTCTGTTTACATCTCTGAATACAATGGCTACTACAAGCATACCGTCCAAATTTCTGACCCAAGTGTCAGCAGCGGTTGCATTGTGTAGGTTGTAGGCAGCAAAAGGTTTCCATGAATGGGAAGAATGAAAACTATGGTCTCTGCTGCACTGATTTCATCCTGTTGTTTGTTTAACTTGGTAGATAACATCTACCTGACCTTGAATGGGAAGGAATGACTTCTTAAAAGTGAAAAGTTAGTGGAGATTATTTTATCGAGAACATAACTGATTTTTCTGCTACCAGGGTATAAGTCCATGTTTGGATGAATTCTGTTATTTTCTAAAAGGATACTGTTTTGCTAAGTTAGCAGTGATCTCAAGAAATCATCGACACTGTTGCTTAAAAATACAATATACTTTAGGTTTTACTAAGAGTGACTTGAAAGCATGTGCTGTGATAAATTTATCTGGTTTGATGTGTTTGCTCAGTTTCAGCACTCGTTTACGGCAAAAGCAAGGCTTTACTGGGAAAAATGACTTTATGCTTTACAGGTCAGATGTGGGTTTCAATGCCTGTTTCAAATCGAAATAGTCTATTACCATTTTGATAATTGACACACTGCATGGGAAAAACCAAGCAAAGACGCAGATGAGAATCATTGCAATGATGCAATCAAGAACAACCGTACTTTCCAGTAGTTACAGTGTTGATCTTATTTTAACTGTCTGCAATACAGGGTGTATCAAAAGAATCTTCCAAAGTGCTTTAATTCTGCATCCGTTCACTGGTAATGATCGAAACACACCGTTAAAAAGAGGGGATTCATGGAGTTTGCATGGACATAGATTGACATAGATCCTGACCTTGTATGTCAAACAAAGTTTACTCCATCTTACTGCAAAGGTCCATTACCTTTGAAATCAGATGATTCTTTTTGCATTTCTCAATTACCCCCCCCCACAAAAAAAAGTAGTTTACTGCCGTATAAATTGCAAACGAAGCACTCTTGTGTTACAGGTCCTCGCCCAGCAAACTGGACATGAGGGGAACATCAGTGCTCAGTGTAGTCACACACATGTAGGAGTACGACCTGACTAGTTCATAGGTGTCAAACTCTGGCCCGCGGGCCAAATTTGGCCCGCAGCCTAATTACATTTGGCCCGCGAAGCCAAACCAAATTACTATTAGAGCTGGCCTACTGGTATTATACAGCTAATATATATATTGTTTAGTATTAAGCTTTGCTTGTTCCATATTCAGTTTTTCAGCAAAACGTGTTTGAGTCCATAAGAAAAGATTCATTCTTATATCTGGAGGAATAAATATATTTCAATAAATATTAACGTTAGCCCGCGACTTTGTTCCAGTTTTGAGTTTTGGCCCACTGTGTATTTGAGTTTGACACCCCTGGACTAGTTAGTCAGTTAGTGAGGCCGATGACTTTTCAGTCTTCAGCCTGTGGAAATAAAGCTGTGTGGATTGTAATTGACTGACAGTTTTGTATAGTTTTAAGTATTCGCATTGTTACTAAACCACAATATTTCAAAGAATGGACACGGTTTGACATCTTCAAGTAAAAAAAAAAAAAAAAAAAACAAGTGAAAAACTAAAAGACAGAACAACAAAGAGTCATTACTGAAATTAGTTTCTTTGTATGTTAGTTGTTTTGAAATGCGAGGAAACAAAAAAAAAGGTGAAGAAATTAAAAGTGGTCTTTCACATGGCTTTTTCATGCTGAGTTACAACTGTCATCTCTGTCTAGCACTTAACTCTACTTCCTACTTTCACATTAATGAAAGCATTTGAGGTTGTTAAAGTTGCCCAGTTTGTTCCTCCTGCCTGTAGCTGTTCTATACTGACACAGACTCAGGGGAACAGTTTGAAATCTCAACTCTATATCAAATGTAATGATCATATTGCAATGTGCAATGATTAGAGTGCATAGTTTTTTTTACTAAGCGTGCTATGACATTTAAAAATAAATAAATGCTGAAACACTGATTTTTTGTTTGTTTTTACCTGAATGAAGAATGATGCCGCTGTCAGTGTCGCTGATCTCCCCGTTCCCCTCCATGTCAGTAGATGGTCTTCCTGTTCCTGTTCTTCAGTGGAGGCAAAAGATAATGTCACATACCATGTCCTTCTGTTACGTAAGTAAGAATTTCATTTTCATTTAATTTAAAGTGACAGCCTCTTTTTTTCTTTTTCTTTTTAGTGTCATAGCCCTGAATTGGACAAAGCAAGTGTTGGCAAATTTGATACAGAATTTGGGAGTTTATTCACAAAGCCTGCGACCTAAGATAATCCAACAGCAAGGAGAAAAAACTGAGAATAATCCTAAATAACTAGACATTATGCTTCAAATAAAACCAATAGCGTAATTAAAAACAAACAAAAAACCTAAAACCAAGGAAAACATCATTAACACACAAGCTTCGCAAAGACCGCCCATTACGTAATCTGTGACCTGTTACTTAAGTGATTCAGGTGTGACTTGCCTCTTTGAACTCTTAGGTGTAGTCACAGTCTTCCACAGCACACGTTTGTGTAGCATGAGTACACATATGTGTTGTCAAGTCTAGGGTGTTTCCTGTGACGGCCTGTTTGTTAAGCTCTGATGTCATGATTGCCACTAACTCACTCCGTGTCATAGCTGGCTCACAATGCATGAGTTATAAATCCATCTGGTGGCAAATAAAAACTGGGAAGTTTAATAATTAACTGAGTGAACAGAGGAATGCCACTGTGGTTGCATTCCAGCACACAGGCTTGGTTAACTTCAGCTAAGACTAGAAAGCAAAGGAACAACTACCCAAGGTAAAGTCAGCTATGTCATACAAGAACCAGTTTAATGTTAGTCGATCTATTGGGTAAACACCAGGAAACATGCAGAGATCTTCAAAAATAATTAAATAAAAATAAAAGTATCCCATTATCTTATCCTATTCTAAAAATGACATAACCATGACATACATCCACAAACCTGTGACTGTTACCTCCACACCTCTGAATCACAGATAACTGCCAGGTGTTTTTGCACAGTTACAGCAAAACAGTAAAAAGCCACCTCATCACTGAGCACTGACATCTCAAACCAAGCAATTAAAATAAATAAATAAATAGACGCAGCCACACATCTTTGGCAGATACACCGACACAATCTTTAAAATCCATAGGTCAGGAGTGCCACCAAATTTCATGCGACTGTCTGGACCAACATAATCATACACAGTACACAACAGTTTTTTGTTTTTAACTACACTTGCATACTGTTAAAGTACATGCAAGTCAAAATGATAAATAAACCCACTTCTAATTGGGCCTCAAAACAGACCCCTTACTGGGAAGAAGATTTGCCAAGGATATCTCCATAATCCTAACACTGATTTAGCTGTTTGACTAATAAACAACGCTGCACAGCAGCAGGAACAGCTCGTTACATCCCTGAGAGAAGTGAACGAGACTAAAGCGATGTGTCACAATCTTATCAGTTTCTAGCCCAGAGATAACCAAGGAGGGAGCAACGAACACAGCATTCTCATTTTATACACATTAATGGTCCAAATCTGTGGAAATGGACTTAAATGATGCAGCAAAACTTTAAGATTTATAGCAAAGTATGCCAAAGACGCCCCTTTCAGAACCACTGGACTGATCAATCAATGTTCTTTCAATGAAGCCTTAACAGCCACCACTAATTCTATTAGCCCAAATAATGTCAGTACAAACAATTCAGTTACTGAAACAATTAGTCTGCTTTATTCTGAGACATTTTAATCAACGGTATGATTATTCAACGTTGATTTTCATTTCCAACAATACACCAAAGCATATCCTTTACATTAAAATCTGGGGAGTCCAGTTATATGCCTTGGAGCATTTTTGAGTTTTCCGTTTCCCACATGGCAAGTTGAAGTCAAGTTAAAATCCCCAGGAAATAATCTGCACTCATCTATCCTCCACGCATGGATGAAGTTGCATTCTCAGTTGCAAGCGAACTGAAACTTGTCAAGTGTTTACAGGTAGGCATTTGGTTTGGTGTGATTTACCTGCCGGTAAAACATCTTTTTCTTGTTTGTAATATTTTTTGAACAACTTTACATCCTTGAGGACAACTAATTAACAGTTTCAGTAAAAGAATTTCATTGTGTATAAGCATTCACATTAATAGTACAATTACAGATATTCTACATTAATCCAAGTTAACGCACATGGACGTTTGTAGGTTTTATGAAGAATGTCATTAGGACAAAAAAACAAAAAAACTTACTTTACTTCATGGAAAACTCAAAAATCCAACCAGTGAAAAGTGTCCAACAGAATTCCCAACTTGAACGGCGATACACAAAACCTGAGCCGCACAGAATCTGGGCAGGAGCGAGAGACTCACCGCTAAGAAAGCGCTGCTTGCTGAAGAGGTGTGGCCTCGGACAGCGAGGGCTGAACACTTGAGATGGTATCACATAACTCGACTCCTGTGTGAGCTTGAAACTGTGTCAACAACAATGACCAACACACCGAGAAATTACAAGTCACTTCATGCTCTTATCAGTCCACTTACAGATGGGTGGGGCCATCTTTGACTGAAACGTGCGTCTCATGACAAATGCAATATCGATTGGCCCCCTGACAATAACACTTTAATTCATTGATAAACAAATTGTTAAAAAAAAAAAAAAAAAAAAAGACGGTAGACTGTTATTAGCCAAAACAAAAAAGCAAAAAAATACTATTTTCATGCTCAAAAGATTGCAAATTTCTGTTCTCACATTTTATAGACCAAAAGATTAATTAGCACCAAAGTCATTGAAGAGATTAATCATGAGCTCATTATTTATTAGTAAGTTTATCTTTATCAGCAGCCGGATTGCAGCAGTCAAAGATCCTGGTTCACTGTGATTTGTTTAAGGGCTGGAAATTTGTTTGTGGGACAGAGCTCATATCTGGTTTAAATGACTCTATGACTTCATAACTGCATTTAAATGACTCGCTCACAGAGTTGGGCTTCTATTTTCTCACTATGATCATTATAAACTATTCCTAATAACTGTGAGAGTTTGAGGTAGTACAGACCAAAGATGAGAACACCAGAGTCAGTGCATGTTTACTGCCATCTCCTGGTTGATTAAAAGCAGAGAAAAAAAACAACAACACGCAATCATGAATTTTAAACTTTACTAGCATAGATTTTCGTGTGTCCCCTTAAACTTCCCCCACCTGTCTACCTACTTCCGGTCTACCCATGAGGCTTTTTTGCATCCACCTCTTTCTTCCTGCACTGAAAAGAGGGAAACAAATGGTACTGGCATAGTTCACGTGATTTACAGAGCACCTGCTTTGCATGGTTCACATTCATTCTGAATCTCAATATTCAGTTTGGCTTTCCAGGAATGTTGGTGCTCAGACACCCGCAAAAAGGTCCAGCAATTCCCAGACACTCGGGGATCAGATCTCAAATGACATGGCACCGAGAAAGCAGCAAGGTTTTGGTTCAGTGACTTCTACACTTAAGACTTCACACTGTGAGCACTACTCAACACATTTCACAGATACTAAGCCATGTCAGACTTTCAAGTTTGCCTTTGACTAGGTGGGTTTTTCTGCACTGAAGATTTCTGAGCAACTCAGACCCAGGAAAAATACCCTCCTCCCATTTAAATGCTTTTGCTCATTTAGGATTCATTTAATCAAGTATAATCTACATTTTTGTATATCAAATCATCAGAAATAACAGGAAAATGCATAGATTTCTATTTAAGAAATAAGTGGTAATTATCCTTTCACGTGGAAAACTGCATACACAAACAGACGATATTTGGTGTCTCCTTCAAAAACAAAAGCTAAATGATTTTTAAAACACAATTCTTCTTATTTCCTATCTTATTCATAGCCTTTTCCTTTTTTTTCTTAGGTCACGAGCAGTTGTCCAAGCATTTCACTACATATCGTACTGTGTATGACTGTGTACGTGACAAATAAAATTTGAATTAGAATTTGCAGTATCAAAAGGTTTAAGCCTATTAGGTAATGCAGCCTAATAGACTTCAAATGTTTTCTAAATGGGAATTTCAGGAAATCTAGTTTCTCATGTGGCTCAACTGATCAGACAGGTCTTTCTGACAGTTTGCCCATCCCATTTATTTTAAGGCTAAATAAATATGAGTTCAACAGCCTTTTTTATGGTTTATTATAGCACTAGATGTATTAGTTGTATGACTATATTAAGCTATATTAGATGCATTAGTTTGACCTAATAATAATGCAAATAAAGGTTGTAGTTGGGAACAGTGCTTACCACCTACTTCAGTCAGCTGAGATTTTGTCTTTTTCAAAGCGCACTCATAAACAGTATTAAACATGGGCATAGCTTCCAGGTCTGCAACGTAAAGGCAACATGGAATTCCCTTAAATATGTATTCATTTTAACTTCCACCAGTGACCTTGACTCCTATAGACATCTATGGGAAAACATCACCCCAACATCAGTAAACATATGAGTTTATGGGTTAAGTCACTAATTTCATGTCATACTGAATAAAGCACGAAGTTTAGTTTGAATAAATAACCCCCTGGCTATTTACTTACTGAGAAGCCAATAAGTGTGTGGTTTCTCATCGAATCGGCTTTCAAAACACCAAAATAGTGACATCATCATCTCGAGGCTTTAAAACAGGGCTTCAGAAACCACTGGTTGATGTCATAGAGGGTTAGCTTTTTACAATACTAGAATTACAAACTCGATACCGATACACAGGAAAACACTCGACACTCAACAGCATTTTCAATACCACGACAAAGATTTTGTTCCCCTTAAGCAAAAACAGAAGGAATGAACTGATATTTAGAAAGTGTTCATTTTTTAATGTTTAATTATCCAAATTATAAGTTAGATTGAACAAAATTAGTATTTAAGATTACATTTTAAAATTGGAAAACTTCATTAGAGATCATGAAGTTAAATATATTTTAGAACCTACTTAGAAAAAAAGGTACAGAAAACAACACAACACCTAACATTTAAAGTGTGGTGTTAGTTGTGTTATGTTCACTGTGAAAGACTGAACCACCGGCCACTGCCTGCATTTTAAAACTGACCTCACAGCTGGCTACAACAAAATAACAAACATTTTAATAAATTATTGTAAAGGAAAAAAAGTCAAAGTTAATCATCTTGTCCACATGTGCCTGCAGCCTGTCATCCACCGTTCACATTGCTCTGTTTCAGTCTGCATCTTTTTACATCCTCAGCTCCGCTCTTCAGGCATGAAACCTGTCTGATTCTGCTGTTCTGCTCTGGATTTCACTCTTTATTTCTACTTTGATTTCCTCGCTGCTCTGCACAGCAAGCAACCCTCCAGGTTCCCAATGACAACATGATGATAATGTCGCTATCGGGCAATTGCTAACAGTTAAATGGATAAAGTGTGCACAGGCCAGGTTAACATTTCTAATAACAGTTTAATACTTCACTGTTGTTGAAACAGAAGCTTTACTGATCACTGAAATTCCTGTGTCTGTCATCCAGCAGCAGTGAGGTGAAATTGTACAGCTGCAAATGGCGATCTTAATTGGATATTAATTTTAGTATCTATTAATATGAGGCTTTAGATTTTTTTTTTTTTTGGTCAAACCTACAGTGGGTACGCCCATCTTTTACTTTATATGTGTGCACCTCATTTCTTTATAGAAATGGCTTTTTCCCTATTGCATGTTTAGTTAAGATTTACTCACTTAACAACTGAAAATACACAATATTTAAGTCTCAAGGAAAATCAAAGATCAGTTATAAAGTTAAATGAATGCATCCATAGTTAATGAGTAAATAATGCCATGAGAATAATGATCAAATTAGTAGTGATGAAGCATCCCTACCTATTACCAGCGCCTGTTAGTACAATACAGCAGCACATTATACAAAAACAAAACAACAACAAAACAGCATCAAATCATATACAAGAAATTAATTCATATTTTTTTAAGTACTCGTGTAAAACGCTACTGTTAAATTCTAGGATTCTCACAGGTTTTCCAAGACCGTCTGAGCCCATATAATACCCCGCACTGATCTGGGAAACTACAGTTAAGAGGAACTGAGAGAAAGCTGTAAATGAGAAATGTTTAGCCACATTTTAACAACTAGTCAAAGATGCAATTATAGTGTAACATTTCACAGTCAGAAGCGCATTAGTCACATCGCAGCTGTCCACCAACAGTGTGTTTAAGTCCATCATGCTTGATGTGATGATTAGTAAAACTGTTTCCCACAAAGATACCAAACACACAGCATCCAGAGTTATGGTAGCCAGTTGGTGGATGTCATCATGGGTAGTTTATATAAACCAGAAGTCCCAGAGAGACAGAGAGCAGGCTTTGTAAAGGAAACATAGCAGCTGGCAAAACAAATTCTTTAAATATTCTTGAGTCCTTTTTATAAGTGCATGGGCTAGACCGCCGCTGCCAATGCAGAATTATTAAGTGCCAGTCCTCAATACTTTAAAACTTAAGACAAATGTGTGCCAGTGAAACACTTTTTAAGCTGCACTAATAAACCACAAACCCTAAAAAAAAAAGAAAATCAAAAAAATAAAACGCACAGGAAGAGAATCCTGTTTCAAACCTTCACACTTCTCACTGCCTGCAGCCAACTTAAGCTTCATGTTGGTTCAAACTCCAACAAACTAACGTACATGTGAGAAAAAACAAAACAAAACAAAAAACCCTAAACAAAACACTACATGCACACTTTGGCAGAAGAAAAGTCCCTGATTTGATCACTGAACAATTTGTTTATCACATGCAAACCAAGCATTAAAATTGTGGCCGAGAGGGAACAAGCCTAACACATTAAAAACTACAATTAAAAAGATGAGTATACAGTTATGGTTAAAGAGGGAAAAACGTATACCCTTAGCAGGTAAAAACAACCAGCAACAAATGACATATTACACAGTGTCATTATTTATTTAACAAAAACCAAATCAAAATTGAGAAGCAATGTGTGGAAAAACGAAGTTCAACCCACGATTCAGTAGCTGGCAGAAGCACCTTTAGTAGCAGTAACCTGAAATTACTTTTAGTTTCTTTATGACTATCAGTCTCTCACATCGTTGCGGAGGAATTTTAGCCCACTTTTCTTTGCAATCTTTACAACGTGGCTTCCGTTCATTGAGTCCCCCCCCCCCCACACTTATGTACAGCTCTCCTCACTCCAGGTCCTGCTAGATTAATTAAATTGGTTTGAAGTCTGGACTTTGATTGGACCACTGCAAAACCTTGATTCTTTTCTTTTTCAAACATTCTAACATAGATTTGCTGCTGTGTTGCTGCAATGCTCACCATGCTTCAGCTGTCAGACAGGTGGGCTCATAATTTACTCTAGAATACTTTGGTATAGAGAGGAGTTCATGGTCAACTTGGTGACTGCTAGACGCCTGGATTATTTGGAGTTATTTGGCAAAACAAGCCCAAATCATCACCCCTCCGCCACTGTGCTTGACAGCTAATGTCTAGTGGAGGTGTTTGTGGAGGTGTTTGTGAAAGTCAAAGTCCAGACTTCAACTCAATTGAACCGCTGTGGCGGAATACAAGAGAGCTGTATATAAATGGATCATTGCTAACCTCAATGGTGCGAGTCATACAGAAACCTGAAGTTACTTCAAGTTATCACTATTAAAGGTGTTTCTTCTGGTAAAGGTGGTTTTACCATGACAGTATATTCTGTTTCAGTTTTCTTTATCTCTTAAATCCCAGTGTTATATTATATTTACACCAAATACCAAACACGTTTTTTATGGCCTCACACATTTAGTAAATTTTACACTCATTCTCTAACACTCAACTAGGGGTGACTGACACATCAGGAAACTTTAAGGTTTTATGTGGGTTTAAACAATGCTGGGCGGCACAGCATGAGTTTGTAATTACTGCTGCACTGGAGGGTCAGTGAAGTAGTAGGGGTTAAGCCACTTCTGTCTTTTGCCCTTGGGTCAATGCTGAGGAATGTGTGACTGCGGTAAAATTTCAATCAAGTGAAATGAGAAACTAACCAATGGGACGACTGCACAGGAGATAACCTTTGCATGGATCGGAGCATAATAGCATCAAACTTGGGAGTATGCCTAGTATTAACAATTCTGTAAACTGTGTGCACATTTCAAAAAGCTTGCAAAAGTACTTCATTAGGCTTGCATTTTATGATCAGAC
The DNA here is from genome assembly GCF_963969265.1 of Rhamphochromis sp. 'chilingali'. Taxonomy (NCBI): domain Eukaryota; kingdom Metazoa; phylum Chordata; class Actinopteri; order Cichliformes; family Cichlidae; genus Rhamphochromis; species Rhamphochromis sp. 'chilingali'. The sequence continues at coordinate 16,835,220 of NC_137936.1, forward strand.
ATGTTTACTCTTCCAGTCAAAGAGGATGTTGCAATCCGACAACTTCTGTGTACAGTCAGGGATCTGTAGACAGTTTATGGTTCACCTTCAAGCTTGACTTCTCGTTTGCAAACAATTGACACACCAATATTTTTTTTAAACAGCTTTTTAAAGTAAATAAGTATCACATAAAAAATTAATTCACATTTTAAAAAAGAAGATAAACAGACTCCGTGATACTTAGTGTTTCAGGATCACTGGTTTATATACACACACACACACACACACACACACACACACACACTGAATACAAAAACAAATAAAAGTAAATCTAACTGAGAAAGGAGAGTGTGACTGTATCATCCACTCGCTCAGTCAGATGCACTGAGTTTGCTGGGCCTCATCTTTAGAGTTTCTCAAAGTTTAGGAACTTCTTCGCTTCAGTGGTCAGCTCTTCCCCAAAAATACTTTCACCCTCGGCTCACTGTTACCCAGCATTAAGTTAGGTTCAGCAGTTCTAAATAAACAACATGCTTCACAAAACTAGTTAAAGTAAGATAATAATTCTTAGCTTTCTTGCTCTTACCTTCGTAGCTAGTTAGCCTGCTAGCAGCATGCCTCATCTACATCCATACAATCTGCGCTCCATTGGCTCGCAGCCTCCCAGATTTGAGCTGGAAGTTTACTTTAGCTACAGTGAAAAAAAAGGAGTGGAAGAAAACAGAATCGAGTCCCAGCGTTACGTCAGTGTAGTCTAGCCGCTTGAATTAACAGGAAAACAACCATTAAGCTGAAGCTGAGTTCTCAAACCGCTAACTTTGTTGGAAAGCATACACCGAGCGCTCACTGAGGCAAAGGAACGCCGAGCTGCCTTCAGGTACCGTCGGAAACAGTTAGCACACGAGCCAACAACAAGTAAATACCATGGTAACCGCGTTGTGCCAAAAAGTGATCATCTTCTAAAAACTGATTTCCAGTGTTTCCATTTGTGTTTTTTTTTTTATATGCAATGTCTTTACTTATATTGGTAAATAGACTAAATAAACAGGATTTACTACGTGGCTTTTAAATAAAGGATATATTACAGTCACTTTGCCAAAAACTGATTTCGGCTTCTACCTTGCAACAGAAATGTTGTTTGTGGCTCAAGATGATTCGATATCATTCATGATGGATACGTTTAACATTTGTTTTACATATTATTGCCAAACAAGTTATTTATACCACTTTAAATACAGACAATGGCTTTTTGGCAAATACCGGAAATCATTGGTAATATGGTTACCAATGATTCACATACATTTACGTGTTGTTTTCGAGCCACGAACTACTCGTGGTTTCAGCCCTGCTGGTTTGGTGTTTCTTACATGAAACAATATAGCAAGAAAAAAAAGCCGCAGTGTTGAGCAATCCTTCACCAGCAGTTAATTAAGTCTGAGATGTCCAGCAACACTTCTGCAGTTTACATGACTCCTGCTGTGTTGTCACGGGGACATCCTGGGCTTCCTATTGATGCCAAATGTGTAGGGACTGGGCTAATATAGCACACAGAGTTTTTCAAAATGATGGAAATTACAGCTTCCATATTTTGTGGCTGCAAGGAAAGTTAAGTAACGCCTCCCCCCCCTCCCCCCCCAAAACAACAACAACAACAACAACAACAACAACAACAACAACAACAACAACAACAACAACAACAAAAATCAAATGAATGTAGTGTCATCTGGAAAGTGAGAACTCTCTCAAATATAATGAAACAAGGCTCACATATACGGATTCCCTTCACAGGTTAGTGTCCTGTGCGGCAGCTGAGAAACCAAATCTCACAACGCCAGAGCCCAAACTTATACGATACTAAAATAAAACATTCTTCTGCCTTTTTTCATCCAGTGATCAACCAAGACCTGATGTCCACTTAAAGGGACAGAAGATAAGAAACATATAATAAAATTTTTAAGATGATGCAAAATGTTTCTTTGAAACACAGTATTTACATGTTCTAAAATAAAATAAAAATAAAGGGCCTACACCAGTGGCGGCTCCTGAAAAAAATCTCAGGGGGGGCAATTTTTATGATATCGACTAAAATGACCCATTTAATGAGTACATCAAACAACACAATTTTAATTTAAATTTAAAATGAACAACCATATTCTGGCCATTTGTATAGATTTGTAAAAATGAACAACCATATTCTGGCCATTTGTATAGATTTGTAAAAATGAACATGAACAGATTTTTTTATTTTTTTTTTGAATGAATGAAAAATAACTATTGAAAACAACAACTGTAAACTGATTGGGGGGGTGGGCTAAAGAGAGAAAGAGAGAGGGATGGAGAAAGAGAGTAAATATGGTTAAGGGTTCTTATTTGTACAAGAACTTTGCTCGTCTGTCTTTCTGAGTGGCAAATTTCTCGATGACCCTGGTGTTGAAATCAGGAAGTTCTTGTGTGAGTTTTTTCTCTATGGACAGCATAGCCAGAGCGTTGAGCCGATCCTGAGCCATATTGTTTCTCAGGAAAGTTTTTATCCTCTTTAAAGTAGAGAAACACCTCTCCGATTCTGATGTTGTCATTGGTGTGGTGATGAGGATGTTAAGAAGACTTACAGTTTCGGTGAATGTGTCTTGAAGGTTGTTTTCCATCAGAACCTGATAGAGCAGCCTGTCTCTCTATCAGCCTGTCAGCCACGACTTGCGCTGGAACCAACTCCGACAAAAAGTCCTGTTGTATGCTTTTGACTTCTCCTTCGTTGCCTGGGTTAGTTGAATTTCGGGCTTGTCAGGTCCCAACTCTTTAACTTGCAGTTTTTCTGCCATTGTCCTTCTGGCAAAAGGGTAGGTTAGAAGCGATCTAACCGAATTTGGGGGAGGCTGTGCCTCAACCGTTAACAATACCGCTGCCATCGTCTCTCTCTGACCTTATAGCTCACTTAGGCTACTGACTGAGGTAAAATTCTAGAACAGCAAATCTTCGCGCGTTTTCTGCAGGGGCGCAATTTTAAGCGCCCCCAAACCATTTAATTCAGCGACGCTGATAGGTCAAATATTTATTATTTTCCCCTGGCAACCATTTAATGATAGGCTATTTCGCTGCATATCAAGGGCGCTTTGACGAGCGCCCCAGAAGAAGAAAAACACCGTTTGTTGGTTGAACTTTAATGAGTCAGCTGGTGAAAATGTTAAAATACGCCTGGCTGTATATGGGCACACACATAGTAAAACTATCATTGATGAATTTTTTAAAAATATATATTTTTACTCCTCCACATTTGGGGGGGCGGAGCCCGAGCGCCCCCTATGGGCCAGCCGCCACTGGCCTACACGCTGTGTCAGCCACTCGGATGTAAGAAATTCCGAATGTTAGATAGGATTGTGAAGGCAGCACCACTTACGGGTAGTGAGCTACAGATGACCAATGCATGAGTCCTCATAAAGAATCATGTATTGGTCATCAAATTTTTTTTTTTAAAGTCACAAACAAAGAAACAAAAGCAAAAACCAAAAACCAAACAACAACAAAACTCTCACTGTGAATCTTTATTAGGATGACTAATAAGAGGTAGGATACACATACATTAGAATTCTATCGAAACGTCCACTAGAGGTCACCCGCACCTTACTCTGAGTTCCCTGTAAACAATGCAGTCCTGTGAAAAACTAAGTACGCTCTCATTTAAGAGAGTGTACTTACGATAGAACACTATCGCTGGGTGATTTTCACCCGAGCAAATACATTTACATGATTTCTCTCTCCCACAGGTGTTAGCGTGTCAAAGAGACTGTGCCTTCACCAGGGAAGTCTCAAATATCCCCACTAATGGGTGGACCAAAGACCAGCTTTCCAGTGTCATTATTTTTTTTTAGGAATTTTTTTATTCTTGAATTCCTAATCTTTCTGTAATTTTGGAGCATTATTTTAGGGTCCACCCATGACACTTTTTCATTTTGTTAGACATGGTACAGTTGAAAGTAAAAGAAGACAACTCTAACTTGTCATGTGTTGTCATATTTTGATATATTTTGATGAAAAGTACTTTTTATTGGTCATATTATATCGGGTAAAAATCACCTGGCATTAGTGATTGTGTTACTATTTATAACGATAGTGTTCTAGGGTTAAGAAGGTAAGTGGCCGCTGCTAATTAAATGCACTTCATTCATTGATCAACAGTAAGTGTGACCACCTCTATAACTGCAGAAGTTCTGTCAGTTTGCTGGCCTGAAGCATTCAGGCTTGTGTTAACGCAATGCCACAGTCTTTCCAGGAATAGATGTTGAGCAAATTCACTGGAAGATGACACCTTGAAATACTCAGAGAAATTGCAAAAACGCAAGAGTTATTTCTAAGACGCTGCAGGACTCAGCATGTTGATAAGAAAATGAGACTGAACAAATATGGTTTGTTTGGAAGAAAAAAAAAAACACAACCTGGCAGCATGTCTTACGTTTGCAAAGTTTCATCTGGATCCACAAACAAGCTGGAGATGTTTGGCCATAATGCAAAGTGGTACATTTGGGGAGAGCAAAAGCACATAAGCACAAACACCTCATACCAAGTGTCAAGCACGATGGTGGTGGGGTGATGATTTAGGCTTGTTTGCAACCACAGCACCTTGGCAGCTTGCAATCATTGAGTAAAGCGTGGACTTCTCTGCATACCAAAGTATTCTAGAATCCAATGTGAGCTGTGCAACAGCTACAGCTTTGTGCTACAAGCAAATCTACAACAGAATTGCGGAAAAGAAGATGTTGGAGTTGCCCATTCAAAGTCAAGACCTCAAGCCTGTTTAGATGCTGTGGTGTGTTAAGAGAGTTGTGCATAGAAAAATACCCACAAACCTCAAGGAACTGAAGCAACGCTCAAAGAATAGTGGAACAAAATTCCTTCACAATGATGTGAGAGACTGTTCAAGTCATACAGAAACTTCACGTTGCGTCAAGTTATTACTGTATGATAAGGCAACGTCGATTTTCACAGAGTCCTGTACTGTATAGACCGCATAGAGTCCTGTGAAAGCTTTCTTTTTCTTATCACTCTACATTACACTCATAACATATTTCCTCTTATGAGTCCCTCCGTGTAGGAGAAAATATTATGCCTGCGTAGCAGGTTTCAAAACTAACAAAGGCCAACAAATGAGGTTTATTTAAAAAAAAGGAATGATTCGAAGAAGACAATTTTCCGGTAAGTCTAATAAATGTTACTGTCACGGCTGGGAAGGCGAGCCGTGTGGTGTGGAGGAAGGAGGACCCAAGATGCAAGCAGTGGATGAAAACGCTAGTGAAGTTTATTTACAAGGTGTAGTGGCAAACAAGCAGTGGGGGCATGACAAATAACTGAAAACATCTAAACTGGGAGAACTAAAATAACAGACCTGGGAGCATACGACAAAGGGATGAGAGGCAGAGAGGCAGAGAGGCAGAGAGGCAGAGAGGCAGAGAGGCAGAGAGGCAGAGAGGCAGAGAGGCAGAGAGGCAGAGAGGCAGAGAGGCAGAGAGGCAGAGAGGCAGAGAGGCAGAGAGGCAGAGAGGCAGAGAGGCAGAGAGGCAGAGAGGCAGAGAGGCAGAGAGGCAGAGAGGCAGAGAGGCAGAGAGGCAGACGTCGAGCAGGACACCGAGTAACACAGACTGACACCGAGTAACAGGCAGGAGAACACACAGGGCTTAAATACACACACCAGTAATCAGGGGATGAGAGACAGGAGGGCAACACAGCTGGGAGGAATCGGAGCTGACGGGACAGGGGAAACGTAAACTGAACACACTCACATCAGACAGAGACCTTCACAATAAAGCAGGAAACTCAAACACGGGGAACCAAACAAGACACAGAACTAAACAGACAGCTTCACAAATAGACGGGTTGACACCATAGACAGACAGAGACACAGACGCAGACTCAAAGGCAGACCGAATATAATACATAGAACTCAAACAATAATAATCATCATCATCATCATAAACTAGAAAATGATAATAAACTAAAAGCGCTGGGTCACCGACCCAGGACCATGACAGTTTAGGACAACCACAATAAAAATCTCCAGCTGAATATCCACTACATTTTAAATTCAGGGTCATCAGTGTCACAGATCAAGAGGCAGTACATGCTGGACAGGCCATCAGTCTATTGTCGGGTCATCGCACAGAGACACTCACACTTGTAGCCAGTTTAGAATCATCAGGTAAACTAACGTGTGTGTCTTTGTATTGTGAAGAAGCTGGAGTTTCAACAGAGCACCCACTCAGGCGTGGGAAGAACATGCAAACTACACAAGTGAGTGGTTTCAAAACCAGGACCTTCTTGCTTCGTGGTGACAGTGCTAACCACTGCGCTGCTAAATAACATAATTCTGAATATTAACTGATGTAACCAGTCGATTTTTTATAGTTTTTTTTTTAAGTTTTTGTTCAGATTTTGCAGGTGGTTTTTAATCCCAAACATCAAGCCATTATGTGCCCTGAACACTGAGTGACATAATCACAATAAAATCCTGAGTTGTAAGTCAGTGTAAAGCAGATGATGTTTTCATCTGGATGTGTTATTGAAAGAGGATATAGCCAGTTTTTAATAGTAAACAACGTCTGTCTGTCTTTTTTTTCTTTTTTCCTCAGCACTTCCTTGCTTCTTGTAATCAACAACATGTAACCACATCAGTTGAGGTGTTGTTTCATTTTTCAGGTAGACAGAAAAAATCTGAAACATCTACCCTTTGTTTTTCTTTTCTTTTTTTATTCTAACAGCAGCTATCTTTAAAAACATAGCATACACATTATTCAGAAACACAGTTCATGTAGAATTATTATGAAAACTTTCAGTATAAGCCAAATGATCTATTCCTGTTAGCAAAGGAAAGAAAGTTGCTAAATCTTAATCAGGGTTCCTTACAGGAAAGTCTCAAAGGCATATCTGTGCAGGTGCATGATTTTAAATCTTTCAGTGTTTATTTGAGACGCCTTGTTTATCAAATGTTGCTCATGCAGGCTTCGTTTATGAGATTATAAAAACCACAGCCAGTCGTCTCATCTGAGGCTTACAATGCTGGCATGATCTCATTGCAAATGTTGTATGTGTTTGTGGTCGAAAGGGGGTGTAAACATTTTTTAGCTGCTCACCGTTATTTTGCGGTACTGCTTGAAGTGGGGCAAAAACAAAAAAAGAAAGAAAAAAAAGTGATGGCTACTTTGACACTACTGTGCATGTACTTACGTTCATACTCATTTTATATTTGTTTTTGCAATTAGTAACATTAATATTTGAATGAAATGCATTTATTTGCCGTTTTTGCCTTGAAACCTCTTTCATTAAAACTCTTTAAAGAAACTATGATCCAAGCCAAAACAAGGGACAACTACAGGAAAAATAAAGTAAAAATAAAAACTAATATTAAGTGTAAATCCAGCATAATTGAAAGAATAAGTAGAAAGTTGTGTTGAGTAATCAATCAATCTGATACTTGCAGAAGTTACATAAATGGCCTTTTTGTGAAGACTGAAACATTAACCAAAAATATTTTGAAGATTACACTCACGGACCAACAGCCACAATGGTTCTAGTTAGCTTTGATGTCAGCATTAAAATACAACACCACTGTTTTATTATTATATTTTCTTTTCTTAAAATGACTTAACGGCTCAAGAATAAACTTACTTTTAATTTTAAAAACGAACAGAAACGTTCACACGGCATAGGGCACGACTGTTTTAGCCCATAGGGGTTTTGTAACAAGTGCAGGGGAAAGAACTGCAATAATGCTATGAGAACACTGCAAGTTCATAGTCACGCCAACACTAGAAAGAGAAACTGGCAGTTCAAACGTAAGAAAGGTTTGATAAAAACCAAGTGCCAAGGTCTCACCTTTCAATTTGCGTGTGCTTGACTGGCAGAATGACGACTAAGTCATTTCCTTACCCGAAGAGTTTGAGCTTTAACATTTGCATTTCTTCCATAGATTTTCTGCTGTGAATGTAGAAGTGTCAGAATTAAATCAGTTGGGGGTAGATATCAGGTAGCAGACATTGCCTGTAAAAGTTATTTTATGATTTTCTTTTATAGTTGTGTCATATAAAAGTGATACATTGCAAAATGTTCACAGCTTTTAACTGAAGCGTAGACAAAATAATCTGATAACATTTCGTATTTGAAATGTATTTTAGTTTTGGGTTAGAGATAAAATCTGGCTGTGTGAAAATAGCATTTAGTTAGCGTTGACCTCACAGGTTAAGTCCACGTGACTTTTAGCATTAACAACAACATGGGCTGCACTGAATTAATTGCATTTAAGAAAAAATTATTTGCAAATAAAGTTTAATCTTTGAAGAAAACATTTTTCCATCATTAGCATGCTTTAGCATTTGTATGCTGACTTCATAGGCGAAGTGTGAGAAGCATCTCCTGTTACCCACACGACCCATGCCATCTTTAAAAATAAGACAACAAAAAAGGGAATGAATCATTATATATTTTCAAGAACACATGTCATCTTTGTGAAACATTTCACATTTAGTCAGTTAAGAAAAATATTATGACTAAGTGTCCCAGAGCTGTTCGTTGAGCCCGAGAGCTGCAGCACTTGGCACCTCTGGTTCCCTCTTTGCACATCGTCTGTGATTATCTGCAAACATTTCATCAAAGCAACCTGTGCAATAAATGCAAAAACAAGTTTAACTGAAATGACTTTGGCAAACTGGTGCAACAAAAAAAAAAAAAAAAAAAACCCAAACCAAAAAACACAGAAATAACTGCATATTAACATAAAGGGTTTGGATTTTGACTGTTTTTAGATCGCAAACCACCTAAACATGATTCACTCACAGTATATATACACCTATTTTTTAGTAAAGACCATTATCTATATCAGGCAACATACATGTCCACTGTGTCTATATATTTGAATAGAATAGACTAATGTTTCTCAAGTGTGTGCATGTGCGCTCCACACACAAGATACAGCTGTCTAACAGCTGTGATTTTTATATGCCAGAAACAGCAGGTAAAATATTTGTGCCAGCATTATAACCAAAGCTGGTAAGATATATCTAAAAGCAGGAAAGGGGAATTCGTGACTTCCCTATTCTCACAGCCAGCACTGAGTCTGTTTTTTCACATGATTCAAATCACTCATACAACTGAAAAACAAGTGGGCAAGCATGAACATTTGAACTTTCACACACCTGACGTCCCCTTTGCCATCGTGCGAATGCATTTGACTTCTGAGAAACTGCATTTGGGGCACATTATGTCTGAGTTGGGGTCAAAAGGGTGTGTGTGTGTGTGTGTGTGTGTGTGTGTGTGTGTGTGTGTGTGTGTGTGTGTGTGTGTGTGGGTGAGGGGCTACAATGCAAATGTAAATGTAAAAACGATTGTAATATGTAATATGCAACTTTTAAACATTTGTGTTACAGATAACCTGACCTCTCCACCACACATGAACATAAATAAGTAAAAGAAAATTTGAAAAAAATAAGAAAAAGGAAAAAGCAACCCCCACTCACTCAACAAAACCAAACTGTTGCTTCCTGTTGCAATTTTCTGTGTTGGTTGACCTCGGGTTGCCAGCTCAGTGCCTCCTTATATGTGTCAGCGCACTTTTTTCTCATGTTCACCTTCTCATCTCTGTTCGGTTTCTGTTGCAGTTCACATGGAGATCACTGACCCTATACTTCATATTTTAGCGAGAATCCCACATCACTTCTGTTTTTTTAAAAATTTATTTTATATATTATCACCTATTTGGGCTCCATGAAAAAGAAGATATTGATTCATATCAGTACTAAAATGATAAAACTGTTTAGGTAGAGTTAAAAGACAAAGTATAACATAACAAGACAAGGAAGTTGGGTCCCTTGTAAGACCCTAAGCTTCACACCTAGCAGAACTATGCTGCTCTGCTGCAATTAGAGAAGTATTGTTTGTTCACATTTTAATGCAGTTGTGTAATTTCTTTGTGCCAAAATATGCGTTATCATTATAGGTTAAAAACCCCCAAACCAAAACAAAGCCAGCTTTAATAAACGTGTGAGAAATAATGTGTGAAAACACACACTTCCTCTGTAAGGACAAGACAAACTTTTACTCTACAGTGAACTCATCTCTCAGAACCTTCACAGACATCTCTTATTTATCTACTCTTCATTAGTGAACTGGCTCAACTGAAATTGTACCGCTGTGACTTATATTAGTTATTATTGTTATTTTTAGTGTTATGTAATTAACTGTGAAAATTAAATAAAACTCTGGGGAGAGTTTTTTTAATAAAAGTTTTCAGTGTGCAGCCTTTTATGTTGATGACAAATTTTTTGTTGAGTTTTAATTAAGTTACGAAATACATCTGCAGATCATTATATTTTAATTTAATTTTATTTTGGTTTAATTTTATATTTAAATTAAACCAAAATAATAAATTATGTCATTTAGCGCTATTAACCATAACTACTGTAACTACTGTAATTAAGTGTAACTGTAACTAAATTTAACTACTGTTTTTAGCAGATTTTTAGTCATAGTATCAATTCATCAGAGAAATCTGAGGCTTTATTAAAGAGGATTCAGTTTTAAGTCCCACAACATTTTTGTTCAGATTTTATTTATTAACTGCAACCATATTATGCAAATATAGAAAATAATTATAATAGTTATAAAAATGATACACAGAAGACACAGAATATTTTTTGATTTTCATTTTCCACTTTTCCAAATGATCTGTTCAGCTACAAATGTTAAATGTTATTTACATTTCTAAATTAATGCAACTGTAGGATATTGTCTGTTAATGCAAAATATTTACAACATTAATACATTTCATACAAAGCAGATATTATGGGAAAATTGCAATTTAAGAAAAATCCATATCATACTTTTCCAAGTAATATATGCATGCTTGATATGTTAAATACAATAAAAGGCCAAAAACAAATTTGAAAGTATAGTATCATAAAAATCAAAAAACAAAACATATAATGATGCACAAACAAGATGTTAAATTGATCTTAAGGGTGGCAGTAACATTATTACTTTAACACCTCCAGAGTTCACCATATCAATCTTCCTCCTACTAAACCATTTGAGTTTGACTTCTCCCACCAGTTGTTCCATTGCTCTCTGAAGTGTAGCCGTTGGTGAATGAAGCTGAAGAGTTGAAGCTCTGCAGCATCTTTGACTTTCCCAAGCAGGTTTTGTACATCATCTCAGCACGTCGTCTGAAGTGATGGTCCAAGAAAAAGTAAATGGCTGGATTCACGCAGCTGTTGAGGAATGCCAGGCAGCAGGAGATGATGAGCCCGTTTTTAAGTTGTGAGTTAACTTCACAGCTGGTTTCAACGTCTGCGAGACGTAAAATAACTGTGATGGATTTAAAAACATTGTAGGGGAGCCAGGACACCACAAAGGCCACTATGATGCAGAGGACCATCTTCAGGGAGTGCTTGCGGCGCGCTTCAGCACGAGGATTTCCCGCAGCAGCACAGTGCTTGTTGAGGTGCATGATGATGGTGCCATAGCAGAGCATAATGATAAACACTGGGAAGATAAAGGTGAGTAAGGCCATGACCAGGCTTATTCCAAGAAAAAAAGGTGAACTTCGATCTTCTGTACAGAAATTGCCATCTTTCTCTACTTTCCGGTACACCAGAGATGGGATGCCAAGCACCAAGGAGCTTGCCCACACTGCAAGACAAGTGGCACGAATGCACAAACTACTCCTGAGGTACCTCGAATCCATCAGCTTCACAACAGCCAGGTAGCGATCAGCACTCATGCAGGTAAGGAAGAAGATATTGGAGAAGCGGTTCACAGCAATCATGTAGCTGCTCATCTTGCAGAGAAAGTTGCTAAATTGCCCAAAGTTCCAGTAATTTTTCTTCATTGCAGAAATGGCCCACAGTGGCAGCGTCAGGACAAAGATGAGGTCAGCCAGGGCCAAGTTGACAACAAAGGTGTCCACGAGACGACCACCTCTCTTCTTGTTTCCCACCACTAGGATCACAAGGAGGTTGCCCACAAATCCTGTGAAAAATATCAGGAAATAAATTGTAGGCAAAAAGTACTCTGAGCCATTAAGGGTTTGTTCACACTCTTCCTGGAGATCATAAAGCGAAAAATTGTCAGTGTAGTTCTCAGAAATGTACAAATAGTCTACAGGAGTTGTGTATCCGTCCATTCTGGAAGATCACACAGAGGCTCTGTAGTGCAGCCGTTGTATTGTGGCAGAGTGGTTAATCTAACCATGTCAGCATGCAGCTGCTTGATATTACAAGTGCTAACCACAGAGAATCCTATTTCAGCTCTCTTCCTCTCACTTTACTGTGCTGCGTCTCCGTCTCTCCGTCTCTCCGTCTGCCAAAAACAAACAAACAAAAAAACTTGACACACATTAATCAAACTTGCTATACAATAACGTGATGTTCCAATATTACAGTGCATTATTATGGGTACAGCAGATTGTATGAGTGCAAAACTTTTGCATTTAAAGTATAGAACTCCTACAAATGTTTTCCTTCTGAAAAACTTTGAAGTCTTATACATATTTATGCAACTTTCTACTCTAGATTGTTATACGATGGTGCCTATATTCATAAAAAAGGACAGATTTCACCTTTAAATTGCTTTACATGAGCGCATTTTCTTTTTCCTTTATCAAAGAAATTGTGTATTGATGTGCCACACCAGTAGGGGGCAGTTTGATACTGTATGTGGTGACCTCCCACTTAATGTCAGGGGCTGTGATTCCTGAGAAAATGCCACTGATCTACTTCAAAGCAGTAGAAACAGACAGGATATACACTGTTTGGTTCTTGTTTCTATGCTTTTTCCTGTCAGACTTGATATTTGAACTGCTGATCTCACCTCTGTTTTATTTTGTTTTATAGAGAAAGTAAGCTTTCCATTACTTAAAATTCAGCGGTGCATTCATCTTTGTTTGTGCAGATTTTTGCGGATTTTAACCTGCTTACACCTGCCTGCACGACTCTTACTATTTAAGTCCAAATCTTTCATTAAACAGTATAGTGATCATGATTTCAGTTATGCTGTGTTCAGACAATGTGACTGCATAAGTGCACACATTTGTAATTGTGTGACAGCATATTATACTGTTGAATTTTAGGAAGCAGCTGACCTACATGTCTGAACTTAGATATAGAAGTTCTTCATTGTACAACTGTAAACACATTTGTGTGAAACCCTCAGAGTGCCAAGGAAATGTATATGACCAAAACCTCAAAACCAAAAAAAAGAAGAAGAACAAAAACGAAAACATGTATCTCGCGAACCAGAGATATACTCGGTTACGCCTGAATACCAACAGAGTCAGCAGAGGATATTAGTCATAAAACCAAGCAGACACTAAAGAGATGTGTGTACATTGTGCACAGATGTTTCCACGCATAACCACAAAAAACGACCATGAGCAACACTGAAAATCACTTTTGTCAAATAAATGGACTTCAGAGTTTGATTTTGGAATTTGAGTGGACCCTTGTTACAGGAAAGGAAACTGTCATCACGACTACCTCGACCACGACAGGGCAGACCAAAGGTGAAACGAAGTCCCTGGTCTGGCTCGTTGCTGTTGTGTTAGAGCCAGAAAAAGTGAGGCTGGCCACATCTTATAGGAGCCTGGAGAATGTGTTATTGTTCTGCGGAGAGTTTCAGTTAAGAAAGCGCAGTGAGTGAATGACCTTCTTATGGGATCCCTGCTCCACTTTCTAGCATTGTACGTTATTCAAACACTCCTTCACTTTGTAGTGTCAAGGTGATGTGTGGATATACTCATCACGGCAGAAAATCCTGTCAGTGCTCATTGTTTGGTTCGACGTTGTTCTCCCTCACACTCAGCTGTACCTTTTCCATGGAAAAGTTTTAATTATTTCTCCTGCATTCTTGCTGCTCTGTCAGTGGAACGCTACATTCCTCTCCTCGAATAAGTGCTGTCTCACTCCAATTGAGCAGAGTAAATGTGAGAGCCAGTGAATGGAGCAGCCTCAATAGGAGAAAATAAACAATTGCATTGGTCCATGGGTGCAGCGGGGGAGAGCGGATGAGAGGAAGGGAAAAAGGCCTCCCTAACGTGCTAAGATTCCCATGGATACTCAGTCCTTTTTCTGTTTGGAGGAGGATCTCGTAAAGTACTTCAACAGTGGATGATTTCTCTTTTCCTTTTACTCTGTTTTTATTCGAGGAGAGAAAGGGTGGTATGTGTCAGGGTGATTGTTAGACATGGTGGTGGTGGTGGGGGGTCACATGCACACATGTGCGCTCTTGTACACACACACACACACACACACACACACACACACACACACACACACACACACACACACACACACACACACACAGATGTACAATTTGCTCCTCATTTGTCAAGTGTTACGTTTAAGAAGGGAGTCCATTGTTTGGGTGTGAAAGGTTCTTGTTTTAGCAGTTTAACTGAATCAAAAGTTCCCCCAACACAAAGGGTTGCGCAGCCCCAGTGCTCTATTTTACCTGATCCCTGATGTCTGAAATACTCCACAGTTTTAACCCACTTTTTGTCTCATTTACGTACAAAACCAAATGATGCAAAACGCAGAATAACATCTGAATGCTCACATATACGTGATTACGTAGATTTAAAGTGTGGGGGATAAATGAGTCAAAAACAACTAAAAGAGTCATTCCTGTGAAACTTGGGTTAAATGTCATGTAAGCACAATTCCCAGGTGTCTGACTCTCCTCTGTCATTGTTAAGAGTTCACGACCCAAGCAAAGAGTTGGCAATGTGAGTAACAGAAGACAACAGTAGATGTTTTTCCCCGGGCTGTCAAAGTGAGGCCTGCAGGCCCACAGCAGGTTAAGAATGCATTTTCTTTATCAGCAGTTCATGTCATATCGCGAGTAGTGCATTTCTCTCCCACTATTACAGCAGACTAGAGACTAGTCACACTCCCAAAGTTGGCTAAAGTTACTTTTAATAGTCACTTGATAATTGGAGCATTTAGAAATAATGTTTTATATTACAATGTCACCTACAGTGAGAGGTAGGTATTAGAGAAAATCAGTTTAGCTTGTACATGTTGGTTATTTTTTTTCCTGTGTAGCCAGCTGTAGCTACATTTACCTCTGAGCACACTGACCTCATTGCATACACGCTAGTAGAATTTCTTCCACCACATAAAAAAATGAGCAAAACGTGTTTTTCCCCTGAGCGACATCTTTAAACATCTAAAAGATAGCTGTGGTACCAGCATCATTCTCCTCTTCAACGCCCATGCTGTGTATCTGCTCTTAATGTGCACAAACTTCCTCAGATTTGAAGTGGAGCTGCTTGGTTGTAAAATAATGTGAATGTTTCCACAGTGCAATGACTGCCCTCTGTGCCAGCTTGCTAGGTGACCTTAACATACACTCTTACAAAGCCTACATCGTGAATGTGTTGGGGATTTCCTTTGGCCACAATAAAAGAACCATGCAGTTACATTTGCGATAGTTTGCTTGACAAAGTAGCTAACTGATTTGTAGAACTGCTAAATGAATGTTCAGCATTACTTGCTCCAACAAATAGTAATGCGAGAACTTGCCCTGCAAATGCCCTACTTTGAAATGTCTTCCCATCAACACAGATTGCTGAAAAAGATAAAAAAAAAAAAAAAAGACAATTAGAGAAGAGAAACCATCATCATCTTAATAGAAACACTACTAACACTTACAAAATGTTTGGCCCTTAATCATTTTCTGGCTCCATAAATTCGGTCATGTAGGTGGTTAATTAGGTTTTTAATATAATATCCACATTTTACTCTAGTTTTTAGTTTGAAAGTATTAGTGGCGATGTAGTCTGGGGTGGTAAATATCTGAAGATACCCGGTTAGTGTGAGTGTGTCATTAGGTGAACACTGAAGCTGTGCCCACAGTCACTTATTCATTACCAACAAAGAAGTTGGTTCAAAGTAGTAGTGACAGGGAAATGTGGATGGGAATTTTCTCCTTTCTATAAACTGTGTAGAAAAAAGAATACATGTTAGAATAACAGTGTATTTGTATGTGTGAGTTATCACAATCATTAAAACATAATTACTGAAATCTGTCAACCCCCCCCCCCCCCCCCCCCCCAAAACCTTGTTGCTATCTTGGTCACAGTATCTAAAGCAGTGAAAATGGTCATTATATGTAACATTCCAGAGAGGTTTTGGTATTTAATTTAATTTTAGCAAAGGCACCTTGCATGAGTAAATATTGGTTCATGTATGAGGGACTTTTTTGGTTTGTTTTTGAAGTTGTTGGTCATTAGTTTGATGGCACTGTATTGTGGCTGAATTTAATGTAATGACTAAACACCAATAAAAAGACCACAAGTGGAATACAACACTATTACTGCTATTCTTCATGATGATGCAATGGAAAGAAGACTGCCGTCTATTTGAATTTTTTTTTCATTCTTGATTTTGCAAGATCTGCTTTAACCTTTTTCATCATGCCATGCATGTCACTGTTTATTTTGATCAGTTCAAGGAACATGACTAATGACGCTAATCCACCTGCTTGTTTTTGCAAAACGGGAAATAAGCTACATGACTCAAGGTGACTTGATATGGACTGGAAGCTTAAATGTGTACAGGTTAGATTTTCATCCCCCAGCATTTAGCATACATGCTGCTGAATCACTCAGGGAGTCATGTTTCATCTGCTTTTGACATAAGAAGCAGGCACGAGAGAGGACGGAGCAAAGAACTCTTTCAGCCGGATCACATTTTTATTTCAGCAGTTTCATAATGTGCATACAACATCATGTCATGTTGTCATGATGAGCATATATTAAAAAATGTGCAAATAATGCAAAAGAAAATTAGCATTTGTGCATTTGTTTATTGATCTCTCGCTACAGTCTCACAGTGTTTTAATTATAAAACACATTTGGTCACAAAGTGCTCTACAGCAAAATAGACTAAAACAAATAAAAATCCCAGGAGGAATCCCAAAGAACATAATAGACAATTAAAGTATAGCTAGCATTTAAAAGTAACCTAAAAAAAAGGGATTAAAGATTCAGTTATTAATGAATTCTAGACTGATTTAATTATTGTGCTATTCTAGTTAAGCCTTGGTTGAAGTCAGAAACACAAACATTTTATTGACTAAATTAATGTTATTGGTGTTAAGTTGTAACTTTTATTACTTTTCACTTAAGTTCTGCATGAAGTCCAGTTTATGAGTCCATTGGAGACATATTGCATATTCCCTAATCGGTTTGTTTTAGACACTTTATAATCTAGTCATTATGTTGTGTAAACTTCAATCAGCTTCAAGCAGATTGGTGATAATTAAGGGAATAAAAAGCAACAGATTTGCAATCTCATTCCTAATGATAATAGCAATGAGATTGTGGATGTTTGTTGGCTTACAGGTATAGTGCTCCTGCTGGTTTCGCCTCGTCTCCCAGGGGAAATTTTTAGGAGCAGATGGTTGCCTGAGTGGACGAGTGTTAGCTAACAGTAGATGATCTTCTCAGCAAGGGGCCATCATGCTATAGTTTGCCCTTGTAAAATGAAGAACAAGGTTTTATCTAAATGTAACAAAAGATGTGACAATGCTTTTGATTACTGACCAGCAAAACAGGCCACGATTGGTCGATGACATTTGTCACGAGACCTGTAACCCAATCTGATCCCAGGGTGATACGAGAACGATGAAAGCCTGAGCTGTGGTCATGATAATAGAGACAGAGCCAGCCAGAGGTGGCAAAAGTACAGACTTTCTTTACTTAAGTAGAAGTACTGATTCAACTTCTATACTAAAGTAAATGTGAAAGAGTACAAGCAATGAAATTGAATGAAAGAAAGTAAAAAGTAGCTCTTTGAAGGAAAATTTTACTAACCATTTTTGACCTGACATTTTTGCAGGTACCTTGAACCTTGCGCTATATTATTACAATAATAAAATAATATTCTAATTCTAATGAATCTGTTATGTAGGACACATACAGTGAAAGAGAATTTTAAACAATAACAATTTACCCACATTGAAGAGAATGGCTTTCCTCCACACCTAAACAAAAAAATGAGCTTCAGTAGATTTTCTCGGTGTACAGGCTGTGATCAGCTGACCTGCTGCTCTTTGTGGGTTCACAGAACTAATCTGAGCAAGATGTCAGCAGTTTCACAAGCTATCTTGACTGATGTTTATCCTCTACTCTGACAGTATAGAGTTTATACTGCCTTCATACTAGACAGTATATGGTTGGTATAAAGTTCGTTTCCAGTGAATTAATCTAAGCATTTGCATCTTAAATGCAAATTACATGCAAATTCATAAAATCTAAATCTAACCATAAGCACCAGAGACACTGTGCACCAACGCAGTGCTTTAATGCAAGCTAACCAGTTTATCCAGGGTAAAACTAACCAGAGTTTTCATGCAACATTTCAATAACACAAAGTTAGTATAGCTTAGTTTGTTTTGCAGGACGTTTCACAAAATGAAAATGCATAATTATATGTATGGACGTTTGCAGATATATGCGTATGTATATGTGTATATATATATGTATATGTAGTGTGTACGTGTGTGTGTACATGTCTATACTCATAGATACTTATAGATATCTATTATTTAGATATCTATAGTAATAGTAGTGATACAATAGTTAAATTTATTTCTTGCATATTTCCACAACCCTCTATCCATAATCACATACGGTGTATGCTACCGTTGTATGTAGTGTATTATCTTATTTATTTTGTATTTTTTTGTATTTTATTTGTATTTTTTGTATGATAGATACACTAAATTTGAAGTTACCTGACACCTATAATTCTGTCACTATCTTCATGCTTCCTCCTCTTCTGTAATGCTAGCTATTCTGAAGTACTGCGACCACAACTTGCGGACACCTGCACTCGTCCGGCCTACTTTGACTCCAGAGTATAAACCCTATAAATGATGCCATCAAACCTAAAGTAATTAGTCTGTTTTGAAAATGTAAGAACAGATATTTGTTTAAAAGTTAAGAAAGTAAAAGTAAAAAGTTGTCAGAACAACAAATACTCAAGGAAAGTACAGATACCTGGAAATTCTACTTAAGTACAATAACAAAGTATTTGTACTTCGTTACTTCCCACCTCTGGAGCAAGCACTTTCCTTCTGAAATCAATGATAAGCGTTTTCCTTATCATTATTGTCAGTATGAGCACTTTTACCATCTGAGCTGGCAGAACTACCGGCCTCCCGGTGAGGCGATAATGTGTCTCACTTTCTATGAGCTGGGACCGTTCCCACTCTGTGTTTTGTCAGTAGAACAGATTTCATTCTCAGTTTTGTCATTAGCTGTTTAGACCTGTTCATTTCCAGAGTGTTTTAGGTCACAAGGTCAGAGGACAGGCTCCCCCAACACCTGGGGGACAGAGTTCATCACTCAGTGAGCCATTAAGAAACAGAAGTCTGAACAAGACCAAAGACAGACCTATCACTTGTATAGGGGGTGATCAGAGAGAACATGCATTTGTCTAGAGGCATGAATCAGGGGCGCCACCAAGTGGGGGCCAGGGGGGGCACTTGCCACGCCCCACAATTTGCTGCCCCCCCTCAGCAAGACTGATCTATGTTGGTAATAATGTGATAAGGCTGTAGAAAAGGTGGTGCCAATCCCAGGGCAGATCACTTGTGCATCTAAGGGCCAACACAGAGACAGGCAACAGTTCACACTCTTACATGATCTGATACTTACTCGTCTTTCCTGAACAAGTTTGCTCTTAAACTTAACTCCATTCTGGGAAAGTGAATGCTTCTGCTTCTGAATTTATTAAAGCAGTGGTTGGGACTTCCACTCAGCCAGTTAGAACAGATTATTATTTATGTCAACCTATTTTCAGTGATATCAACTTTAATAGCAGACAGTGAACTAGGCTTATAATTATTTTCTTTCCTTCTTTTTTTGCCATTTTTTTTTTTTTTTGTTTTTAGTGTGCTGTGCCAGTATTTTTAGTGGCCCCCATATGAAAAAATTCTGGAGGCGCCCCTGGCATGAATGTGAGCAAATGTGTGCTTTTAGGTAGGAAGAGGGCGGGGACATGCACAAGCATGGATGCATTGTTGATTTTGCAGAAGAATTGTTTTCTGAAGAGAAAGGGGGTGGATTCATAGGTGGGGTTGATGAATGTGTTGATGGTGGCATTTTGATAGGGGTAATTTTGACCTGACAGGGCCCAGGCTCTCTCATGAATCAAAATGTGTCAGCCAGTCGCTGGAGATGGAGGGTCGCTCATTGTGGCTCTGACACCCGTGTGAGGGGCTGAGGCTGCTGGGGGTCAAGTGTGACACCTCATTAGGACGATGTTGATTTAGTGTGGCCACAGCGCAACAGACCTCCTCCCATGGGGTATGGAGAGGCGTGTGAGTGAGGGGGGTGGGGAGCACCTCACACTGGACAGAGAATGGGGGCCTACTGCTCTTCGTCCGCAAGGCCATCATCTGACAGCTTGCAAATCACGCACCTCGACCCCTCAATCCCCCCCCCCCCCCCCCCCATTTAATTTCCACCCTATCCGTAGTTTTAAACATGCATTTCATTGAATCACAAAAGAGCTGCGTCCAGTTTCTGAGGGATATAAAATGTGTTTTCTGTTTTCTTTGAAGGTTGAAGGTCTGGTCTGGTCAGTTTTTCACCTCAGTGAGCCTACCACCCCTGGCAGAGCAATTCTGGTCTTTCACCTTTGAACTTTCAATTTGAAGTTTTCCATGATGTCAAGATTGCTTCTGACAAGCTGCAGTTGCGCTCTCAGCTCAAGTGCAAACATGTCATTTTAAGGAATGAGTGTTTAAGGTTTACAAGCAGCCCCCCTGTCATGTGTTCTAAATTTGTACCTAACTGTTTTGAGTAGATGCTACTGACAGAAATGTTGGAAACAACAAAATGTTGTTTTACTGTGTGAACTCACAGCTTGAGTGTTTCTTTTTATGTCATGCTTAAAGTTCCGTTTTGTCTCAGCAGTTAATCCCCTTTAGGGCAACTTTTTTTATCAGCACGCTGTCAGACTATTAGTGGTTTATATGACACTGAGCACTGTGTCATATACAGAGATGAATGTTATATGTCACCATCAAACATCAATGTGATTTATGTAACTCTGACTGCGGCGAAGCTAAAAGTCATTTCCGAACTTTGATTTGAAATATATTTGAGTATTAAAGGTTGTTGCATAAGTAGAACTACACATTAAGTCACAATACTGATTCCTGCACGCCAACAGCAACCACTCCTCAATTTATTCTTAAGGTTTGTTACTAACAAGAACTTCATTTTCTTGTTAGTTACTTAGTTTTCATTTTCTTTCTTCATCTATCTATCTATCTATCTATCTATCTATCTATCTATCTATCTATCTATCTATCTATCTATCTATCTATCTATCTATCTATCTATCTATCTATCTATCTATCTATCTATCAGAATAAAATAGATTGATAAAAATGCTTTAACCATTATGGTAGAGTAACAGTAAGATTAAGTAAGTATGAAGACTGATTGTGTTAAGTCTAAACTTTGACCTTTAGTTGTAGTGCCCCCCTCTGGTCAAGTTGTTATACTGCATTTAAAATCGTCCATGTGCAGCTTTTGCAACTAAAACTATTCCTGCTGGTTTATGCAACCTTTACAGGAACTGCACATATCAATTAAAAACCTTTACTTGACACGTATTTATTAACAACAAACGTGATCATTATCTGAAAGCCAACATTTAAATAAGATCATGCAAACTGGTGCGCACCATTATGAACCATCATCTCCATTCTTCTTTGATGCTTGACACATCCACTCCTGACAACAGACTGGTGATGCATCTCATTGGCACAGAATTCATTGAGAAAATTAACATCTGTCTTAATGTCTCTCCAACTGCTTGAATTTGATTACACCGGCTCAGAGGCATCCACCAAATGTCACGGCTTGTCACTGTGCGCTTTCCCCCACTTTCTGTGCTGCACAAACGATATTAAATGACCCTTTTTTGCATTAACTCATCATGCATACCTAAATCTAAAATGATGGAAAGCATTGAACTAAATTAGTGTATAATTGTATGCATGAATAATGGATGAATATATTTAACTCCATAGTTATCAGTCATTTATTCATTAATAAAAAAGTAAATCAATTAAGATTTTATGTTTTTTTTTATTATGTTAAATAAACGCTGAATTATGCCCAAAAACGCATTCAAATGTAAAATAACATTGTCATGAATCACACCTTTTTCTATTCCTCAGTGTGTGAGTGATGTGGACACACACACACACACACACACACACACACACACACACACACACACACACACACACACACACACACACACACACACACACACACACACACACACACACACACAAATGTGCAGTGGGCCATCTGTCTTTTCTGATGCTGCAGATCTGGGATAACAATGAAGGCTTCGTGACATTTCACAGATTTGCCTCTAAACGTTTCACACCACCACAACAGACATCTGCTTTTCTTGTCACCGCTGTCGGGTGTGATAATTAGAATTTTGTAAGTTGCAGAAAATTATATTTGTCACCCACTTATCAATAAATCGCTCTCGCTGAGAATGAATGATTTATGAATGCTGGTATAGCTGATGTCACAGTCCACTTTTGTTGCCTTTGAGATTTTACTCATTAGCCTGAATAATAACTGTCACTAATTCAAGCTGTTCTCGAATGGCTTTTTGAATAGAAGGAGAGGGAGAGAGTGCGAGAGAGAGAGAGGCAGCAATAGAGAGGAGAGATTAACTCCAGTGAGCTCACTCTGAGAGGCCCAGGAACGGCTGAATATTGTTCTAGTGGTGGGGAGAAGGGGCTGGTGGGGTGGTGGTGGGGTTTGAGGGAAGGAAAAAAAAATCCCTATGCAACCAGAGAAATGAACTTGATGATCTCAAGGGGGCGGGGGGAGGATCACCATTCCTTGCTCCTGACAATCAAAATTAGATTGGCCAGCACTGTGTCAACACTAGCCTCAGTTAAGGCATGACAGGGGGAGGGAGGGAGCACACCCCACTCACCCCCACCCCCCTGTGGGTGTTTGAGAGTTTGCCATGTGAACTATGGAGACCCCACAGTGCCTTTCACTGACTGCTCAAGCCCCAAAGAAATCCTCAAGCCTTTTTTATTGGTCGGCACTGTAACCGATGGCACCTCTTCCCCCGAGTTTCATATTTTGGCAGCTCATTAATGCTTCAGTTTGGTACTTGGCTTCATTACACCCCAAAACTTGAAGTTCTGGGATTTTAATCTTCAAGAAATAAACGTGGGGGCATTCCTTCACGTTTTTAACCTTTCACTCCTCCTCACTTCATCCCGTGTGAACTCTTAAGGTCGGCTGACCCGTGGCATTAAAGCTCAAATTCATCCAAACAGCCCTGCCCCTTTTGGTGTTCTCTATATATTAGTATATTAAAGGGATGTACTTTAAAACTGGCAAACAAACAAAACATGGAGATAAAAAGATATAGATAAGTACATGCGACTGTTTATCAGGCCGTTCACATTTTATCCTACATATTAACCAAAGGAGAATGCTACCCTTTAGAGCAAAAAACAAAACATCAGCAGAACACACTGCATAAAGCAAATGTGAAAAAAATAAAAACAAAAATGTTTAAGATGTTGTGATTATGAAGCAATCAGTTTAAGTTGTCAAGAGCCTGAAATGAGGCCTTTATTTTGTTTGTATTTCCCCCACATTAGCTATTGGTGTAAAAGGAGAGTTAAGAGGAAGTTGATTAAGTGTTGTGTTTTTGCAGGTTTGGTCAGTGACCTGGAATATTTGGTGTGTCCAGCCTTACCATTAGAGAGGGAGTGCAGCTGTGTCCTCATCTAACCCCCTTCTTTTTATTCCTGTTTTATCATCCCAGTGAAATTCATCTGAAGCAACTCAACAGAGGAACAACTTTTGTACGTTTTCTTGATTATAGAGACACGGCATCCTGGTGTTTTGGGTATTTTGTGTTATGTTATTGAATTTATTTGCTGCAGGATTCATTAATGGTATTACATAATATTTCTGAGATTCTTACTCCTGGGTTTTTGTCTCCTGTTGATCCACAGATTTAAGATATTGCAGTGATAGGATTAATACTCGTGGTACTGCAGGGGCAAGAGTGTGGGGTTTTGTTTTTCACTCTTAAGCTGATTCCTGTTGTTGCCAAAAGAGAGATGTCCGACTGACTTTCAAGCAATCACACGCTGCTGTGAGGAGCATTCAAAATAAATGGAGCAAATGTGCTGATTGCTGTTTACTGGCAGAGGAGGATGTCATTAAGACGTCGTACCTGTGAGGACTAGAAAGAAAACTATCTGCTTTTTATGTGTTTTTCTTATAGATACACCTTCCTCTAAGCATTTGTCTCCATTTTGGCAAAAATCCTGTAACACATATTATGGTTAGGGGGATGAGGGGTGAAATGAGGACATGAGGAGAAAAGGAAAAACAGGGAATAAAATGAAAACAAACAACATCAGCAGGTAGTAATTTGTTAAGTATTTACTAGATAGTTAACCTACAATTTCTGTGTGAAATGTAAAATGATATTTCACATCGATGCATATGTAATTAATGCCTGCATTTTGTATTGTGTGCTCTTAAAAAAACACCCGTTTTTTTAAACAACTGATGAATAAAAATGCTCTCATGTCCTACATTGAGGTGAAGCAGCTTTCAGAAGAAAGCTCAAGTATTTTTTATGTAGAACATTTAAAACCGTGTGTGTATTGTTTTACAATACAATACACACATTGAAAAGTTTCACAGCTCCAGAGATCAGCAGTTTTCAAAAGCTTGAGAAAAACGTAAAAATAAACTTTTTAAAAAGCCACAGCTTGTCCGAGGTCACACCAAATAATTAACTCATAGTAAATTAATTACCTTCAATTTCCCAAGGTTTATAAGTAAAATGCATTTCACTCACTGACATTTCACTTGCTGAATTCAGGAGAATGAGAGGGTCTGACTGCAGAGGGTTTTCAGACTTATAATTGAAACATTTGTGACTTCCTTACGTGTGCCTTGTATTTAAACAAAGGAAATCCTTCAGGGTTGGGGTTGGTCATCTTGTCCCCAGGTATACTCTGTGGGTCTGTGAGACTGTACTGCGACATGCCCGAGCAAAGCTGCACTTCACCTCCACCATCTCACCATCAGGGCCAGCAATTGTCTGCTTTGAACCAGATGGTGTGCTGGGAGCACAAAAGAGTGACAGCTGTCATTCATGGGAATGAAAGAGTCTCTGTAGTGAGCTGTGAGTTAATGTGTGCAAGCTGCACCGGAGGAGAGAATAAAATAGATTAAATGAAGTTGGTAACTGTGTTTCCCTGCATCAAAATAGAAAGGTGGCAGGGTTAGGTTACGTGAAGCAGACTAAAATCGATGCAAAGGTACAAACTCAGGAGTTCGATGTATGACTAAGTGTGAGCTTTATATTAAAAGATGATAAATGTACAATAAAAGTGTTTCGGTTTTATTCTTTTCTCTGCATTTAGAGAGGTTAGGGGTGATTTACAGCTCATAAAAGTGAACCATATGACAAAATCTGAACCAAACCAAAAAGAAAAAAATATTTATGATCAGCTTGAAAAGTCAGGTTTATTGCAGTGTTGATAATTATAACATTTAATGAGGATTTTTCAGTGTGACCGTTCATTTTATTGTCACGTGAGACTCTGAGTGTGTGACCTTTCTTGAACAGGCCCCCTCTCTAAACAGCAGCCCATCTCCAAGCCAGACAAAAAGGTGTTACTGATAACTGTGTCCAGCAATTTAAGTTGTTGAGTGCTGCCCCCACTTCACCTTCTTTCTAAACTTTATGGCTATAATTGCCATAAAACTCCTCCTAAACCCTCCCAGCCCCCACCACCCTGAGATCTTTGTGACATGTTCAGCACTCCCATTGTACTGTACGTTTTCTTCTCCTTCCATAAGAGCCAGTATGGCATACTTTAGTTCTTATTTAATGAAGCTGGGTCAGAGTTCATCATGTTAGCGGGTTTAAGGCTCTAAGTGCAGCATTCAGCCCTTAACACTTCATGTCCAACTTGAACAACCCCTTCTTATGTGCCAAAACAATAAAAACATCCATCAATGTCCCTGTCTATGTAGGGCGCTTATGACTGATGATGTGTACGGTGCATTGACGCACTTGAGGGCCAGGGGACTGTGTGAATGTTTGTTTATGTCGAGTGAGGATTTGTCAAAAGGTTTATGTCATTGCTGGCATCGGGCTCCTCGAGCTTGTACTGGGTGGTCTTTGTCTGTTTGCATCCGTAAAAAGCTTCGTTCTCACTCTCGTTTGTCCCCTATTGATTCTCTAAATTAGGTTGATGAGAGGCCCTCCTATCAGGTGGCATATTAATTGGGTCAGGCTGGATTTTATATGAAATCCAAATAATGGCAAGTCGAACCCCAACACTAAACCTTTGTCCTGCAAGTGCTCTCTTTCACCAATTAGCCTCGCAGTGAATCTGCTTCCTGCCACCTCTGCGGCCTGTCACTATGAACCAAGAATTAGGATGCCACCAGCTGCTCAAGCAAGTGTGTGTGTGTGTGTGTGTGTGTGTGTGTGTGTGTGTGTGTGTGTGTGTGTGTGTGCGCATTAGAGGAAGACAGGAGTGTGTTTGCTTGTTACTACTGAGCAGGTCCTGTCCTCTGTATTTGTTTTATTTATATATTAGGTTTGCATAGCCCGTTTAAGAACTTCCATCCATCTATTTATCCTATTTAAATTTCTGCAAGTTTAAAGGTTCATTTTCAATTTGGTTACATTTAGTAGTTTTAGGACAACAATACGAAAAATAAATGTATCAGCATTTTCCCTCTTGACATCCGGGTGACAGTATTTATTACAATTATAGTTTTCATGTATAGTAAGTGCAACATAAACAAACCCAAAAAATATTACGATCTAATTTAAAATGGTCACCATTTTTTAAACAAGAACTAAATGGTAATCTTTGCTTTTACACTTAGCTTATCCAATTCCATTCAATTCAATTTACGTATATAACACCAAATCACAACAGCAGTCTCCTCAAGGCAATTTATACTGCTAGATAAACACCCTACAGTGTTAGAGAGAAAAACGCAAAAGCATTAAGTGATTTTGGGAAGGAAAAATATTGTTTTCACAGGAAAAAACTTGCAGGATCAGGCAGCGGCACACATCTACCACGTTTGGTCACGGGTGAGGAGAAAGATAAGAGAAAGAACAAGAGCAAATGTTTAGTCTACTCTGAACTGTTGAACATGTATAAAATTGGTTTCAATAGTAAAAGAACAACAACAACAACAACAACAACCCCCCCCCCCCTTAAAACAGATTTTGTAAAAGCTTTTGGGTGAACTCCAGGACTAACAAACATCATTAACTTCCTGAAAAAACACAAATTAAAAAAGCTATATAATAATGTGAAATAATGTTCAGGCTAACGTTGTTAGCATGTATTGTTTTAATGTTTATAATGTTAGAAAATAAGACATTTACTTTTATGGTTAATTTCATGTAATATTTGTCATTTCCTCTCTAATGGTGCGCTAACACCAGGGGTTCAGTTCTTCGCTTGAGTTCAGTTTGTTTGAGTGTGATGACGGTGTACCGGACATGCTATGCATAACTGCTGTAATTACATCTTAAGGCTTCCTCACTGAGAGCTGCCACAGTGAAAATCTCCTTGTTAGATAAACAGCAAATATCTGACAGGACAGTATGTCACAGCTTCCCCAAGTAAGCCACAAAATGCATAAAATCACGAACCACATTGTGCTTTGCGAAAGTGCTTTTCACGAATGCATAGTGAGAGAGCTAAGAGCAGGAAAGGAGCTGAGATGCTGTGACAAACAGAAGTGTACTTGGCTTGGATCTGTGAGAGCAGGACAGTTGGGGGTGGGGGGCTGGTGTGAGTACAGTCTGAAAAAGGTATTTGTCCAGTCAGTCTTGAGGTGGTTATAAATATTATGTAGCTATGAGCATAAAAAGCTCACATTGACTCATGATGAGAATTGAACATGAGCAAAATAAAGCAGGAAACTCAACACAAACGGATACAAGTTAGCTAGTTAACCCTAGTTAACCCTAAACTGTCTAACTTCCACCTGCAACTTCATTTAAGTGTTGGTAAATGTTGACTTTGACTGTACAGTAAGTAAGTAATGGTTGACACATTTGAAATGTGATCTAAAATGATCATTTTATTGATTTGAATACAGAATTTTCTCTTAAAACTATTATAAACATAAAATTTAATGTTCTAAGACAAAGTGTTTGTTTAGGTTAGCATAATTTTACCCATTCTAGACAGCATGCTGCCAGAATAGAAAGGTAGAGCTCATCATGCTTGTGTAATGCACTTATACCTACAATTTTTTTTTCACATATATGTTGAATTTAGTCTATTATTTGGGCTCCTTCAAGTGTTAATTTGCATAATAGTCTGCAATAAATTCGTCCTCTTTTTTATTTTTAGTGTACTGCAGATATTAAGCAGCAATGAGTTTAAACATTAGAAGGTCTTCTAGTCTTAAATGTTTTAATGGTACAGTCTGATTTGGTAAATTGAAATATTTTATGTACATTTTAATCTTAAAGGTAGGACAGATGCACACGACAGGGGTGCCCTTTGTCACCTCTCCTTTTTGCCATTGCAATTGAACCGCTAGCTATTGCTCTGAGACACTGTGTTGAGGTTGAGGGAATACGTTGTGGGGATATCGAGCATAAAGTCTCTCTTTATGCCGACGACATGCTCTTGTTTATTTCCAACCCTTCAAATAGCCTCCCTAAACTTTTAGATGTACTCAAGGAATTCGGGACAATTTCCGGATATAAGGTGAATTTCGGGAAAAGCGAGGCAATGCCTTTAGGTACAATAACCGGGGAACTTTCGTCTATTTTAGCAGCTTTCAAGCTCAGCTATAACAAGTTCAAATACTTGGGCATTTGGATTACGCAGAACCATAGAGAGTTGTATAAAACTAATTATCTTCCTTTATTGTCTGAGCTAAAGGAGGATTTTGGAAAGTGGGAGTCCTTGCCTCTTTCGCTGGGTGGTAGATTAAATATCATTAAGATGACTATATTTCCTAAATTTCTATATCTTTTCCAGTGTCTTCCAATTTTTTTTAACTAAGTCATTTTTTAATAATCTAAATAGTCAAATCTCCTCCTTCATTTGGAACAAAAAACCACCTAGGCTGAAACAGAGTGTATTACAAAGACCGCGGAGCGCAGGAGGCTTAGCACTCCCAAATTTTTTGTTTTATTACTGGGCAGCTAATATAAGGGCATTATTGTACTGGATAAAAGACCATGATAATTTATCATCATCATGGGTAACACTGGAGCAGCTGTCGGTGAGTCAATCTTCCCTGATGTCTTTGCTGTGTGCCAGATTACCTCTGGCTTCACCACGAATCCTCTTGTTGTCCACTCACTGAAATTATGGTATCAGCTCAGACGGCACTTTAAACAGACTGAACTCTCTCTTAATGCACCACCGCATAGACATTGCATGTTCTCCCCATCCTTAACGGACAAGGCATTTAACATATGGACAAAGCTTGGAATAACATCAATGACTGCTCTTTTCACGGACAATATCTTTTCGATTGTGGCTCAAGAGTTGAGAGTTCGCCTTGTAATTGGAAGGTTGCCGGTTCGAGCCCCGGCTTGGACAGTCTCGGTCGTTGTGTCCTTGGGCAAGACACTTCACCCGTTGCCTACTGGTGGTGGTCAGAGGGCCCGGTGGCGCCAGTGTCCGGCAGCCTCGCCTCTGTCAGTGCGCCCCAGGGTGGCTGTGGCTACAATGTAGCTTGCCATCACCAGTGCGTGAATGGGTGTGTGAATGGGTGGATGACTGGATATGTAAAGCGCTTTGGGGTCCTTAGGGACTAGTAGAGCGCTATATAAATACAGGCCATTTACCATTTACCATTTTCCTCATTTGAACAGCTGGTGAACAAGTTCAAGATCCCTCAGTCACACTTTTTTAGGTATCTACAACTCAGGAATTTTGTTGCTTCTAATACTGACTGCTTTCCGTCCTGTCCACCTCCATCCCTTTTGGATGATATTTTTGATTTTAAACCAAATGCTAAGCGGGTTATAAGTGATGTTTATGAGCTGTTAAGTAATTTTAGGCTGTCCACATTGCAATCACTTAGGGAATGATGGGGAAGTGATCTTGGCCAACGGATTGCAGATGAGACTTGGCATAAGATAATCAATAGAAT
Organism: Rhamphochromis sp. 'chilingali'; assembly: GCF_963969265.1. Classification (NCBI taxonomy): domain Eukaryota; kingdom Metazoa; phylum Chordata; class Actinopteri; order Cichliformes; family Cichlidae; genus Rhamphochromis; species Rhamphochromis sp. 'chilingali'. The sequence goes on from NC_137936.1 coordinate 16,865,443, forward strand.
TTCTTCGTCATCTATTTGCCTTAAACATGTGGAGATTCAGTTCAAAGTTGTTCACCATCTCCATTGGTCTAAAACTAGACTGAGCAAAATCAAGGATGGGTTTGACCCCACATGTGACCGGTGCAAACGAGAGCCTGCTTCCCTATTTCACATGTTCTGGGCATGTCCAAAACTGGGTGGCTTTTGGAAAAGCATATTTGAAACCATGTCCAACATATTTGGTGTTCCAATTGCACCCTGCCCGTTTATAGCTATTTTTGGGGTGACGCCTTGTGATGCCAGTCTTTCCAAATCACACTCTGACTGTTTGTCAATATTGCCATAATTGTTGTTGGAAGCAATTCTTTGTTCAATAAAAAGACCTTGATCAAAAAAAAAAGGTAGGATAGATAAATAAGAAACCAGTTTTACCATTGGCACTTGATAATACAGCCCACAGCGGGTGCAGTTCTCCTAGAATTAAATGAAATCTTCTTCGATTATGTGAAATTGTGATACAAAGTGTTTCCTACTTACAGTTAAAAAGTAAACACCATTAAACTTTGTGGGTCAAAGGCTCTTTATTGTCTTTTAATGATGGGTTTTATCAAAAATATTAGTTGTTTTGTGCAAACTTTTCAATCATAAGTTACAAAAAGGCTGTAAAAAGTAGAGTCATGTGAATAGAATTTTTATTTTTCTATTATCTTTTTGATTATCTTTTTGGTGTAAATTTGACCAAACGTAATAATAATAATGATGTCTGCACAGACAGGATCAGATGCACTTTTTGAACAAATGCCCTCAACTGAAGGACGAGTTTAAGTAAATGAAAAGAATTTTTTCTTTCCTATTAAATGGTGTTTGTCCTGTTATGCTTATTTCAATTTGTTTATCCAAGTGTTATTTTTTCATGTTCTTGTTGTGTTTGTTGCATTCAGTATAATTTCCTTTTGTGTGTGTTGTATTTATTTTTTATTAAAAGCTTCTGAATGCAAATCACCCTAAACAGTGAAAGGGAGAACAATCCTTATCACATTTTACATCTCTTATCAGAGTATAACTGAATAGTCCCTCATACAAATCCCTCATACAAACAAAAACAACGTGTAATTACGCTGTAAGATCGGAAAACTATGCCACTTCAGCCTGCTTCCATTAAAGGTATTACCCATTTACAGAGTCAGTCAGGGAAATATGTTTATTTCTATGCAGAAATACATGGAAGATAATCACTACTTAAATGTAATATATAATAATTTCTTCTTTCCTGTAAAAACTTGAATTTTCACCCCTTATTCCAGTGTATACGGATAAGCATTAGTTTGTAAATATAATTACCTTGTTATTCTAAGATAAAAGACCTTGAAATTCCTTCCATATTATAAAGTGCTACAGATTTTCTTGCTACAGTCACGGCACTGTTCAGATGAGAGAGGCAAAGTAAGCTTATAATCCTGTCTGAAAACAAATATGTCCAATTTTAAAATGTGGTGAAAAATGGGAAATAATGAACTTCATCTGTTTGCAGTTATCAGTCTTTACCATCATGGTAAAAATAAAGATTTTACATATACATTGTATATACATAACTACCAAACATGACATCTTACACCACATCATTATTTATTTTATTTTATTATTATTATTTTTTTTAACAAAAAGTACGCTAAAATGCAGAAGCAATGTGTGAAAATCAGTAGCTTGCAGCACCATCTTTAGCAGCAATAATGTGAAGTAATTGTTTTCTGTGGGACTCTATCAGTCCCTCACATTATTCTCTTCTGTACCAGGTTGCTTTTTTTCATTGAGAGTTGTAACCACTGATTTATCTGCAGCTCTCTCACAGCATCTCAATCAGGTTGAGGTCTGGACATTGGGCTGTTGCAGCACCTTGATTTGTTTCTTTTTCAGTCATTCTGTTATGGGTTTGCTGGTGTGTTTGGGATCATTGACCTGTTGCTTGACCTAATTTTGCCCAAGCTTTGCCTGTCGGACAGATGGCCTTTCAGACTTAATGACTCCAAGGTGCCCAGGTCCTGTGACTGCTAAACAAACCCAAATCGTCACCCCCTCCACCACCGTGCTTGACTGGTGATGTGATGTATTTGTGCTGATAGGCTGTGTTTGGTTTTCCCCAAATACAGCACTGTGCATCAAACACCTCGACTCTCTTGTCTGTCCAAAGGAGACTGCTCCAGAAGTTTGGTGGTTTGTTTAAATGCAAAACCTGAGCAGTGCTTTGAAAACCATGCTGACATGGTGTTTTTATAGTAAGGAGGCTTTCTTCTTTTCAAGTAAGCCATACTTGTTTAGTCTGTTTGAACTGTACTGTCATGAACTTTAATATTTAAGATGCTAACTGAGGCCTGTAGCTCTTGGATTTTTTGCAGTTTCCCTGAAACTGAATGTTTTCCACTTCTGAATGATCTTTCTTACTGTAGTGTATTTACATAATTGTAAGAGCTGCTAAGGGCTGGATCATTATTATGTCCTGATACATAAAAATGTAAAATTGAAAGACTGTGTTTTGTACATTTCTTTGCATTTATCTTTCTGTGATTCTATAGTAGTAAACAGTAATTTATTTCATTTTTGAAGAGAAAATAGAGTATTTAGGATGGCAGGTTGAGGTTCTTTTGAAAAAGAATAGCTAAAACATGCAGGTGGACTAATTCATTTTTAGTTTGTGAACTTGGTTCTGTATTTTAAAGCGTGGACTTTGATTGTGAACTAGTTCATTTTATTCTGCGTGGTCCGAAGTTTCCCATTTGCGCAGATGCAAACCTTAAGAACAACAAAAGCAGCATAAGCTAAATAAATGATTTATTGTACAAAAGAAAAATGACAGTAAATAAACAACAAAAGGCAAAAATAATTGAACAGTTACTCATATGCACAACCATAGAACTACAAACGTGGGGTGATTTTTCTTTTTCTTTAACTACACAAAGAACAGAGGGATGAAGAGGGAAAGAGAGAAAAACATTAGAAGCGGTGAACCTGTCCAAAACATCATAAATGTCAACATTTGGGTTGGTATTTACATTGCTTACTCTCATATAATTATATGGAAAAAAAAACCCTCTTACATATACCAGTATACAAAGACTAAAATTCAAAATGTAACTTCTCAACAGCGTTAACCATAGTTAATATTTTGACCACGCGTTACCAGAACTGGTACCATCAGTCACTCTGTCAATAACTCAATCTGAACCTGAGAGCAAGGGGACCCTGTGGTTTTCATCTGTTTTTGGAAGGTTGGGGTGGGGGTGGGGATGTTCTTATGAGTAAAAGTTTCTGATAAACTGATAGCAAATTTTTAGGCTAACGTGAGGTAGACAGACTTTGAAATGCATTGTATTTAATATTAATAAATAAAAATGGACCAGCTTTTTCTTTTTTTTTTTAACCCAACCACTGCCCCTAAACCAACTTTTTTCCCTCCCTTTGAAATTTTCTAGCATATTCCTGCAATTATAAAAGTTACAGCACACAACATGTCATTCTCTACTTTGGCTAACAGTCCCTGGGTACTCCTCCCATTCTTACATGGGTGCTTTCACTTAAAACACACACAAAGGCAAAAGCAAACAAACAAAACCAAAAAATATAAAATCCCCCCCAAACTTCTACGTAAGACACTCGACTCATTTTTTTTTTACGTCAAAAGAATGAAGTCTCTCTAATGCGGTGACAGGTTAAAGTTGATGGGCGGGCCTTTTCCAGTTAAAGCATTCTACAGTCATTGATCCAGACACTTATTACGCACAAGACTTATCAGCCAAAGCGGGCGTGGAGGCCTTTCAGGCCGCTGCTACAGTACATCCAGGTTCAAGATTTGATAGAGATCTGTGAGTGTATGGACAGGCCCCCGCTTCAGACAAAGTCAGGAAAGTGTGATGGCATCCAAAAGAAGTGATAACCTTGCTAGTTTATGGTTCATCACCAGAAGCTTGAATAGTTTCTTTTTTTTTTTTTTAACCTATACTGTACAAGCTCTCTTGTGCTTGGTAAAACACAACACTTACCTCCTCACGCCATGAACGTCCCATAGTGCAAAATTTATTGTTGGTAAGGTAGAGTGCCCCCAAAAAGGTTTTTGTACCCCTCTTTTTTTTTAATATATACATATATCATTTATATATAATGTCAGAAGGCTCTTCCTTTATCCAACAGCATAGTGCTTTCGTTTATAACAAAAGGATATCTTTGCTTTGATACCCAGGAGACAAAGACAAGCTTCAAGCATACTAATTCTACTCTGCGTTCAAGCACTAACAAATACTTTTTTTTCCCATTATGACAGCGATGATACAGTTGAGGTTGATGTGGATGGGGGCATTTCAAAATGCAGTCAAATATGTTTTCGAAGCTAAAATCAGTGGTTGAGTTAAATTATCTTTTTTTTGTTTGTTTTCTTTGCTGTAAATCATAAAAGCTAAAATGTCTTAGTACATTACTGCACTTTTGCATTTGTATTTTTATCCATTCTGAAACTAGCAAAAAAAAAAAAAGAAGAAGCATGAACTGGTGTGTCAGGAGTAATGCATCTACCACAAACACTGCACAAAAAGAAATGTAAACTTAAAGTGATAAAACTGTAATCGTGGTTTGTGTTAATTTCAGCTCAATTATTCACTTAGGACATAGTGAGCATTGAGTCTTTTATTTCAGGGTATGCATTTTGTTGTTTTGTTATTTTTTTTATTTTTATTACATATTCAGTCCCGAGCCTCTTCAAGTTATAAAACAGTGCATTTAACTCTCTGTTTTAAACATTTACTGCAAAAGCTGAACGAGATTTTCCTTTGTTGGATAAATTAAAAACAAAACAAAAAAAACAAAAAAAACAAAAAAAAAGGCAAAGCCTGCCCTCTTCCTTCTCCCCAAAACAGTACTGAATAACTTGGTGCATCTGGATTTCAGTTTTTCTTTAGACTTCAGTGTGCAAGGTAAACTCTTTTTTGCCAAATGGTTAACAGCAATACTGAGTTTATGTATCTGTTTTTAAATGTGGAGCTGAACTAGTAAAGTTAGGTCCATAGATTTTTGGACTAAGATGGTTTTTAGATTTTTGCCCCTTTACACCACTGCAATGGATTTTAAATAAAACAAGCAAGATGTGATTGAAGTTCAGGATATTAATTAATTGTTTAGGAATTCATTCATTTTTATCATAGTTCTCATACCCATAGTTTCCATAGCTTTCAAAGGCTCAAAAGTAATTGGACAATTTACGGACTGCAGGTTTTAGATGTGTCCTTGATCCAACTCAGCTGATTTAAATGGCTAAATTACCTCCTCAACATGTCTTGAAGTTCTCCAGATGCCTGGTAATGAACTGACCATTAGATTCAGGTGTGTTGACCCAGGGTGAGCCCTAAAACCTGTAGGACATCAGCTCTTGAGGCCTGGAGTTCCCCATCACTGCAGTAGAGCATGCATCTCAGAGGGTAGCTTTTACTGTAGACTGCATTTTAGTATTCAACTATTCAAACAATAGTTCAATTCAAAAATTCAACTATTAAAACAATTCTTATATTTAAACTATAATAAGTTATGCAGTTAATTTTAAACCACTGAAAATGGGGAACTATATATGAAAATAGCTCCTAAACAGTTAGCGCCATACTTTTGTTAAACCCCTTAAATTAAGGCTGAACTTGAATCACATCCTAAGGGTTTGATTTGAAAGCCTCTCTCATTACAGAGGCCAAATTACATATTACATAACATGTTATGGACCATCTGTATAACCCTTTCTTAATATTTAATTACAAAAATCTAAAAACAAACAAACAAACAAAACAAATCAAAGTTGCCGTGGAGAGATTTTGGAGATACTTGAAAATGTCAAACTCAGGTAATACACATTAAAAGAGGGTGCAGTTTTATTTTCTTTGTTTGTTTGTTTGTTTGTTTTTTTTTTGGATATCTCTAATACTCTTAGGAAGATTTTGGATTTCCTCTAATGGTACGTCCAGAAGTTAAACCTATTCACATCGTGTTTGTTTTTGTTTCTGAGCTTTTGTTAAAGTGATGGATTGCAAAATAATTTTGATAATGCCCCTTTGAGAACATTTTTATCACACTGGAAGTAAACGCATTTGTGGAATGAAGTATTTGCGAACTCACCTCAAAACTGGAATTGCTCTTAAAAGTGTAAATACTCCTGTCTCCTGTCATTTCAATCCACTAACCTGGATATTTCACAAAGATGTCATTAAAAAAATATTTTAAAAACCCACAAAACTAACATATGTCCTATAGCGCCTCATTTACCACTTTCGAAAGCTGCTCCACAAGTACAGCCTCTTTAAATCATTCATAATGTATGGTATTTCCATCACTCAGTTCTGTTTTGATTCTTATTTCATTTATAACTTTTTTGTACAGTTAGAATCAGTTTAATTACTGGACAAATGGAAACCCAGTGGAATGCTTTTGTGGCTGAGCAGAAGTGAAATCTGGTGCCGAGGAGTGGGTTCTGGTGCCAGGGGAGAGCTCAGAAAGGGTTTCAGGTGGTTTAATGTGGGCTTTACACAAATGTGCTTCCTCCAGCAGCCTAAGAGCAGCCACATCGATCCACCACCATCCCTGGAATCTTGCCGTGAATGATCTGCTGCTTGTCATTGAAGTAGAGCATGTTAATGGGAGACATCTTGGTTGGGGTGCAGCAGGGCCCCGCGGAGCCTCGCGGGTTGGCGTGCTGCACCAGGTGGGTGTGCGGGTATTTCTGCATGAACATGTACTCGCACTGGCCAGAGCAGTAGTTCGCTTTGTAGCGTTTAGGGGCAATGATCCAATCCCAGCCGAACGCCTCAAAGTCCACAGTTAGAGGGTAGCGACAGCAGCGAGACTCAGTGGAGTGCTCATCGCAGTCCAGGCCGAGGTTTCTCCGAGAACGTTTGGTTGTCTCAAGAACCTTCACCTCCAGAAACGGCTGCTGGAATCAGGGGGAGGAGGGGCAGGACAAAAAGAAAGAGGTGGTTATAAGAGAACAACAGCAGAGACATGACAGCAAAGGAAAATACAATAAACTGACAATTGGCTAATGCAAACATTTAGATAACATCAGTTATTTTCAACATTTTGGTCTGAGAATTTAGTGTGTCTCGTATGTGTTTCTTTTAAACTCTTACATTTTGGTGGTATAATGAGTCAAGGAAATCAAATGTTCCAGTAACAGGGCATACTAACCACTAGACATGGGTAAAGCAGACTTGGATTTGTCAGATTTCAAGATGACAGATGGTTGATGATCTTTAAGGCCTTTCACATAGAATGCAAGAACCCTAGAAGCGATTCTTTTCTATGTCCTGTGCTGTGCAATGATGGTTTGTCACAGTGTTGAAAAAAGCAGAGCAGAATGTGCCAGCTGAGGTCAAGCTTCACCTTGTAATGTAGATTTGTGTAACCAATAGATATGCAGAATGACAAGGAGCGGGCCCATACTGACATTTCCGTGTGGTTTTCGCTGTTGCAAGTAAAAACCACATTGTCTTGTCAACCATGTTGAATATGTGATAATGTAGGGTAAAATGAATAGAGCACCAATCAATCAGGACTAGAGAATTGTCCATGGAAACCACCAGTCATTGGTGTTGACAAAAGGTTCCCTGTGATTGCTTTGATAGCTAGCATATAGTTGCCATCATACTTTGAATGGAAGTGAAGGGCTTACAAAAACTGTCCAGCTACTGTACAAGTTCTTGTGAAATCGTAAAAAGTGTGACACTATCAGAAATAAAGAAGTTTTGCCTTCAAAGAAAAAGTTGCCTACATGATTGTGGCTTTAGCCATCAACTGCCAGCAACAATTCACAACTGGTTGGGGAATGCTCATTTTACCTGGCAACCACAATACCTGGTGGTTGCCAGGTACTGTAAAACCAACTCTTGCCCTGTGTGACTGGGGGTTAGTGCTATTAACTGTTTTAACTCATCTCAGTCAGTCTAGCTGGACAGCAACCAACTCTTTTAACCTATTACCATACAGCAATGATAACTGATATTTCGAATATACTTCTAAATGAATCATATCTATTTTATTTTATTTTATTTTATTTTATTTTTTTTCATGTGAATGGAGAATGTTTTTGCATTATATATGCTTCTCTTGGGCAGTATTGTTAGAAGATATAGCATACATTTTTAATGCTATGCAGATGACACCCAGCTTTATCTATACATGAAGGCAGATGACATACACCAATTAGTTAAACTACAGACATGTCTTAAAGACATATAGACCTGGATGACCTCTAATTTCCTGCTTTTACATTCTGATAAAAATTATAAAAAAAATTCTCCCTTAGTTCCACATAATGCACGGAGCATTTCTTCTACACTCTGAATTTAATAATGTAATCATTAGTAATAATTTCAAACTCCGGCTCTCTGTGTGTGTCTTTTGTCCTGTCTTTCTACCCACACCCCCAAACAGTTGCACCAGATGGCTCCCCCTCCCTGAGCCCGGCTTTGCTGGAGGTTTCGTCCTGTTAAAACCAAGTTTTTCTTTCTCACTGTTATCAAGTGTTTGCTCATAGGCAGTTATCTGATTGTTGGGATTTTCTATGTATTATAGGAATTGCACCATTCATCAACTGGATTCTTACAATCAACCAAATCTTTCTTTCTTCAGCTCTGATTAGAACATTTTATCCATCCACACGTCATTTTTGTGCAGTGCATATTCAACCACACAAAGAAAACCACACTTTGGGAAGTCGTTACGCCTGTCTGCTATTTGTGATGAAACAGTTTACTTCTGTTCTAGTTTATTTCCTCTATTTATTTGTGGGAATAAAAAACATAATTAAAGAACAAAGCAGTGTTTTAATCAGCATCCTTGGACATCTGTTTCTGGAATAAGCCTGACTAACTGTTTCTCCCTTCTTCCAATCTTTGCACTAGGCTAAACTGCAGCAGCTTCATATTCTCAATACTGTAAATATTATAATCAAACTTTGGTAATAAAAAATAACTTCTTTTCTAAAATCCTGAACTATTTCTTTATTATCTTGAACTGAGAACAAATAAAGAGTCTGACATAGACAGGCAGGGTGCTGCAGGCAGAGAATCGGCCCACCCTTACTTGCTTAATCTTCTGTTTCACTCTAAAAGGATTCATAATCTAAAACATCTATATTACAAATAAGATTTAAAGCCACTGACTGAGATCAGAATATCATCAATGCATTTTTCAACCTAAGGTGTCGCCTCCTGCTGCCCTTTAGAGAGAGTGCAGCTTCAGATTTGTAAGCTATGGCCAAGATTTTATACATGTCTGTAAATGTTGAATGAATATTATTATCTTTACCTGCACAATATATATGTCCAAAACCTTTGCAAACATCTCACCTCATGCAAGGGAGGGGGCAGTCAGTGCATTTTAAATAAAGACACCAATAATCACACCAACTCAATCCACCACAAAATGGATTCAGTGAGTTAAGTACAAAAACCCACCAAAGTGACTTCAGAGTAGTTATTTGCAGAGGTGGCAAAAGTAAAGACATTTTGTACTTAAGTAGAAGCACAGACTATCAGTACTAAAATGAAAATGAGTAAGGAAGAGGTTAAAGTGTGATTCAGCATGTGGAGGAACCCTAAAATCAGTTCTAATGGCTCGCCATCGGGAAAGGGACTCATGACTCTCAATAATTTCTATTGAGAGCTCTATTGGATTTTCTTAATGTACAGGCTGTTTTCAGCTGATCTAGTCTGCTACTGCTCTGAGTGTTACTGCTTCTTGTGGATTTACACAACTGAATTGAACCAGATGTAAGCAGATGAGTTGTCCTGGCCTATTTTCATTCTCTACAATGACAGTCTTTATGTTTGTCTTTATGGGTCTTAACATCATCAGCTTAATTTCAAATTCATCTCTGCTACACTTGATGTAACCTAACGCTGACCATGAGCACCACAGCCACTGTGCACCAGTTACACACACTGTTCTTTACTTTGAACCCACCAGAGTACAGCAAACTAATCTGTTTATCCTGCAGTAAACTGCTGATTTTTTTTCATGCCACCTTTAAATGACACAGTTAGTCTCCCTCAGAGACCTGCATTGCAGCAGGTCTCACAATTTGAAAAAACATAATGACACAATACCTATTTTAAAAACACTAGGACTACCACTGAGCAGTCCTTACTTTTAAATATAACCTCTCTTTCTTCATCTCCGAGTGAAGTTAGCTCTCTTTTTTTCTCTCCCTGCGAAATACAGCAGCTGTAAAAAACTGGACACAAACAGTTTAACCCCTGATTATAACACGTGGTTTTACCTCTTTTGTCTCTTTTTATGCGACATCCTCTAGTGATTAATAGACTAACAGGACTGCTTTTCATGTGTTGCTGTTAAGGCTCAGATTGGTTTGATGTTCTAGGGCTCGCAGTGACATGAAATAATAATTTCCCTCAAATCTGTCAAAACCATAAGTAATGAGTCTGTTTTGCAAATGTAAGGAGTAGAAAGTACAGATACTTGTTTGAAAATGTAGGGAGTACAGATACAGATACCCCAAAATTCTACTTAAGCACAGTAACGAAGTATTTGCACTTTGTTATAGCAACATGATGAGCATTAGAAGAGTTACAAATGTAGCCTAAAAATCACAGAAGAAATAACAGATATATCATAAAATCCTTGATAAAGATGAGTGCTGTATACATACAGTGATGACTTACTGTCAATTGTCATACTGTCTTACTGAGGCACTTTAATGATTGTTACTAGTAATATCTGTGCTAAAATAAGAAATTGATATCTGAAATAAAAGTCTAGTAATTGTACAAATAGCATGTCCCTGTACGACAGTTGCAGATTCTGTAAGCTTTGTGCCATGTCAGGTGCTCAATTCATCTAACAAACCATATGGGCTCTTGACTCTATCGTAAATGAAACATTTACAATGCTGTGACATACGGTTTATAACTCCATCATTAATATTCATGTGGTGATCTGGACATCTGTGTGCAAAGGATCTGATGGGAAAGTAGAAATCTCTGATACTAAATAATGTAAGAGCAAATATATTTTCTCTACAAAGACTTTGATCTACTTTAACGAAACAAAATGGATTTCATAGCACTTCGCTCACACGGCAAGCATTTCAGCCCCTAACTCTTTTTCTACTGAACTCTGAGTACAAAGAATACAAAGAAACCACACTTGTAAGTATAAAAAGAAAAGAAAAAGAATTAAATTGAATAGTCATTTCATAATTAACTAAAATGTATGAATTAATTTGTCAGCTTTGAATAGGAAACACAACTTTCCATTTGAGCACTGACTCCATGGGCTTTGAGAGAAACTGGTCTATTCAAACATCGATAGCTGACTCTGTACGCTTGGTTTGATTCATGACCCAAGAGGTCATCTGCAGGCTACCATAACCTTGACCTTTGGGCAGAGGCGAGCACATCAAATATTTTACTCCATCATGTTTGTTTTACAAAGCCTTCTTCTCCTCACAGTGATTCCAGCTGGGCTCGAGCACACTGAAAAGAGGAAATAAGCTGAAAGGCTGTTGGGGTGAGACCATGTCAGCCTGGCCTTTAGGGCTTTTGTTGTAGAAAAAAGACCCAGAGGATCAGGAAGAAGCAGAGTTTGACTTTCTTTCTTGTTGTGTTTTGTTTTATTTTTGTACACTTGCATGTCTTTTTGATCTTTTCCTTTTTCTTGGGTTACCAAGAATAATATAGCACACTGCTGTGTGCTCAGAAGGCAGCGATTTATTGGCCAAGACACCAGAGCTGACCCTTGATACGTGTTGTGAAGAGCTGACCCAAATAATCACTTGGTAAATATTTGGTGTTGCTTAACCAGGATAGATGGCCTACATAATCCAACAGGGATGTTGTAACTGTCAGTTGCAGTAACTCTGGGATTGCTAACTAGACTAATGGTTCATGAGTTTTCCTTTGAGGTTTAAGGTTGAAGCAGCTCCATCCATTACATCAGAGGTTTAGCATTGAAAAAAGTGAAGCATACTTGCAGTGTGGAAAAAAATCCCAAGTATTCAAAGGAACACTGGGTAAAAATTAGTCTTAATTACTTAAAGTTTTCACATTTTCCCCAAGGTGAACCATTGCAAATAAACATGTTTTCGTCCTAGCAGGATCATTTTTAAATGGAGTAGTCCTTTAACTGGTGTTGTTATCTTTAAGAAAGTGAAAAAAAAAAGATTTCTACCTAAAACTAAAGGAATAAAAATCAGATTTTCTGAAAAGTATTTTGCGCAGAAAGAACTTTTTGTATCATTAGACGTCATTAGACTTTGTTGATATCCATAATATGGTGGCCGATCTGAAACAGCTGCGTTCGAGTGGTCACGGCTGTTTTCAGAACCCAGATTTACCAGTATAGATATGATTTAAATACAGTTTGAAATCATACAGAAAATACGTAGGGGAACTCAGGAGTAAAGCATCAAAGGCCTTCAGCAGTTCACTGCGATGTTATGATTGCATGGCGAGGATTTTCTGTTTGATTTAAAATTAATGCAGATTCACAAAAAAACAACAACCAAAAACCGTTCTACCCGCTGCAGAGCGGTTGCAGATATTTCTTAATGTAAGGAGGTATATTCAAGGTCTGGTAGTTTTGTGTTGTTTTGGATTTTTTTTGGGCATTTTGGATTTATTTGTTTTTTACTGCTTAAAGTTTTTGCCGCATGTTTTGGTGTTTCTTTCATTAAAGTAATGCTGAGCTTTAGTTGTACTGTAATGTTTGAGCTCAGGTTGCTGTTTAGTTGTTCTAGAGTCTTAGAGCCTATTAAAATCAGGCTTTACTATTAATAAAGTTACAAAATATAATTACCTATCACTGTCTCACTGTCGTCAGCCCAGTTTTTCTAGATTTTAGCATTATACACTCCCCTTTTTGTGGACCTCCAATTTCGTCCGCTTAGACACCCCTGTGTTTTCTTCCTATCTCATTATTGTATATTTTAAAATATACTTGTCATTTTTTTGTCTCTGTGATACCACATGTTTTTATTTTATTTTATTTTATTTTACAGTCTGCTCAGGATGTTTATCCTGATGTTGTACTTGATGTTAATCTGATATTAGGAAACAATATTACAATATATGTAAAACTTGGAAGGGGATCATTAAAAAAACACGGTATAGCTGTAGTGGCTCCTCACTAGCGACTGGTATATTTTGTGTATAAATTTTACTCTACATGCTTCAAAGAGTTTATTGTAGAAGTAAAAATATGTGGAGAGACAGAAATGATGCACAGGATTACTGCCTTCAAGCTTTTTCTTTCACTTTTTTGTTCGATTATTAACACCAACTTATCGACTAATAATATGATCTTCTAATTGCCTTCTTTGAATAAAATCTGAATTTGCATGTGCACAAAGTGATTTCCCTCCCCATCCCAGGGACAGGTCTGAGGGTCCTTACCAGTCCCTCCTCCCCAGGTCGCAGTGAGGTAACTGCCAGGTCATTGCCACTCTCGTCAAAGGCGTTGATGTCGATCCCCCAGTTAGTGTGGGGCTGTTTGAACCAGTTCTGCAGCACGTGCTTAAAGTCAATACTTTGCCAGTGGCCGACCCTGGAATTGAGCTCTATCTTCAGGGAGCGGATGCGTATGTGGCGGCTGCCCTGCTCTGTGACTGGCTTTAGTCGCAGGATCTGCAGGTAGACGGTGGAGGTCTGCTGCAGCGGTCGCAGATACACCCACAGCTGGGCCTTCAGCACCTTGGTGAACATCAGTTTGGGGCTGAACTTGAAGAAGCAGCAGCTGGGCTTTCCATTCACCTGCACCAGAGGCTCCGCTGTGAAACAGAGGAGAGTCAGATTTATTGAAGCACACGTGGACAGTCGTTTCACCAGCATTAAGAGTGTTTGCATTTTAATCTAAATGCAAAAAAGTACTCATATTTATTCTGGTTTTCCACCTCTAATCGCATGGTTTTTCGTTTTCATCATCATCTTTTCTAAAACAACAGACAAATAAATAAATAAAGTAGTAGCAATTTAATGGTCAGTGTTTTGGATGTACAAATGCAAAATCGCCATCATCATCAAAAGGACAAACCAGCACGCTCTGTTCATATGCTGCTAATAAACAAAAGGCATCCTTCCAACTGAGTCATGTGAGGTCTTTAGAAGATAACAAAGAATTAATTAATTAGGAGAATCTGCAGCATCACTCTGCAGCTTTCTTTCTCTACTGTTTCAGAACAGCTTTCATGAATACTCAGAGGAAAACAGAAGCTTCAGTAAAAGTGGGATTTTCTCCTCTCTAATATAAAAATAAACAGTGCATTGTGAAGGCATCAGAAAGCACATATGCACTACTTCATGCTTTGTAATGGATCATAAAGCCAACGACTGTGATAGGCCTGCATGGCACAAATAAACAGAAGCACTGAATTAGTTAAAAAGGGTTGCACTCTTGAAAGGATACTTCTTATTCTAGATGTAATAGTTTGTAGGTTCTTTGGGGAAAACTATAGTTACTATGTTAGATTGTAAACACCTGGAAAAGTGCCCATAATTTACAGAAACAGTGTGATCTAAACCGAGAGAGATACCTGGTGTTCATTTTACAGCATGACAATGTTAAAAAACAAAACAAACCCCCCCTAACATTTATTTTAATAAAAGCAGCATGTCTGTAGTAAACTGACAGCCATCCTCAGCCTGTCTGCTTGAAGGCTGTCAGTTATCTATTCAGTTACATGTGTGATTACATTAAGGTTGGAAAACAGATACATTTGCATATAAAAACAAGAATCTGTAATGGTGGCCAGTGGACAGATGGTAACCTTAGATTCCCCTGGGTCACTCATAATGAAATGGCCCACCCCTGCATTTAACTAGCAAAACTAAAACATTTCAAGGTTTCTTTTTTTTCCGAGTGGGTCCCTTTATTACTAATGTATTTGGGGTCTGGATTAAGGGTTATGTCACAGAACACAAGGCGTCCCCTTAAAGAGCCAGATTTATTCCTGTCATGATCTCGGGCGGGCTCTGGTGTTTTGGTGATTTGCACCACATGTCAGATCTGCACATGGTCATTTACATAGACCTCCATCTGATATAATGACACGTCCATCCATTGAATTCGTTCATTCATTTCCATGTAAAGCATTCATTTACTAAGGGAAATTTATTCTGTACTTATTTGGCATAATAATGTGCCGAGAGTACAATAGATTATTTAAACTGTCCATTATCTCCGAGCAAATCGGACAAATTAAAACTACAGATTCTGCACTTTTAGGAGTTGCGGTTGTCCATCTTTTTAAAAAAGAAAAAAAAAACTGTATCAACTTGTCAATCATTGCTAAATCTGAGGTTGCTCAGGCAACCTGCTTCCTGGGTCAAAAGGTTATTTGGAACCTCAGCCTAGTTAAGAAATGGGATCAGGGGTCAAACCTGTCAGCCTCTTTACATCTCAGGGGTGCTGGGGAGGGGCAGCTCTAACAGCCAGATTGAGTTTGAAGGTCAAGGTCAACCCTTTGGCAATAGTAATATGTCTTTCTTCACGTCACGCCTTTTCACCAGAGAATCGTTGGAAACCTCAGGCGCACACATAACAACGCTGAATCACTTTGTTGTTGTTTTGATTAGGGTGGAGATTCTGCAGCCAATAGTGAATTGTTTATCAAACCAGGAGAGGACACTGCAATTTAATTATGGGCATGCATTGAGGGATAAGAATTCACTGAGGTACAAATGGACTGTCCATTAGAAGAGTCCAAGGCAAGCATTGAATAAGAGCCAAGTTAGGGACAGACGTGGTCCTTCAGCCTGTATTTCCAAGTCATTAGTGAGTGTAAATTATACAGTGTCTCACGCTGGACAAACAATGTTCCTTTTGGGGGGTTGCTGGGGTCACAGCAATTAACGTGGGTGGTGTTGTGTTTGCTCATCAGCACAAAACTGGTAATGAATTATTCTGCAAATTTGCTTGTGATTAATACTTTTTGTTGTTTTGAGTCACTGCAGATGAGGACGTGAATACACCAGCACTTCCTTTGCAAACACATTTCATCGCCTTTGTGAGAAAAATCCAACAAATGCTGAGGGGATGAAATGGTCAGTTTCTCAAGCAGAGTAATCCGAGAAGCAGGGCCTGCACGCCGTGATCCAGCGAGGTCCCCGGTTATTAAACACACATGCACAACATATGAGCTACGTCATGTTAAACAATGACTGCATTGATAGGTGAAATCAATTTGTGCCTTTATGGATCCTGTTAGTGCACAAGTCAGAGGAAAACCATGGAGGATGAATGCCTGCAGCTTAATTACATCCCACGCCTTGCCAGAGTGCTCCACGTGTGCAAAACGAGCAGGTCTAGCTTGTAAAGATCCAGAAAAAAAGCGGTGGGACATTTAATCCTTCCACCTGAAGTAACCGCTGTTGAAAAGCTTATAATTTTATGGAGAGACTGTTTTTATGGCTTAATTTCCTGCGCAATTTTCCAGCACCACCTACTGGAGCACAAACACCTCTCTCGTCAGCTAAACTGAAGATGAAAAGTAGAAACTAATTACTTTACAGTAAGAGCACTCATCTCATTTTATTCAAACTGAAATCCAAATTAAAGACGGAAAGAAAGAGACTGTGTTTTTGCAAAGGAAACCAGGTTTGTTTGATTTTCCTCCTCATGTTTCCTGCCTGCTTCATTATTATAGCGCTTTATTTCCCTGTGGTATAATTGCAGCATATGTAGCGCATGGATTTTACTGCCAACACGCAGCGGGCCTGCAGGTGAGCCTATCAAACATCTGGTGGACTCCCTGGGTACCTGTGTTCCATGGCTAGCCTCCTATACATGCATGTAAGAGGAGCCTTATAGAATATAAGGGTTTATTCAGCATGCCATCTGTCAGTTTTCATACAGTTCTCGCCCATTTAAATGCTTTTAATAAGTGAACACAGTGACGTTCCTGAGGGATGGATGAGAACTGAGCCGGGTAAGCTGTTGAAAACAGATGGAGAGGGAAAGTTAGGGTGTAGTTATACAATGAATAAGTAATATGAGACCGAGGAATGCACCTACAGTAGAAGGATAGATTTTATACATACATGTATTTATACATATATGTATATATGTCCGTATATATATATATATATATATATATATATATATATATTACAAAGGTTTCTACTGTTTTGTTGTGGCAACCTGTCCACTCAGTCACATACACAGTATGCCTCAATGTGAACTTATCTGTTATATATCTTAAATTTATTTTTTAAATCAGTCAAAAATGTTCCTTGTCAAATAAAGCAAAGAAACAACTTTTTTAATAGTGAATAACCACATAGTTTGACCAAAGTTCATAAACTGTTTATATCCTTTCCTAACTTGCATTGGAAATTGCAATGACGCCTAGCTGTGCAGCAGATTACACCAATCAGGTGGAAGTACGCGGCTCAGATGTGGTGGTGAGAGAAATGGTCACCTATTGTTAATGTCCACATGGATAATGCATAATAGTATGACCCTAGATAGGAGTTTCATTTGCATATATATCTATATTTTCTTTTCTTAATGGGAAATGCAAATGTGCCATTTTGTAGTGAGTGTGTGTTTGGGAGCCTTCGTGTTGAATAAATGTGACTCTAGGGTATCCCTGCGCACCTCGGCATATTAATCATCGTGACACGTTCACGACCCTTCTAATAAGACAGGGGCCACAGTGCACCCCCTCAAACATCCCATCCCACCCCAGCCCCGCTCCCTCTTTGTTTCTCGGCCAGTCCCAGGGGAAAGGAGAGGGTGGTGGGGGAGGCCGAGCTCGAGCTGAGGATGGAGGATGTGTGTGCGTACTTGTGTGTGTGTATGTGTGTAAAGTTAGACCCCCTCATTCAGAAGCCCTTCCCGGGGACAACGGCAGGCACAAGACTCCTATTAGGACTGAGCACAGTAGCCCCCCAGGAGCAACAAAAGACACCTCCTAATGCACCCTGTTCTAGCTCAGTGAACACACACACATGGAAACATGCAGCCACACATAAATGCACAACATACACCAGCTCCAAACCAACTGCCCTCAGCAAACACAGTAAAACTCATTGTTTTTTTGGAGTTTCACATGTTTGTAGTGAAGGGGCACGGCTGCTGGGCAGAAGGATGGGGAGAGCGAGTGCGCATTGAGAACAGCAATAAGGTGGACAGCTGGACAGCACGGAGCACGCCCGGTTCTCACTGCTTGTGTTTGTGTGCAGCCACACATACATGCAGGACATTAAAGCCACAGGACAATGTTCTGCTTTGTTAAATGCAAAACTTTTCTCATGCGTTACACAAGCAAGTAGAGGGTTTTAATTGACTCAAAGGCATTTTTTAAAAATTGCTATCAGACTTAAGTGAGAATGAACACTAAAATATCAGATGATTATTTAGTTTAATAGACACAGAGCCATAAAATAATAAAAAATAAATGAATTTGCAGGTATTAAATTCCCCCAACTGTCATGCACAGTACTCATTTCTATACAACAACACATTTAACTTCCAAGGAAAGTCAGAGCAAATTTTCCTAGTTGAGCTAAAATGACCCAAAGAGCAAAAAACAAAACCAAACAAAAAACTTTTATGTGAAACTTTAGCCAACCTTTTTTAAAAAAAACAAAAAACTACCAATCAGAAGTACTCACACAGCGCTATTCTAGACCTTTAACTTCCTGTTTATTAATGTCTCACATTATTCACATAAAATGTTGAGAGTGTGCTTCAGCTCAAACCTTTCACTGCAGCTACCCCAAAAATATGTCAGTCAGGTGGATATTCATCAGGTTTACAGACATTATTATCTCAAAACAATCTGAAATTTCTTGTGTAAGATTACTGTTTAAGAGTTCTTCAGCAGGGATGTATCACTGAACTACACGATGGAACGGGGAAGGATAAAATCACCTGTGAACTACTTACAGATTTTATTTTATTTTATTTTTTTTTTAGGATTTATTGTCTAAATCTCCCTGCTACAAGTGATACCACATGCTACAGCCATAGTATAACTACAGCCTAGCGTATTCTGGTTGTTGCTTCTCAATGAAATTAAGTGTAGCAATATTTTTCATTTTTTAAAACATTGCATGAAACTTTTCCAAATTGCCCCATATATCTGGATAGCTAGAAATAACCGTGACACAGAAAGTTGCTGGAAAGAAAAACAAAACAAAACAGAGAATGACACTAATGCAGATCCATGAAACCAGAGCTGGAACCAGGTACAGCTCTAAGCTTGGTTTGGCTTATCTAGACCAGACTACTTCATGTAATAGGTGGTGCTTTCTCTCTCTGACAAAAACAGGCATAAAACGAGAACCATACATTAGTAGGTTGTGCATTTGGTGTTAAACTCTTCACAGTTAGAGGGACTGTGTGTGTGCAGGCTGAGTTATTAGGGTTTAGTCCCTGCAGTGGAGTGATCTGTCTACTTTAGTGCTCTATATATTTCTTGACTAGGACAGGAAGGTGCACAGGTGGTCTAACACTTAGTGTTTGAGGTGAAAATTTTAAAAAGCCACTAAAAATGATCTTTTCATCTGACTGAGATTTTATTTTGGCACGTATAATGCTGTCATGCAGACTGTTTGCCAAATCTGCTCAAATTTGATTGGTCAACACTCTTTGGACTACAAGCAGACTACAAACAGACACCAGAAATCTTCCACTGCAAAGCCTGCAAAATACAGATATTAGCTCAGATATTAGAGATTATTTTTCTGATAGTACAAAAATACATTATTCGTAGTTATTGTCAATGTTACTCTTTTCATTCCAATGCACCTGACATGCTGTGAGAAAACGATACGTAGCAGCGGTTTGTGATGCACTTACAGCTCAGTTTGATGGGAAATTAAACCACTGCATCAAAATGTATGTTTATATTTGAAAAAACCGCCCTCAGAAAATCTGGATTCTGAAAATGTTCACCTGAGCCACAGCTGATATTTAAAAGCAAAGCAAAACTGAAAACATGAGCACAAATGAAGACACACGCTTTGCCCCACTTGGTTAATAACGGAAAATATAATTTTTGCTGTTTAGAAAACAAATGATGCACATCTCTCAGTTTTTGTGCAATCATTTAATCTACAATCATTACATATTATTATTTAAAGATTATAGTGAAAAGGCAGAAAACATTTTAAATTTTTATAATTTGAACTACTGTAGGAGAAAGAAATACCTATATGAACAATAATAATATTAGAATTAATTTTTAAAATAATATTAATGACTGATTTCTCAGAAACTTTCATACTTTCCAAAGGTGTCCAGTGGGGTGAACTGGACTCTTACATGCCAGTTCAAGCCCTGAGATCTACAGTATATCACTATTCACCAGTACATCCACCATTCAGACCCAACAACACCAGTTTTAATCTCCATTTACAATAATCTTAATCATTCATCCAAAACAAATTATGAAACATTTTGTGTTGCTTCCAATTTTTTTTTTTTTGGTTGGTAATGTTAACAAAAGTAAAAATAAATAGCTACAAGTTACAATCTGTCAGCAGCTTCCCACCCTTCAACCAGCAACATGTAATTGTTGCTGGATTACATAACAAAGCCAGGGCTACTGCTGCAAGGAATCGAGGTGAGAATTCATCAAATTTTCAGCCACTGGCTCAGATTTATTATGTCACTTTAGATGCCTGCTGAAATAATGAAATCACGTTTCATAATTATGCAGACGACATCCTCATTTATCTTTCATCTTATGTGAATGCACAGACAAAGCCATTCAAACTTTTAGCAGATATTACACAAGCAAACTCTCACTGACCTCTTTTGAACTTCTACACTAAGTGTCTTGTGAATTTTTAAAAACTTCATGTTGAAACACTATGTGAAGTCTTTTAAAATTGAAATCAAATGTTTCATATAAATATGTTACACAATCAAACACGCACTGACCGATCAGCAGCTCCGGCAGCCTGAAATATGAATCTCCTTTGTTCTTAAAACTCATCCC